>NC_090924.1:1479712282-1480027282 GCF_040938575.1 Ambystoma mexicanum
GCCTGCCAGTTGAGTCTCTGATCCTCTTCTGTTTGGAACTACTTTCCTGTTGGGTGGGACAGGAGCCACTCCCTAGATTCAGAACACTGGAACTCTTCTGGAAAGCAGGAACTCTTTTCTTACCTAGGCGTGGCTGTGGAAGGAGAGACCTAAGCACTACAGGAGGCTATTTAAACCACACCCGATGGATGAATCTTGCTTTGCGTTATTCTGCATCCTCAGCAGCAGAACGCTCATCGTGTCTTCTGCATCTGATCCTGGGCCTAAGGAAAAAGGCTTACCATTCTGAATCCAGTCTTCAGCAACACCTATAAAGACAATAAAGAACAGGTTAGCATTACGGTCTTCAGTGACAGCTCTTCACTTACCTGGTTCATCGGCTGTCACCAACGCCTCACGCTGCATTCCGGCATCTTAAAGACAAAGGCTTACCTACTCTTCGTGCGCTTCGGAGGTCTTCACACTGCATTCCGGCATCTGAAAGACAAAAGCTTACCAACTCTTTGCACGCTCCGGAGGCCTTCGGCGCTGCATCCCGCATCTGAAAGACAAAACAAGGTGCGTTTAAAGACATTGGGGAACTTTAATACTCACGTGCCATTACTCCTTTCCACATCTAACCCAGTGGGTATTCCGGCACCCTGCAGCCGCCCCGAACTTGTACCTGCAAAATAAAAAGACAGTTAGAGCGCATCGTGAAGCAGGCAACAAGGGCTTACTTACGTACTTCCAGGCGCTTCTATTCATCACACGGGCTCCATCTTCAACTCACTTCAGCCCGCCATCTGCCATCGCCGGAACCCTGCAAAACAAGAGACATCATTACTAAAGACTTTAAAGACATTAGAATTACTCGAAACTTACCGTTCGTGCAGTAAACGACGGACAGCAGTCCTCTGAAGTCAAGAGGCCTGCTCCCCTTATCCAGTGAAGAAACTGGTTACAGCACCCTGCCTCGAGGCAGATGGAGAGCACGGCGTTCATTTACCTAAGACATCTTACCCTTCGAGCCAGACATACAGTGCACAGAGGTCCAGCCCAAAGAGCCAGCCGTGTGTTACACATCACCTTTGAAGATACGGTATACGCCCAGTCAAGACCGGCGCCCCTACGGGAATCAGGTGAGCGTTACAGAACGCAAAGCCTACCACAAAACTCCTGTCCAGGTGCTATGGAAACCTCGGATACCGACCAGCTAGCCCCGTTACTTGGGGAACTAAGGGCAGAAGTGCATGCAGCCCGTCAGGAAACGAACGCTCTAAGAAGGGAACTGATTATTTCCAAGGAGCGAACAGATGATCTCGCTACACAATTTCTACAGTCACAAGCCGGACAGACCCCGTTACCCGCATCTGGGGGAAATCTTCCTTCTACATCCTCTATGAATCCAGTGCAGATCAACCTACCTGGGAATGTACCTCTGGCTCCGCCCGAACGATTTTCTGGTGACCCAAAGAGGTTTGCAGTATTTATCAATCAGTGCCGGTTGCATTTCTTATGCCGGCCAGCAGCCTTTCCAACTGATCAAGCTAAAGTAGCTTTCGTGCTTTCGTACCTTAGTGGCAATGCGGCAGACTGGTCGATCCCTCTAGTAAATCAAGATGATCCGGTCCTCCATGATTTTCAAGCTTTTCAGCTCAGTATGGAAAAACTGTTTGCAAGACATTCACAGGGGCAGGCCTTGGACAATGAGCTTCTTTCGTTGCGACAAGGTAATCAAGACCTTTTGGCTTATATTGCGTCTTTCAACAGACTGATAGTGGAAACTCACTGGCCTGAGGACAAAAGGATTACGCTGTTTTATAGAGGTCTACGCGGAGAGCTCGAAGATGTGTTAGCCCAAGTAGTGAATCCCCCACAAGATTGTTCGGACTATATAGACTTAGTCGTTCAAATAGATCACAGACTGCAGAACAGGAAGGCCGATCGTTCCAAGTTTGATGCTCGAGTATTTTCCAAACCGCCAACTCCTTCCAAAGGAGTAGACTCCGGGGAACCCATGCAAATAGGGGGTCTGAAAGGTCCTCTAACACAAAAGCAGCGGGAAAGGAGAAAACAGTTGCAATTATGCCTCTATTGCGGAAACTCAGGGCACTTTCTTCGAGACTGTCCGGTGAAACCTGCCAAGAAGGCAGTAGGAGCTGCAGTTACCAAAGTTACAAACTCTGAGCAGGGAAACGACCTCGCCCGACAAGAATAGAGGTCCTCTTACCGAGCGTGAAAACCAGTTCCGTGACCTCGCATTTCGTGATACCTATGGTCCTGATAATCCGGATCGATTACATGCAATTGAAGCTTACGTCGACAGCGGTGCCATCGGCAAATATGTGGATCATGAAATGGTTTTGAGGATGAATCTAACTCTTTGTCCCAAGGCTGTAAAGGACGTCATTACTACGGTGGATGGTACAGAGATAGCCTCCGGGCCAGTAACGCATACCACTCAAGAAGTGACGCTAGTAAGTCAAGATGGACACCATGAGAAGATCGTGTTCGATGTGATCAAGGCCCCTCAGTTTCAGATTATACTAGGAATACCTTGGTTAGAGAAACACAATCCTCTGATCGATTGGCGAGCAAGAACGGTCCAGTTTCCAGAATGTGTCTCTACTTGTCACCCTCCACCTGGTGTTGCACTGGCAGCAATTTCTTCAGAGGCTCCCCAGTTACCTCCCGAATACCTAGAATACCAAGATGTTTTCCGGAAGGATCAGGCTAACTCTCTACCTCCTCATAGGTCTTATGACTGCCAGATCGACCTGATACCTGGATCTACTCCTCCTTGTAGTAGAATTTATGCCCTCACCGAGCCTGAGAACCTTCACCTTCGACAATACCTGGATCAATACCTGGCAAATGGGTTTATTCGTCCTTCCAAGTCCCCTGCTTCTTCAGCTTTGTTCTTCGTTCCAAAAAAGGAAGGAGACCTTAGAACTTGTATAGATTATCGCTCCCTGAACCAGATCACCGTTAAGAATAGATATCCGTTACCTTTGATCCCTGAACTCCTGGACCAAGTCAGAAAAGCATGCATATATACAAAGCTGGATCTTAGAGGAGCTTACCACTTGGTACGAGTAAAAGAGGGCGATGAATGGAAGACGGCCTTCCGCACCAAGTATGGGCTATTTGAATATCAGGTCATGCCCTTCGGACTTTGTAATGCCCCGGCCGCCTTTCAATATTTTATGAACGATGTCCTCAGAGAGCTCATAGATGTGTGTGTTGTTGTTTACATTGACGACATCCTCGTTTATTCTTCATCGGAATCTGAACATCGGAAACACGTGAAAATGGTCCTCGAAAGATTGCGTCAACACAAACTTTTCGCTAAGTTGGAAAAATGTGTTTTCAACGTGACTGAAGTTGAATTCTTGGGATTCATATTATCACCTGGCGGAGTGCGTATGGATTCAAAGAAGGTCGATGCAGTTCTCAAATGGCCATCACCATCATCCGTAAAAGGTGTGCAAAGCATTTTAGGCTTCGCTAACTTTTACCGCAGGTTTATCCCCGAATTCTCTCGAATAGTCCAGCCCATCACTGCCTTGTTAAAGAAAAACAAACGTTTTGAATGGTCTACCGAGGCGGAACAAGCCTTCCAGGATTTGAAGACTAAATTTATCTCTGCACCAATTTTAAAACACCCTCGCCCCGAACTCCCCTACATCGTGGAAACTGATGCTTCAAGCCTTGCCATGGGGGCAGTTCTATCACAAAAGGACCCGGTAACCAATCAGTTGCATCCCGTGGCATTTTGGTCCCGCAAATTCTCGCCTCCTGAAATCAATTACACGATTACTGACAAGGAACTTCTGGCTATCAAGTCTGCCTTTAAGGCTTGGCGGCATTATCTGCTGGGGGCCCGACACACCGTTACTGTGATTACGGATCACCGAAACCTGCAATATTTGAAAACCGCAAAAGCCCAATCCTCTAGACAACTCCGTTGGGCATTATTCTTTGCCGAGTTTGACTTCATAATTACCTATCGACCTGGTACAAAAAACGGTAAAGCTGATGCCCTTTCTCGGATGGGAGTGGAAGAACACTTGATCAACCCTAAACCTGTACCAATCATTCCCGAACAAAGAATTCTGGGTGTAATCGCCACAGAATCCATAGAGGAAGTTAAGGATAAAGCCAGGCAACTTGTAACTCCAGCAGACATACAGAATTGGCATCTGCAGGGAAAGGACTTTGCAGTAAAGGACAACTTATTGTATTTCCAAGAACGATTATACCTACCCAGCACAGATTTACAGAAAAAAGTAATCTCTTGTTATCACGATTCTTTAATGGAAGGACATCCCGGTATGGCCAAGACCTCAGAAAAGATCAAGCGCTACTTCTGGTGGCCGTCTTGGAAAAAAGATATCAGAGACTTTATAATGTCCTGTGGAGTATGCGCCCAAAACAAGAGTCAAAAGGAAAGACCAGCAGGCCTCTTACGCCCTATTGACATCCCACCTCGCCCTTGGCATACGCTTTCTATGGACTTCATCACCGATCTACCTCCATGCTCCGGATACAATACGATTCTAGTAATCGTGGACTTATTCTCCAAGATGGCGCATTTCATTCCGCTCAAAGGCTTGCCAACAGCAGCAACTCTGGCCCGAGAATTTCTCGAAAACATCGTCCGACTGCACGGTTTTCCTTCGGTTCTAATTTCGGATCAAATAGTCAATTTATTTCTCATTTTTGGCGAAGTTGCTGTCGGTCGGCTCAAATTGATGTGAGACTATCGACCAGTCACCACCCTCAGACCGACGGACAAACCGAGAGGACCAATCAAACTCTGGAACAGTATTTACGCTGCATGCTGCAACAAACTGAAAAAACTTGGAAAGACATCCTTTGGATAGCCGAATATGCCTACAATAACTCTGTCCATTCGGGAACTGGGAAAACCCCGTTTTTTCTTTTGTACAGCAGTCACCCTCGAACCTCGGAGTTGGATCCCCTCCAAGATCTTGAAACACCAGCAGTAGACTACCTGCATTCTACAATCACCCAAGCCTTTAAGGAAGCTGTTTCTCACCTTCAAAGGGCTAAAGAACAATACAAGAAAGGAGCAGATCAACATCGGAAGGAAGCCCCTCAATATCAAGTAGGGGATCAAGTCTGGTTATCCACCAAATATCTACCTCTAAAAGGGCCACGCACATTCAACCCAAGATACCTTGGTCCCTATTCCATCACTACCATAGTAAACCCAGTAGCGGTCAAGTTGGACTTGCCCCCGCACATGAAGATACATCCGGTCTTCCACGTCTCTCTATTAAAACCCGTGCAACCTCAAACCCGACTAACCAAATCTCCAAAACCTATCCTAGTTGATGGAGAACTCGAGTTTGAAGTCAAAAGCATTCTGGACTCCAAGATCTCCAAATCTAAACTATTCTACCTAATTGACTGGAAAGGCTACGGCCCCCAAGAGAGATCCTGGGAACCTGCTGAATATGTCCACGCTTCTCGCCTAATCAAAAGATTTCAGCGAACATTTCCTGACAAGCCAAAACCCCCGGAGAAGCCCGGTTTGGGAGGGGCCTTGAGGGGGGGGTACTGTCATGATCTCTGCTTCCAAAAGGTCAGGGTTTTCCCAACTCCCTTGGAAGCAGATCCATAACCCAGGTTCCGAGTGCCAACCCAGTCCTGGCGCTAGTGGCACCAGGCTCATAAATATGCCCAGTCCCAGCGCTCGAAGCACCGGGCTCATAATGCTTGGGTGGACTTACCTGCAGCAGACCATGCTGCTTACTTGCCTGCCAGTTGAGTCTCTGATCCTCTTCTGTTTGGAACTACTTTTCCTGTTGGGTGGGACAGGAGCCACTCCCTAGATTCAGAACACTGGAACTCTTCTGGAAAGCAGGAACTCTTTTCTTACCTAGGCGTGGCTGTGGAAGGAGACACCTAAGCACTACAGGAGGCTATTTAAACCACACCCGATGGATGAATCTTGCTTTGCGTTATTCTGCATCCTCAGCAGCAGAACGCTCATCGTGTCTTCTGCATCTGATCCTGGGCCTAAGGAAAAGGCTTACCATTCTGAATCCAGTCTTCAGCAACACCTATAAAGACAAGAAAGAACAGGTTAGCATTACCGTCTTCAGTGACAGCTCTTCACTTACCTGGTTCATCGGCTGTCACCAACGCCTCGCGCTGCATTCCGGCATCTGAAAGACAAAGGCTTACCTACTCTTCGTGTGCTCCGGAGGTCTTCACACTGCATTCCGGCATCTGAAAGACAAAAGCTTACCAACTCTTTGCACGCTCGGGAGGCCTTCGGCGCTGCATCCCGCATCTGAAAGACAAAACAAGGTGCGTTTAAAGACATTGGGGAACTTTAATACTCACGTGCCATTACTCCTTTCCACATCTAACCCAGTGGGTATTCCGGCACCCTGCAGCCGCCCCGAACTTGTACCTGCAAAATAAAAAGACAGTTAGAGCGCATCGTGAAGCAGGCAACAAGCGCTTACTTACGTGCTTCCAGGCGCTTCTATTCATCACACGGGCTCCATCTTCAACTCACTTCAGCCCGCCATCCGCCATCGCCGGAACCCTGCAAAACAAGAGACATCATTACTAAAGACTTTAAAGACATTAGAATTACTCGAAACTTACCGTTCGTGCAGTAAACGACGGACAGCAGTCCTCTGAAGTCAAGAGGCCTGCTCCCCTTATCCAGTGAAGAAACTGGTTACAGCACCCTGCCTCGAGGCAGATGGAGAGCACGGCGTTCACTTACCTAAGACATCTTACCCTTCGAGCCAGACATACAGTGCACAGAGGTCCAGCCCAAAGAGCCAGCCGTGTGTTACACATCACCTTTGAAGATACGGTATACGCCCAGTCAAGACCGGCGCCCCTACGGGAATCAGGTGAGCGTTACAGCGTGCCTCTATTGACCTTATCAAAGGCACTGCTCAGGTCCATAAAAGCCAAAAGAATTGGCTCCCACTTGATGTATACAAGGTACTCTATCAACAAATAAAGATTTGAGGCTTGATCACCTGTGCCCACCCAGGGTCTGAAACCGCATTGGATGTCCGACAACATGGAGTTAGCTATAATCTACCCGACAAGCATTCCAGTAACGCTCTCCCAAAAATCTTGAAAGATGCGTCATGGAGCGAGATTGGCCTGTAGGTAAGTGGACTCTCTCAGCCTCACTTTCTGAAGATCACGAACATAATTGCCTTTTTCCATGATGGAGGTAGTCTGCCCAGCTCCAAAACAGCATCGAAACATACCGTGAGCAAAGGGGCCCATAGCACCTTCAGGTCTTGATAAATGCTTAGCTGCCTGATTAGAGATGGCATTAACCACCTCCTTCAGGGAAATTTTCAATGGAGTAGCGTGCATCGGTGAAACTGATAGCTCGCCAGGACCAGAGTATAATTGGGAAAAATGGTCTAACCAGGCCATCGCTTTTACCAAGGTCTCGGTCTCTGTCCTAATCTTTTTATAGCCATGACCATTGGCAATAAATTCCCAGAACTTTCTCAGAGTCGTTGGACGACAGCGCCTCAACCAATTCACAGCAATCCACTTCTTCTAACTCAAATCTACAGGCATCTAGAGTTTCCTGATAAGCAACTCTAGCTTGTGTTACCAACCTTCTGGATCTGTCGCGAGTTCTTAGAACTTCCAAGAGTGCCCTCTTGGCCTTTCTACATTCTTCATTATGCCAACCTCGGAGCGGGCCCCTTCTCAGGGAATAATCCTTCTGGAAAAAAACGACAGAGCCGCAGCCGGTTCAGCAAATGTTTCAACCCTTCTTAAAGAAGGAGTTCCTTAAGACCCATTAAAATTAACATTAATAAAGATGAAATTAAAGAAGGGACATTAAAGAACACTTCTTGATGCAATTTAGACATGTCAATTTTGGCCCATCAGATTTTTCTTTTGCCATGTAGGGTTTACCTTTGCCACACCTACATGACTCCTCTCATAGCCAGCCAACACCTTTCTCTGCCATCGAAAGGTGAGACGGGTGGGATGGTGGTCACGACAGAGTTCTATTAATACCTAAAATCCCTGTATCAAATTCCACTGCCTTATTGCCAAGCAAGCGTAATCTATAGTAAAAGCACTTAAATGATTCTTAAATGTCTGAAGGCCGGGTACATCAGAGGGTTCTCGTCTGTTCACAGAGCGAAAACCCCACTCTACCAACCAAAGAGAAGTTGGCAGTCCCTTGGCACAGGTCCCGCATCCCGTAACTGTGGGTTCATCATAAAGAGCCTCTGGCACCTCCGAACCCAATTTCAAATGTTTTATTTTTTTATTTATTTAAAGTGCATTTGGTTGCATTGCAACCTTTTCACACTACAGCAATAAAATAACAGTCAGTCGTGTACAAATACAACTACAGCATGTTAAAACCAGTAAGGTATCCTGATTTGCTCAATCGTCAAATTAATATTCACTAAAGTCTCTATTAAAATCAGTACATAACCATAGGAAATTAGTATTAAAACATTAAAAAAATGATGCATTAAAAGGTATTTCATTTCATATATTGATTCCATGACACTGCCGGAGCTGCAGACAGTCTACTGGCAGCTATTTCCCAACCATAAAAGGCTGACGCCGAAAAGACCAGTCATTCTGCCCCGAGAGCATCGCTCCAGAATTGGTCAGATGAGGGCACAGCATATTTGGTGTAGGTTCTGTTGTGTATCCTGTCCAATGGTTCACATTGGGTCAGGATATGCGGTGGGGACTTGATCTTTTTTGCGCACAGTCTACAGATTCTGTCTTTGTTTGATACACCTGATCCTTAAACGACTCACTCCTGGCAAATATCAGGGCACGTGAGACCGAATGTGCAACAGAGAGTCCTTCCCCTACTGGTTCCTATTGGATTCTTGCCCAGAATGTGCAGGTCGCCATTGTCCAAATTGTAGATACAGAAGGTAGACCAAGTTAGAGCCTAATCGCCTGTAGCGGAGTACAAGAGGGTAGGCTAAGCAATGCCAAGAGGAACTGGAGTACAAGAGGGAAGGTTTAGCAAAGCCCGGAGGAACCAGAGTACAAGAGGGTAGGTTCAGCAATGCCTGGAAGAACCCGAGTAATAGAGCATACATGCCAACATTCTGTGACCAAAAATCTGTAGGAATCTTAAAGTTTAAAAAATAGTCAGGCGAGGAGGTAATGATAGGAATAGGGCGCGTCAGCAGCCCATTGTCATTGAATGAGCCCGCCGCCACGGGTGCATTCAATGACAATGAGGCACCTGCCATGCCTTCTGCCACCAGGCCAGCTTGGGGGAGCCCTTGAAAGACTCCGCCGACCTGACGTGGTGGGGGGCTAATGGCACCTTTTGTGAAAGGAACCCGCAGCGGAGGGGCGCCCTTAGCCCACCGCCGTGGGCGCCTTTTACATCAAAAACCTGCATGCTGCGCCTTCTCCCGCTATGCCAGCTCGGGGGAGCCCTTGAAAGACTCCCCCGAGCTGGCGTGGTGGGGGGCTAATGGCGCCTTTTGTCAAAGGCACCTGAGGCGGAGGGGTGCATTTAGCCCACCGCTGTGGGTGCCTTTTACATCAAAAGCCTGCATGCCGCACCTTCTCCCGCTACGCCAGCTCGGGGAGCCCTTGAAAACTCCCCCGAGCTGGCGTGGTGGGGGGCTAATGGTGCCTTTTGTCAAAGGCACCTCCGGCAGAGGGGTGCATTTAGCCCACCGCAGTGGGCGCCTTTTACATCAAAAGCCTGCATGCTGCACCTTCTCCCGCTACGCCAGCTTGGGGAAGCCCTTGAAAGACTCCCCCAAGCTGGCGTGGTGGGGGGATAATGGCGCTTTTTGTCAAAGGCACCCGCGGCGGAGGGGCGCATTTAGCCCACCGCTGTGGGTGCCTTTTACATCAAAAGCCTGCATGCTGCACCTTCTCACACTACGCCAGCTCGGGGAAGCCCTTGAAAGACTCCCCCGAGCTGGCGTGGTGGGGGGCTAATTGCGCCTTTTGTCAAAGGCACCTGCGGCGGAGGGGCGTATTTAGCCCACCGCTGTGGGTGCCTTTTACATCAAAAGCCTGCATGCCGCACCTTCTCCCACTACGCCAGCTCGGGGGAGCCCTTGAAAGACTCCCCCGAGCTGGCGTGGTGGGGGGCTAATGGCGCCTTTTGTCAAAGGCACCCGCGGCGGGGGGTGCATTTAGCCCACCGCCGTGGGCGCCTTTTACATCAAAAGCCTGCATGCTGCGCCTTCTCCCGCTACGCCAGCTTGGGGAATCCCTTGAAAGACTCCCCCAAGCTGGCGTGGTGGGGGGCTAATGGCGCTTTTTGTGAAAGGCACCCGCGGCGGAGGGCCGCATTTAGCCCACCGCTGTGGGTGCCTTTTACATCAAAAGCCTGCATGCCGCACCTTTTCCCGCTACGCCAGCTCGGGGGAGCCCTTGAAAGACTCCCTTGAGCTGGCGTGGTGGGGGGGCTAATGGCAGCTTTTGTCAAAGGCACCTACGGCGGAGGGGCGCATTTAGTCCACCGCCGTGGGCACCTTTTACATCAAAAGCCTGCATGCTACGCCTTCTCCCGCTACGCCAGCTCGGGGGAGCCCTTGAAAGACTCCCCTGAGCTGGCGTGGTGGGGGGCTAATGGCACCTTTTGTCAAAGGCACCCACGGTGGAGGGGCGCATTTAGACCACCGCCGTGGGCGCCTTTTACATCAAAAGCCTGCATGCCGCACCTTCTCCGGCTACGCCAGCTCAGTGGAGCCCTTGAAAGACTCCCCCGAGGTGGTGTGGGCAAAAAAAATGAAAAAAATAAAAAATAAAAAATGTTACAAAAAAAAATGGTTTGCGGTCCAGAACACATCGATGAATGATAGAATTGGAAATATTTGACTACTGTATGTCTGCAAACATCACTCTCCCATCTCTCAATAAGGCTTGATGAAGATAAACTTCCTATGATACTGGCTATTGCATGCTTGCCAATTTCATCCGGTTCGGTAGGCAAGGTTTCTGGGCTAGCTTCACTGAATCCAGACTTCATACCTTTAAACCAGTAGGCGTTTAAACAAAACTGGTTTGCCCAAAGTGCCCTCCTCAAATAGTACAACTCTTAACTGTGTCAAATCTTCAAGAAATTGGCAATTCCAAATGCACTAATCAATTCTTCAATGATTTGGCACACAAAGTAATTTTAGCCGTGTGAGTCGTCTAAATTGGAGAGATCCCTTACTTCACCACCATGAGTTGCACATGCAATTGTTTTAGCAAGATATCCCGTAAATTTTGATTTCACAGAAAATGAACAAGGGTTTCTATTTTAAAAAAGCAAAAAGAGTATACTTCCCGTTGCCTGATGCATTTGTGCTACAATCGCTCTTTTATGGGCGACCCACTCATCATCAGAGTACTGAACCCTCAAGTAGTCGAAGTCATGGACTCTGTTAATACTTGTATGAGTTGCAGAACATTTACATTTTGTGTTGATCTTCCTTCTTGAAATCCTCATTTTTGATTTGCCTGCGTTGATGTTTAATCTAAATTTTGTGCAGAAGGTTTCAAAGGCATGCAGCAACCTGGGCTTGTTCCCAGAGCCTGCAGACCAAACAATGGACCTTGGAATTCTATTAGACTCTGTCTTATTTTCCATTTCCCAATTGCAGTTGTGGAGAAGCTGTGCAATGTCCAGCTTGCAGTTTCCGGCGTGTCCGCTCCTGAGCGGCTGCGCTGTTAATGCACCTGCAGCCACATGGCTGGACTATTGCAGTCCTGTCTGTTTAGGGCTTGCTAGGCTGCACACAATAAAAGAGCTGCAGCCCATTCACAATCCAGCCCCTTGGATTCTGCTCACACATCATAAAATCAGACGACTTTACTCCATTCTCTAACAGCTACGCTCCCAACCAGAAGACCACAGAAATTAATCGATACAAAATAATTGGTGCATAAAATCTCGGCCTACATCATCACTTCTGGTGAAGATAGGCTAATTTTCCCCTCTGCTCTGTTATTTATGCCAATGAGGAGACGTTCTTGGTGATAGCGTCATTTTTGTTACCTCCCTTCGCCCGATGGTGGATCTTCAAAATGCAGGCACTAAGGCAATGCAATTTGGGTCTTTTGATATGTGGTCAGTGCTGGACTTTGGCCCAGATTTTCCTAGCTCCAGAATCTAGGTGTGGGCAAAAAAAAAAAAAAGACAAAAAAAAAATGTAAATGCCTGGCGAAACCGGAGTACAAGAGGGAAGGTTCAGCAATGCCCGAAGGAACCGGCGTACAAGAGGGTAGGTTCAGCAATGCCCGAAGGAACCGGCATACAAGAGGGTAGGTTCAGCAATGACCGGAGGATCTTTCCCTCTAACTTACCAAGGGGAGCCACCAACCTCAACTGGAAAGCCTCTAGCACATACCTCATGATAGGGACGATTGAGGACTTGTATACCAGAATCTTGGCTTCAATACATCTTCCCCCTGAGAGTCAATAGTTTTTGTAAGGCTAAGCCACTTGTGCCAGACTTTATGGGTAATGTCATCCACCAAGTGGGCACCAGAGAGGTTTGGCCTTATGGAGATGCTTAGGAATCTATATTCTTTAGTTCTTTCTAGCTTTACACCCCTAACCACCAATTGTGCGAACTCTTAACGTGGGCCCTCCTACCAAAGACCATGGCCTTGGTCTAATTAGTATTTGGTCTGAGGCCCAGGTTAGTTGCAAACACAAAGGGCCCGCAGTGAGCGCTGCAGCCCTATTTTAGTGTGGTCTAATATGACTACGTCCTCTGCATATATCATGCATGGGAGACCCTCTCACCCATTACTGTGGAGGAAAATTCAGCACCTCACTTAGCCTCTGAGAGAGCTGTGAAATGTACAGGTTAAAAAGCAGGGGGGGTTAATGAGCACCCCTGTTTTACCCTTTGTTGGTAGGGATGGGTGCTGTTAATTCTGGCCTCTTTCTCACTATATAATGCTTTGATAAAATAAAACAGTGACAGATCTATTTGCCAAATGTCCCTTCAACCACCATTCTCCACACACCCGGATGCACTGGCCACTGACTATATCAAAGCCATATCCCATGCGGTTGACGGCATTGTGCCACTTACCCTTAGAAAGAGTAAATGCTCCAAACACACCAACTCCTGGTTCTCACTTGTACTCCTCGAACTAGGAGCCAAGATCAGAACTGCATTGTCCTCATGGCAAACCAAACCCAATGACTCCACTAGACTTGCATTCAAAATCTTATCCAAAGAATACAAAAATGCTATGATTAAAGCAAAGTCAGACTCCTTCAACACTAGGATTTCTAACGCCAAATCAGGTTCAAGAGAGATATTCAGCATCTTTAGAGAACTCGAGTCACCAGTTCCCGAAACACATACCCTCCCAAAGGATAAGGAATGGTGTAATAGTATCCAAGAAGCCATTCTCAATAAACTCAACTTGCTGCAAAACAAAATGACTGAACACCAACAAGCGCTGGGAAAGCTTATCTCATCTATTTCGCATAAACCCTCACTAAAGGTTCTGCTATTCTCATTTAAGGAAATGAGGAAACTAGAAGTGTCAGCACTCATCAAATCCATCAACCCCTCTAATTGCAAAGGAGACTCATGCCCAGCCCAGCTCATTAAAGAATGCACTACCACCTTAACACCTTTCATTACGGCCTTCATCAATGCCTCCTTCGCAGCACGGCAGGTCCCGGCCTGGGTCCAACCCTTCTTAAAGAAACCAACTCTCGACCCTAACACTCCAATGAATTACTGGCCCATTACGACAGTACCATTTTTACTAAAAATACTTGACAAAACAGCTTACCTGTAAGTTCACCATTTCCTAGAAACCAACAATCTGCTAGGTCTCAGGCAGTCAGGTTTCAGACTTGGCTATGGCACCGAAACCGCAATACCAGACTTAAATAATCAGATCGACGACCTTAGGAACGCAGGAAAACCACCATCCTCCTGCTCCTAGACCTGTCAGCGGCATATGACTTGGTGAACCATGATACACTCTGCCACCACCTCTTTTCTGCTGCTAACTTCCCTTCGGCAGCAACAGCCTGGATCACTTCATTTCTTCAAGAAAGAGTGATGAAAGTATTTTCAGATAAAGCCTGTGCTGACCCCAACTTCATTTAGTGTGGGGTCCCTCAAGGATCCTGCATATCGCCCACCCTATACAACCTTCTAATGAGGCCCCTCTTTAGCTTCCTGGACACGAGTGGCATCACATACACAAATCATGCTGATGACACGCAGAGCCTCATCCCCCTCACAGGGGACTACAAAGCAGACAGCAAATCTCTTAACTCCATATCTGCTGAAATCCAAACCTGGATGGTGGAAAATTGGCTATGTCTGAATTGAGAAAGACAGAGATTCTAATTCTGGTAACACCAGGCACCGTCAAAAAACAGGACGTGAAATACAACTCTTTCTCGGTTGACAACAAGCCCATCAAAGTTGCGCTTACTGTTAAAACCCTAGGAGTCTACCTGGAATCAAACCTCTCTATGAATAGGCAGGTTAGCGCCATCTCCTCAGCTGCAGCTTACCACTCAAAATTGATCACGGCAGCCAGACCATTCCTAACAAGAGGCAACTGCATTACCATAGTCAGAGCAATTGTGTGGTCTAGGCTAGATTATCGCAATGCACTCCTGGCTGGCACTTCCAATAGAAAAATTAGGAAACTCCAGACAGTACAGAATAATGCACTGAGAGCTGCCACTGGCATAGCCAAACGTGAGCATATATCAGCAACCAGAAAACTTGTCCACTGGCTACCTGTTAGGGAACGTATCCTGTTTAAAACCCTAGCACTTACACATAAGTGTCTGCACAACACCGCTCCCCTGTACCTATCTCAGAGGATTACCAAATCCTCCTCGGATAGACCCACAAGAATGGGCTATGCAAACAGGATCCCCATCCCCAAAACGCTCAGAGCAAGAGCGGCAGGAACCAGCTTTCCAGTCATTGCAGCCTGCTCCCTCCTCACATCAGGAACATTGACTCTTACACAGCATTCGGAAAAGCTATCAAGACACTTTTATTTGTGTAACCACTGTATTGGGTGTATTTACCTGCCTCAGTACTCACAAAACAAGGCCTGTGCTCACTGTAACCACGAGACAAGCCTCAATTAACTATGGAAACATGCAACTTGTTCTGTAATCTTGTAATCATGCATTTCCTGTAAGAAAGTCATATTCTTGCAACAGCGCCTCGATGCCCTTGGGCTGTAGGGCGCTATACAAATTCAAATAAATAAAATACTTGATCTTTCAACGCTATCAAAAGCAGCTGGAAAGTCTAAAGAGCAGAAATAGAGAGACATGCCTGGGTAACATTGAGTATCTGGCATTAGCGTCAGTAGGGTCCAGATTGAATGGGATGTAGCACAACCCTTCCTGAAGCCTGTTTGCTGGTCCCCTAGTAAGTCTTATTGTACCACCCATGCAGCAAGCAATTCTAGTAACAGGTTAGCAAATATTTTATAGCCAGGAGTCTATAGTTGCCCGGCAGGTTACTGGCCCCTTTTTGTGAAGAGCAATTACAATTGCAGTTTTCCAAGTTCTTGGGATAATTACTGTTTCACAAACATATAAAAACAATTGCCAGGTTCAGAGGCCGTTAGGGCCTACCGCGCTTGAAGCCTTAGTTTTAGTGATGCAGGCCTCTAAATCGGCCTCCTTAATATGCAAGCTCACTATTGAATGTGCCATGGGTTTAACTTCCCAAGACCAATTTTTCCCACCATCAAAGGCCGTTTCAATGAACCCAACCCATTTTGCACCAGTTACCCCTACCAACTCATTGGGTTCCACAGGATTCGTCTGTGATCCCCTGAGCCAGTGCCAGAATTTCCTCAAACAATGTTTCCTTATCAGCCTATTTAGGGATCTCCAGCCCATGCCGTTTTGCAAGAACCTATGGTTCCTGAGCCAGTTCTTATACCTGGCCCTGAGTCTAACTAGTCCTTTTCTCTTTTCATCGGCCAACACTGTGCAATTTCTATTTATTTTTCGTGTGGCTTCTTCTTGAGACGGCACTCTCAAAGCGTTGAATCTCCCTCCGGCGGCCGTTGTGTTTAGTAACCTGTCTGTGCTCAAACGGGTCAGATAGGGAATATAAATTACTTAGATCTTTGTGATACCATGCCGGCAATTCACTTTCAGCAAGACCACTATTTCTCAAATATAGATTCAGCTGCTCTATCTTTCTCACTGACCAGCGGAGTCTATTTCCCCCGGGGTTGACCTCTGTCTCTACCAATATCCTGGGTCCTACCACCATTCCTTAAAAGCACTGCATGATCGCTTGCCTTGGTAATTCTCATCTCCAGCACAGGATTGTACCCAGCTAGGCGGTCATTTATAAATATAAAATCGATTCGGCTTCTGGGGGGACCATTTGACTAAGTCATCTTGCCTATCCCTTCTCCCTCACTTAATGGTGAAAGTTCAAACTCAGCCATGGCTCATATCCACTCCCTGGTCCTCACAGTCTGTCCCAGTTTTCTACCTGCCCCCACGGCCCCTTCAGGCTCAAAGACACAATCTATGTTGAAATCCCCAGTTACAATAATAATAATTCCTCCTGGGAAGTGTGATACCCAATCTCTAAGCGTCTCCACGATGGTGTCCATTATTTCTGTTGTCATTGCACCTCCCGGGGGGTCGTACAGGGTTGCCAGCAAAGTTGGTACAGTGCTGACACCTAAGTTCTTTATATATGCTTCTAAAAAGTTGGGGTGTGCCAAACCTGGACAGAACTCTGGGAGGTTGGGGATTACTCTGGCCCCAATACAACGGTCACCCTTGGGTCTGCCTTTCAGGGTGGACGGACCCATGCCAGCTGGAAGATTAATGAGTAACCATCTAGGTCGAACGTGTCATAGAGCCAGGTCTCCTGCAGGCAGAAAACACATGGCACTCATCAATATTTTCAAAATGTTGGGATTAAGTAGGAATGAGCTGTGGCCCCTGGAATTCCATGAGAGAATGTGCAGAGCATTAGGGGCTGCCACTGCCTTCTGTCACTGTAATGCCTGGGGTATCTCAGCCCATCTTCCACTCTGCCTCAAAAGCTCCGGGGCCGGGTTCTTTACCCAGGATCAGCTCCGGGGTTCCTTTGGGTGCGTCGCCCCGTTGCTTAAGGCTTTTAGAGCAGTAGGAACAAAAACCAAAATTTCAAAACCCAGCTGGCTTAAGGCCCTCGCGTTGTTGCATGTACGTTCCACCACCAAAGGAGACACCAAAGTTGCCACCACCCAATTGTCAATGCTGTTATATTTGGGCAATTACAGCTTAGTAAGATCCTTCATCATAATCAAGCCCCAGGTCCGGGATCATCTATCTGGAAAAGGGCTATGCGCTGTTGTTGTTTTTCTCCATGATATTAATATGCAGTAGGTCAGTCCATACAGGGTCAATCCTTTGAACTCCTAGGCCCCAAGCACTGGGCCTTAATTGTTCAAACCGGTCAGCCCATGTTAATTGCGTGCCAAGTGCCAATAAGTGGCTTTGTTGTGAGACAGACATTTCTCGGGGATTAGCTTTCGGGTCGACAGCTACCACCAAAATTGGAAGCGTCAATGAAAGTTCCCCTCGGACGTCACCCCTCCCACTTGACTGCATACCTTCTACAAACATTGTTGACATTGTAATCCCCCCAGCACAAGAATCATATTAGGGCTATAGCAGTGAATCACCAAATCCTCAATGAAAATCTTAAAGGTGTTCACATCCGATTTGTGTGGGCCATTATAAAAATGGAGTATGACCACATGATCACCTCCAAGCAGATGAAAAGAAATTATCTGAAGAAAGTTCATGCCAGTAGCAATGACCTCAATCCCGCAGTCATAAGATGCTCTTACCAGTGTAGTGAAGCCCCCAGAACCAAGCCCTCTTTTATTCTTACTAGCTGCAATCGAATATGTTACAAAGCCATCCAAGAAAAGATATTCCACATCCCAAGTTTCTTCCAGCAATATTACATCATGGAATTTTATAAAAGGATGATATGCCCTGCTCCCCAAATTTAGTTTTGGCAGAATCAGAACAACTTCACAACCAACTGAGAGGCAGAAGGGAGGGCTCTGAGGAAACTAGTCATTCAGTCTCCTCAGAGTCAGATAAAACCTCAAAACGATTGGTGAGCTGGGACACCACCCGCCGCGTATTCTTCTGACCGTTGCTTGCGTAGAAGAAAGGGCCCAAAAGCTAGCAAAGGGTCCCTCATTTGCCTGATGCAACGAGCCCTTATCAACTTTTGTGAACGCAGCATCTCATCTATAAGTATTGCCATGGAGATATGAACCCCCAAGAAATTCCAGGGGTTAAAATAATCCAAAGGACCACGCTTACAATCAGAAAAAGGAACAAGTTACTTATCTGTAACTGTTGTTCTCCAGCATGGGGTCTGGCATGGATTCACATGCTCATGAATATTCCCCGTTGTTAGGGAGAATTCTCATTCTATGGCTAATTTCCCTTACCTAGTGAGTCCCTCAGCAGCTTTGCTGGATTTTTGGAGTTTATTTTTTCCACTTGGTAAGAGTATGAGCTTTTCCCCCACTCTTACCCATGTTTTGCCATGTGTATTTCATCTGTTTTGTTGCGATTGTGGACTCTGGAGTACACCACTTCAGTAGCCCCCTTCCTTTGTGTGTTGCACAGCACCTTCAGTGCAGTGACACAGGGTTGTCTTTTAGACTTCCCACCGACTCCATTTCTGGGGCTGACTACTGTACCCCAGAAAAGGGTAAAGTTGCCATTAACTTTACATAGTCATTTAACCACAGATCCAGTACACCCCATCCTACATGGAGTATTGGAACGGGTTAATTCTAAGCCTTACCTCTTGGAGCATTGTTTTGCTCCCTTAACATTAAGACTTGGCTGGTGGCAGTGGTATCTAATTTTCCTACGGCGATTATATTACATAAAGTGGTATTGTTTTAGGCTATTTTAGTAGCCTCAAACTCTAAACCCGCTAGTCCAAATACTCTTTATTTCGGCTCCGGTTGGGTTTAATCACCATTTCTATTTATTAACATCCTTCTTGGGTATTTCCTTTGTTCGCCGAACTAGGCGGGCTTCTGACCAGAAGCCCTCCTTTGGTGTCTGGGTGTCTAGGTGGGCTGAATGTGAGGGAGGGGTGTAGTCTCCCTCTGCACAGGGTCTCCTTGGAGACCCAAGCTGCATTTTGTGTTGATTGGCTGAGGTGGTTGTCCGGGCTGGACAACCCCCCTGTTGAGTGATTGACAGCCAGGCTGTGTGAATGGGGGATTTTGGAATAAAAGGCAGGACTCTTGAGCTAGAAGGCAGAGTCGCCTCTGGAACTACAAGGAACCGAAGAGAAGTGGAGAAGACGACGGCTGTTGCACCCCCGAGTCGCGATGAAGCCCTGCTGCCGTCCTGAGCTATCTACCCCTTCAACGACTAAGAGAAGATCCAGTCCAAAGTCTTCTTCCCTTGAGCCTGGTGGGATCAACCAGCTCGTCTTTTCTTCAGTCAGAGAATCCTCTTCGTGGTTGAAATCTCTGCACACTGCTGTGGTGGTCCGGATAGCCATCAGAAGAGCCATCTCGTGATTTAAAGGAGCGCATCTTTTATTCATCGTTGTCTTTTTCGCTGCTGCTGGCCTCATCCCTGGGTAGTGCAGATCACTCCAGATGTCCTCCTTCTTGTCCCCACGACTGAAGCCGCAGGAATAGTGAGTCTGCAGGAACTACCAGGAACAACTGCTGTGGCGCCAGCTTTCTCCAACGGAATAAGGTACTGTGCACATTTGGTCATTCTATCAGTCTGACTAGCCGGAATCGGGGTGAACCCTTTTCCTCCACAAAGATTTGTTCTTTCTTCCCTCCCCCTTATAACTTTTCCTTCCATTTGACAATCTTTACGAACTCTTGGCATCTCGAATCTCGAACTGTTCAACGTGTGATCCTCGGCAACAGGGCATCTGCTTCATTGACACTGGCGCAGGCCTATTGACTTTAATCTGTGTCTTTGAATAAGTCCTCAAGTCTCCTTGTCTTGAAAAAGTATTTCCTATGATTTTTATTCACTTCTCCCTTGTTTGAAATTCTTAAGTACAAAGTGTGGTTTAAACTTCGTGAGCATTTCTATCCACGGGTACGCGTTAGTATCGCAACACCGGTCTGTCAAATCCTAGTGTACTTACCTTGAATTTACTGGAACAAGTGGAATTGGTTGTGTACTGTATTTTACGTGTGGTTTCTAATTGATAGAAGTGTTGTGTTATAACAGATGGTTTAAAAATAAATGTACTTTTTTTTACCTGAAACCTTGAGTCAGTGTTTGCTTGAGTCACAGTAATTGTGGTCCTTTGTGTAATGTCTACTACTGCTCATTTACTCTTGAGATAAGCCTGGCTGCTCCGCTACTGCTACCACTTTAACATGGTAGTACAGGCTTGTACCAAAGGTAAAACTTATATTGCCACCTGTAGTCTTAATTGTGTGTAGTGGTCCCTAAGGGCACTGCACAGGATACTGCCTAACACCCGTCATCAGGCTGGGAATTCTCAGTAAAGAAAAAATCAGTTTCAGTTTCCTTTCTGAGCTGTCTTTCTCGTAACAACCAATCACTGAGCTCTGGATCATACTGCCCCCAGCCAATGACTGCCCTCTACCTAAGCCCCTCCTCTGGCAGCCATATTCAGATCTGGTAGCACAGTGGCAGTAGGACCAAGAGAAGAGCCACAGAGGGGTAGGAGGGAGGGTTTGCATGTGAATCCATGCCAGACCCATGCTGGAGAACAACAGTTACAGGTAAGTAACTTGTTCCTTCTCCAGCATGGGGTCTGGCATGGATTCACATACCCACAAATAAATAATACATAGCAGTACACACATGCACATCCACGGGAGGTGGCAAGGCTCAACATAAGCATCTCTTACCTCCTCACCAGGCTCACCTTCAAGCGAACAGGTTGCGCAGCACTGCCTGGCCGACTCTGGACTCCTCCTTGGAATCCCTGTTAACGTGGTAGAATCTCCTGAAGGTGTGCGTCAACCTCCACAAAGCAGCCCTGCAGATGTCCAGCAGGGGCACACCAGAGAGGAACGCGAAGTTTCAGCGATCGCTCTGGTCGAATGGGCTCTTGGACGGCCAGGCAACGACCAGTTTGCCAACGGGTGACAGTGGGTGATGCAGCCGGAGAGCCACCTGGAAATGCAAGCCTTGGAGAGGGCCAAAGTTCACAAAATATTGTGACGTTTTCCGGAAACCCTTTGTGCGGTCCACATAGAACTTCAGTGCACTAGCTACATCTAGCGAGTACAAAGTCCTTTCGGCCAGCGATGAAGGGGTCAGAAAAAACACAATTAACACCAAGGGCTTGTTTAGATGAAAGTCCAATGGCACCTTGGGCATGAAGGAGGGGTGCATCCGCAGCACCACCCTTGTGTCGTGAAAAGTCAAATAAGGTGGTTTACAGGAAAGAGCCTGAATCTCTCCCACTCGTCGTGCGGAGGTGATGGCCACAAGGAACACTGTCTTCCATGACATAAACTTCAGCAGAGCTGAATGCATAGGTTCGAATGGCGGTCTCATGAGCCTAGTCAGCACCACATTGAGTTCCCGGGCCGGAGCCTTCACCGGCGGGAATGTACGGAACAGTCCTTTGGCCAACTCCTTAACCAGACGGTGTGACCACAATGACAACCATCCCAGAGATCTGGTGTAGTGGGAGATAGCCGCCAGATGAACTTTGATGGATGCATGGGCCATACCTGCCTTGGCCAAAGGCAGCAAATACGGCAGTACCTGCGAAGCCGTGACTCGTAGAGGGTCGATCACGGCACCAAACAGCGAACCTCTTCCATTTATGTCTGTAGCATTTCATTGTAGACGATGCCCTGGCCTTAGCAAGCACCTCCTTGCAGTCCGCTGGGAGATCGTATCCACTGAACTCTAAAGCTACAGGAGGCAGGCCTTCACTTTCAGTGATCCTGGGTCATGGTGGAGAACTTTGCCTCCTTCCCTGGCGAGAAGATCTGTGACCACTGAAAGCTTGACTAGAGGGGATGCTGACATTCTGAGAAGGTCCGGGTACCATCTCTGTCTTGGCCACGCTGGTGCAACGAGGATCATCCTGCACCTGGACTGTCTGAGTTGATTGATGAGTCGAAGCAGCAACGACATCCGGAGGGAACGCATGCAGAAACAGGCCGTCCCAGGGGAATGAGAATGCATCCCCCAAACTCCCCGGCTGGGGAAAACTGCTGGCGAACCTCCGGCACTTGGTGTTCGTTGCCGTCGCAAACAGATCGATCTGGAGATTGCCCCATCTGCGGAACTGGAGATCCACTTGGTCCTGCTGAAGCTCCCATTTGTGGCAAGAGTGCAGCTCCCTGCTGAGAGAGTGGGCGACGGTGTTCTTCAATCCTGCCAGATGAAACGGGATGAAGAACATCCCCTGGGCTACGGCCCAGTGCCATATGTCCTGCTCCTCTTTGGAGAGTGCCGGGGATCTGGTGCCCCCCTGTTTCCTGATGTAGAACATCGTGGTCGTATTGTCCTTGAAGACCCACACCACCTTGCCATTGAGGGACCGAAGGAGGGATTTGAGGACCCAAAACACAACTCGCAGCTCCAGCACGTTGATGTGTATGTAACGTTTTCTCCTCCGGCAGCCAAAGGTCTCTTGCGTGAAGACTTCCGGTGTGAGCTTCCCAACCTTCCAGAGAGGTGTCTGTCGTGACCATCTACTGGTGCAGCGGGGTCTGAAAATCCAAGCCTCCGGACAGATGTACGTGAACTCCCCACCACCTTATCGCCCGACGGAAACTCTCGTTGAGCGTGATCTTGTCGTGGAAGCTTCACGACACTTGTATCGAGCGGTCGTCGAGGAACTCCTGTAGTGGACACATCCGTAGTCTGAATAGCCGGATGAGGTTGATGCATGACGGCATCATGCTGAGCAGGGACTTGATGGTCCTCACCATGGCGATCTTCAGTGCTAACAGCCATTGCACCATACCCAAGATGGCCACTATCTTTTCCTCCGACGGAGACACCAGGGATGACACTGTGTTGGGTCAGGATCCCAGGAACAGTGTGACCTGCGATGGAATCAAGCAGGACTTTGCATAGTTCACCGAGAACCCCAGCTCCATCAGGAGGTGGATGGTCCTCGCTGTATGATCAACGTCAATATCCCTTGAGCTGGCCCAGATGAGCCAGTCGTCCAAATACGGGTAGCTGTGGATCCCCTGCAGTCGCAGCCATGCCGCCACTAGTGCCAGGCACTTGGTGAAGACCCTTGGTGCCGACTTCAATCTGAAGGGAAGGGCCTTGAACTGGTAATGCTTCCCCTGAACCACAAAGTGCAGACACTTGCAGTGTCCCTTGTGGATGGGTATGTGGAAGTAAGCATCATCCAAGTCCAGCAACGACAGGAAGTCACCCTCTTTGAGCTGTCCGAGCACGTGCTGAAGAGTTAACATCCAGAACTTTTGGGACTTGATGTATTTGTTTAGTCGACGGAGGTCTAGGATGGGCTTCCAGCATCCGGTCTTCTTTTTCACGAGGAAGTACCTTGAGTACACTCCAGAGCCCCGGAGCCTCTTTGGGACGAGCGCTATTGCGCCTTTCTTTAGCATGGCCCTCACCTCTAGCAGCAGCTGAGGGATGTGGTTGTCCCACCAAGCCACTTGTGGTATTGGGGGACACTTCCATTGAAACTCCAGGGTGTGCCAATGGGCAACAGCATCCAGCACCCATTTGTCGGTGGAGATGGTCTTCCACACGCTGATGAAGTTCACCAGGCGGCCTCCCACTGGGGTACACGGGTGGGGGCCCGACGCCACAGCCAGTTCAATCCTGTTTGGACATGGAAGTGCCAGGCTGGGGACCCTGGCAACGACGACTTCCTCCTTTGAAATTCTTGGAGTGCCCCCTGTTGCTTTCCTGGGCCGAAGAGCAGGAGGGATGGCGGTACGATGAGGAACCTCTGCCAAAACCCTTGGAGGATCCTTGGGACTTGCTGCTTGAGGTCTAAAAGGACGGCCGTCGCTGTTGGAGCGTTCCTAAAGCACAAACCGTCTCCATGTCCACCTTAATGGCCTGAAGAGACTCGTCTACAGCCTTGCCGAACAGATTGTCCCTGTCAAAGGGCATGTCCAACACCCTCGACTGAACTTCTTGGGGAAAATTGGTGACCTTCAGCCAGCCCCTACGACGAAGGCAAATGCTGTTGCCCATTTGGAGGAACCCTGTGTCAGCAATGTCCATGGCCACTGTGATGGCGTGATCCGACGCCGCCTCGCCTTCCTGCAGAATCTCCAATGCTCCCAACCTCTTGTCGCTGGTAAGGAAGTCCAGAATAGGAACAATCTTGAACCACAGCTCCCAGTCATAGCGAGCCACAATGACGAGAGCGTTGGAGGCCTTGATGGTAGTCGCCGCAGAAGAGATGACTCGTCGTCCCATGGCATCTAAATTCTTCCCCTTATTTTCCAGGTGGGTGGAGGCCACCGAGGAAGAGGAGCCCGAAGACTTCTTTTTGGCTGCTGCTGAAACCACAGAGGCTTGGGTGCAGAGTCTAGCACCCTGTACTTCTTCTCATAGTGGTCCCTCTTCACCGGGGCCGTGGAGGTGTTCTTCATGAGAGACAAGCCCTCATCCCAGATGTCATCCAGCAGTGGGACCGAAAGGACGGTCGTTCTCTTCGCCTTGCGGCGTTGATATAGGAAGCCCTCCTTCTTCTTCACTTCTGGAATGAGCTGGAAGAGCTCCGGAGCCCTGGAGATCATGGCGTGAAAGTATCCAATCTCGTCAGGGGGGAGGATCGGGGAGGTGGAGACGGTAGGTCCCCTAACCCGCCATCGTCGTCCGTGCCAGTGCCCGTTGTTGCTGTGTCCACGTGCGTCTCATCCATCGGGAGGAGAAGGAGCGGAGGGTGGCACGGAGGTGAAGGGTGTACCTTCCTCTTCTTGGCCGGTGGCTCCCCCATCGGTGTCGGCACCATGGGTGGGGCCGCCGACTTAACAGGCATCCTCGTCCGTATCTCTGAGACAAGAGTATGCAAAGCCGAGAGAATGTCCACTGAGATGTTTCCAGGGGGCTGTGTAGGTGGCTGTTGAGGCGAGGGAGGTGACTGAGGAGGAGGCATAACCAGTGCCTGGGGGTTTGGTTGACCGATCGGGTATTCGACGTGGTGCTCCTTGTTGATGGTATCCTCAACGTCGCCTTCGGCAGAACCCCAAACGTAGGGTTCGTTTCTGATGTTCTCCTCCTCCTGGATGGTCCGGAGGGCAGTAAGCTCTTCCTCTGAGGAAATAATCAAACCCTGGAGGACTACGTGGCCTCCCCCCCTTTCTTCGCAACCAGAGGGGACGGTTTCGGGGAAATGACCGGCATCATCTTCTCTGGTGTCTTCTCTATGGGCTGAACAGTGAACTCTCTCCTGGGTAGGAGGGACACCTTCACCTTCGGGGTTGCGTCCTGCGGCTACGCCACGGCAGCCTTCGCGAGGGACGCCACTACCCCTTCGATGGAAGGCTGGGCCTTCGTCGGATGCACTTGGGCCTTCACAGACAGCACCGATCCCTTGCCCTGCTTGGAGTTGGACGACACCGATGCCTTTTCCTTTGGGGGAGGGTCAGCACCTGCTCCCTTGTGGCCTTCTACAACAGGGGGGTCTTGGGCTTCTCCTTGAGTTTGCCCGGATGGTCCGATTTCCTCTTGGACGAGGTTTCCGAGCATTGGCTGGTGGTGGAAGATGCTGGGAACGCCGTACTCGCCCTGGCCGCCATAGAGCCTGTCGCAATGGCACTCCCGGGGGCAGCGGACTCGCAGTGCTTAGCATTCTGCTGGGCCCCTGCGGGAGGGGCGCCCTCAAAGGTCTTAGAATACCGCTCAGCTTTCTTGGAAGCAGGGGAGGCATGCTCACGGGACTCAACCGGCACAGCGGCCTTGGCCTGCAGCCTCTCCTTGAGCCGCTTGTGCCGGTCTGTCAGCATGCGGGCTGGCATCTCCTGACAAAAAGCTCATTCTTCCTCCTTGCGGGTCGAGTACAGGCAGTAAAGGCATTGGGAATGCCTGTCGTCCGAGAAGACATTCCGTAATCCGCAGTCGTAGCAAATCTTGAACAAGGGCACTGAATCCTTCTTCTCCTCCGACATGGTGTAGGCCTGAAGAATCTTCTGGGAGCCTCCAAGAAGAAACTCGACGAAATCCACCCTTGAGGGGCACTGAATGTTAGGCAGAATCATATTTATTACCCTTAGGGACCACTACATACAATTATGACTACAAGTGATAGTACAATTTCACCTTTGGTACAAGCCTGTACTACACATTTATAGTGGTAGCGGTAGCGGAGCAGCCAGACTTCTCTCAAGAGTAAGTGAGCAGTAATAGGAATAACACAAAGGACTGCAATTGCTGTGACTCAAGCAAACACTGACTCAAGGTTTCTGGTTAAAAAATATAAGTACATTTATTTTTAAACCATCTGTTCACAAAACACTTCACTTCTATTAAATAAAACCACACTCTAAATATACTACACATAACCAATTCCTCTTGTTCAGGTCAATTCAAGGTCAGTACATTAGAATTTGACAGACCAGTGTTTCGAAACAAATGCGTTACCGGAGGTTCTTACGCGATCACTTTTTGACAGTAATGACAGTTCAGTCTTACGAAAGAAAAGCGTACCCACGGGAAGAAATGTAACCGTAGTCAAACACACTTAGCACAAAGAATTAAAACAAGGGAATAATGGATAAAAATCATAGGCAATACTTTTGTCAAGGCGATAGAATCGGAGGACATGTTCTAAGAGGCAGATAAAAGTCAATAGGCCTGCGCCATTGTCAAATGGAGCAGGGCTCTGTTGTCGAGGATCACACAGTGAGAACAGTTCAAGATTAACGTTGTCAGGAGTACTGGATATTGTCAAAGGGAAGCAAAAGTTATAAAACGGAAGAAAGGAAGGACAAGCCTTTAGAAAGAAAAAGGGTTCACCCCGATTCCTCAAGGTCAGACAGAGAGAACGACCAAATGGACACAGTACCTTATTCGGATGAAGAAAGCTTGTGCTACGGCAGTTGTTCCTGGTAGTTCCTGTAGACTCGCAGTTCCTGAAGCTTCAGTCGTGGGGACAAGAAGGAGGACATCTGGAGTGATCTGCACTACCCAGGGATGAAGCCAGCAGCAGCAAAGCAACAATGAATAAAAGGTGCGCTCCTTAAAAACAGGAGAGGGCTCTTCTGATGGCTATCCGGACCACTACAGCTCAGTGCAGCGATTTCGACCCAGAAGAGGATTCTCTGGCTGTAGAAGGTGAGCAGGTTGATCCCACCAGGCTCAAGAGAAGAAGACTCCGGACTGGATCTTCTCTGTCGTTGAAGGGTAGATAGCTCTGGACTGCAGCATGGCTTCACCGGGATCCAGGAGTTGCAGCAGCCGTCTTCTTCTCCACTTCTCTTCGGTTATTGTAGTTCCAGTGGCGACTCTGAATTCCAGCCCAAGAGTCCTGCCTTTTATGCCAAACTCCCCACATTCACACAGCCTGCTGTCAATCACACACCAGGGGGGTTGTCCAGCCCGGACAACCACCTCAGCCAATGGACACAAAGTGAGACTTGGGTCTCCAAGGAAACCCTGTGCAGGGGGTTACTAAACCCCTCCCTCACATTCAGCCCACCTAGACACCCAGACGCCAAAGAAGGGCTTCTTCGCAGAAGCCCGCCAAAGGACGGGGAACAAGGAAACCAAACCTGGTTTGGAGCGAAAAGCAAACAACAAGAAAGACCTTTTCAACACGAAATGGCGAAAAACCAGACTAGGACCCAAAATAAAAATGATATGGATTCTCGGGTTTTATGGTCACGTTTGTCACCACAGCCAGAACACTAACACGGGAATCCATGTAAAAATGATAGTTACCACTGCCATCAGCCATGTCGATTTGGAAAGGGGGTCAAAAAGTGCCCCCTGAGTTACAGAAGGACAGGGGAAAGATATTCCCCTCCAGTACTCCATGGGAAGATGGTTTGTACTGGATTTTTATTTAAAAAGGACTAGTAAAACCAATGGCGACTTTACAGGTTTCTGGGGGACAGTATTCATCCCCAGAAATGGAGTTCACAAGGAAAGTCTAAAAGACATCACTGTGTCACTGCACTAAAGGTGCTGTGTGACACACAAGTAAAAAGATGATGCCTAGGGAGTTGATGACATTCCATAACCCATGAGCACAAAAAGTACAACATACACAAAAATATACACTGTACGAGTGGGAAAAAACCTCACACTCTTACCAGGTGGAATAAATAAACTCCAGAAATCCAGCAAAGCTGCTGAGGGACTCACTAGGTAAGGTAAATTAGCCATAAATGAGAATTCTCCCTAACACTCACCCCCCCGACTAAGGGACAGGAGGATTTAATCCACTCCTGGATGGATCTCTTACCTCTAGTCGGTTAAAAACATCCTAGAAAGACCATTAGCATTTTGGTCGTGACTTCCAGCTCTGTGCTCAATGGTAAAATCAAACCCTTGCAGGCAGATTGACAATTTTAGTAGTTTAGGGTTTTCCCCTTTCATTTGCATCAGCCATCTCAAGGGTTGGTGGTCTGTCTGAATAATGAAAGTAGATCCATACAAGTATGGTCTAAACTTCTTCAGTGACCACACAATAGCAAAACATTCATGTTCTATTGTTGCCCACCTTGTCTCAGGATCCTTTAACCTCCTGCTGATGAAACAAATGGGATGTTCCCTACCTTTCTCATCCAGTTGTCTAAGGACTGCACCTATACCTGTATTTGAAGCATCAGTTTGCACAATGAAGGGTTAGTGATAGGCAGGAGCTCTTAGGACTGGAGCTTGACAAAGGGCATTCTTCAGTTTGATTGGCTAGGTGGCTGTCTTGCCAGGACAGCCACACTGCTGTGTGATTGACAGCCAGGCTGTGTGAATGGGGGAAAACTGTCATGATGCCTACCCCTGGGCATCCGGATCGAGTCCATAAGCCCCGGGAGCAGGCATCCAGATACTCATTGAAACCCCAACAGCCCCGGCTGGGGGCTGTTTGGATTCAGTCCTGGCGCCTTAGGCGCCAGGCTCATCATAGAAATCAGTCCTAGCGCCATAGGTGCCAGGCTCATAGACTTTACTTACCTTATGCAGACCATGCTGCAAATGAGTCCAAGCCAACATGAGGCCTGGATGGGACTATTTTATTACAGGGACTATTTTTTACTCTGGTGTGGTTCTGGGGAACTTCTTACCTGGGACTACTTTGCAGGCTATTTAAACCACGCCCGAACAGCAGCTCATGCTTTGTGTTATTCTGCATCCAGCAGCGTAACGCTCACCGTGTCTGCAAGTCAGCATGCAGTCTTCTGCTACGCCCGCCTCGAATCCGGAGCTCCTAGACAAAAGAAGAAAGAAGAACGAAAGGTTAGAAAACAGATATGTCAATCCTTACCTGAATTCCGGATCCATCACGTCTTCGAACTTGAGAAGGACATTATTCTACACGCGTCGCATCGCCAGCTGCAGCGCTGCGCCATACTCACCAGTCCTAACAGCATTTTTCAATCCGGTGCAGCCTCCATCATTTTCCTTGCCGAATTCCACCATCTAGGGGACAAAAGAATCATAAGGTGAGCCGAGAGAGCCAAAAAATACAACCTCTCCACCATAGACTTACCTGATTATCAAAAGGAGGCTTTATTCTGTAACAAACCGCAACTTCTTACGCCGCACCTGTAAGGAGAGAGAAACCAGCAATTTAAACACACGCATCTTTTGCCGGATAGTGTTGGGTAATACAGACTCTTACCTGAACACCATCAGCTGCCACAAGACAATCTTCCCTTGGACCCAGCTGCAACACAAGAAAGGAATGTACAAGAGTGAACATCGGACATATTGAACTCTTTGAACTTTATACTTACCGGTTCTCGCCTGGAACCTCAGAGTCAATATTCATCCGGAACTCTTCCAACGCCTTCAAACCAGTGAAGTAACTGGTATCTACGCGCCCCTGCATTCCACGCAGGATGGAGAGCTCATCATTTACAACCATAAGGTGAGCTTACTGAAAGTGAATATCGGTGGTGATTAGTGGGGAGAACAGTGGGGTGCCATTACTAAAATCCACGGGTGTCTAAATCCCTTTCTCCACTTGCAGGAGAATACTTCTATGGGTCAAGCAGACGAGATTAGGCGGTCCAGTGCAGTCTGTCATCTCTGCACTACGCTTCACGTTGGAGGAGGTCGCAGCTGTCAGGGTCCGATCGACGCCCCTGTGGGAGCCAGGTGAGCGTAACAGAACGTGAAGCCTATCTACAAATTCCCACCCGGGCGTTATGGAAACCTCCGAAACAGACCAACTAGCCCAATTATTAGGGGAACTTAGGGCGGAAGTGCACTCTGCGCGCCAAGAGACTAATGCCCTCAGGAGAGAACTGATTGTGTCAAAGGAACGCACAGATGATCTTGCTAGACAACTGCTGCAAAACCAAGCTGGGCAAACACCCCTACCTGGACTCGGGGGAAACCCAGCTCCTGTTTCATCGAGCAATCCTGTGCAAGTAATCCTACCAGGGGCTATTCCTTTAGCTCCACCCGAACGCTTTGCTGGGGACCCAAAAAGGTTTGCAGTGTTTATGAACCAATGCCGCTTGCACTTTTTATGCAGACCTGGAGCTTTTCCAAATGACCTTTTCCAAAGTAGCCTTTGTACTATCATATCTTAGTGGCAGCGCAGCTGACTGGTCAATTCCACTAGTCAACCAGGATGACCCTCTTCTTCAGGATTTTCAGGGTTTTCAAAGAAGCATGGACAGACTATTCGCCAGACATTCACAGGAACAGGCCCTGGATAACAAACATTCATCCCTTCGACAGGGTAACCAGGATCTGCTAACCTATATCGCAACCTTCAATAGGTTGGTGGTGGAAACCGGATGGCCTGAGGAGAAACGAATTACATTATTTCATCGTGGACTTCGGGGTGAACTCAAAGATATTTTGGCCCAAGTTGTGAACCCACCTCAGGATTGCGCAGAATATAAAGACTTAGTGGTCCAGCTAGACCACCGACTTCAGAATAGAAAAGCTGATCGAGCTAAGTTTGAGAATCGGGCATTGGTTAAACCCAATGTTACTCTCAAAGGAACAGATGCATTAGAACCAATGCAGATCGGGGGGGTTAAGGGACCCTTAACTCAAAAAAAAAGAGAAAGGAGACGACAGATGCAGTTGAGTCTGTACTGTAGGGCCTCAGGACATTTTCTACGGGATTGCCGTATAAAACCATCCAAGGAAGTAGTCGGAGTTGCTGATAGAAATCAAACAGAGCCTGATTCGGGAAACGACCACGCCTGACAAGCGTAGTGGTCCGCTTGCTGAGCTTAAAGAAGGACACTCAGACCTTGCACCTAATCATACCAATGGTCCTTATTGATCCAAGGCAGCCATCACGTATGCACGCAGTTAGGGCACACATTGATAGCGGGCCGTAGGAAACTATGTGGACCACGAATTGGCTTCTAGGATGAATCTACCTCTCTGCAAAAAGACCACTTCGGATGTTATCACCACAGTCGATGGAACTGAAATTGCCTCTGGGCCTGTAACTCATTCCACCACAGAGATGACACTGTTAGGTCAAGATGGGCATCGAGAGACTATTGTGTTTGACTTAATCAAAGCCCCGCAGTTCCAAATAATTCTGGGGATACCTTGGTTGGAAACACATAATCCTTGTATTGATTGGCGAGAGAAGAGAGTAACCTTCCCGGAGTGTGCACACACCTGTTACCCGGAAAAAACCTTGAACAAAAGCCTGGCCACAGTCGCTAATTCAGTCATGCAGTTACCTCAGGAATAGCAAGAATTCCAGGATGTTTTCCAAAAAGAACAGGCAAACACCTTAGCACCTCATAGATCATACGATTGTCAAATCGACCTCATACCCGGTGCACAACCTCCATGCAGTAGGATCTACACCCTTACGGAACCCGAAAACCGTCACCTACGACAATACTTGGACCAATTCCTTGCTAATGGTTTCATTCGTCTATCTAAGTCCCCCGCATCTTCAGCTTTATTCTTCGTGCCCAAAAAGGAAGGTGACCTCAGAACGTACATAGACTACCGCGCATTAAACCAGATCACGGTGAAGAACCAATATCCATTGCCTCTGATCCCCGAACTACTAGACCAAGTAAATGATGCTTGCATCTACACTAAATTAGATCTCAGAGCGGCATATAATCTGGTACGTGTAAAGAAGGGCGACGAATGGAAGACCGCTTTTTGCACCAAGTACAGATTATTCGAATATCAGGTGATGCCCCTCGGGTTGTGCAATGCACAAGCAGCCTTCCAGTATTTTATGAACAATGTCCTTCGTGAACTCGTTGACGTCTGTGTTGTCGTATACATAGACGATATTCTAGTGTACTCCTCCTCAGAATCAGACCATGTTAAGCACGTTCGTGCAGTCCTTGAGAACCTATGCCAGCACAAGTTATATGCAAAATTGGAAAAATTCGTTTTTCATGCTACAGAAGTTGAATTCCTTGGATTTATCCTGACTCCAAAAGGTGTCCGAATGGACTCTCGAAAGGTGGACGCAATTCTCAAGTGGCCATCACCCAGTTCAGTTAAAGGGGTGCAAAGCATGCTTGGATTTGCTAATTTCTACCGCAGATTTATTCCTGACTTCTCATATGTTGCACGCCCCATCACAGCACTATTGCGAAAAAACAAACGCTTCTTGTGGACCTAAGAGGCTGAAAAAGCCTTCCAAGAACTGAAATTGAAATTCACGTTGGCACCTGTCTTAAAGCATCCGCGCCCCAAACTCCCATACATAGTTGAAACCGATGCATCCAGTTTAGCCATGGGGGCTGTCCTGTCCCAGAAGGATCCGGAAACTGGTCAACTTCATCCAGTAGCATTTTAGTCCCCGAATTAAACTATGCGGTTACCGATAAAGAGTTGTTAGCCATCAAATCCGCCTTCAAGGCTTGGCGGCATTATCTTCTCGGTGCCAGGCATACCATTACTGTAATCACCGATCACAGGACCTTGCAGTATTTAAAAACAGCCAAGGCCCAATCATCGCGTCAACTTCGATGGGCCTTATTCCTTGCCGAATTCGATTTCGTGATCACTTATCGACCAGGTTGTAAGAATGGTAAGGCAGACGCTTTATCCCGAATTGGTATGGGAGAAGCATATTCGAACCCGGAACCGGTGCCTATAATTCCTGAACAAAGCATTCTTGGGATAACTACTCTACAGACCTTAGAAGATATTAATTTAAAGATCCAACAACTTTTCGATTCAGCAGTCCTGCAGGACTGGAATAAGGCCCATCACGTCAACTTCGATGGGCCTTATTCCTTGCCGAATTCGATTTCGTGATCACTTATCGACCAGGTTGTAAGAATGGTAAGGCAGACGCTTTATCCCGAATTGGGATGGGAGAAGCATATTCGAACCCGGAACCGGTGCCTATAATTCCTGAACAAAGCATTCTTGGGATAACTACTCTACAGACCTTAGAAGATATTAATTTAAAGATCCAACAACTTTTCGATTCAGCAGCCCTGCAGGACTGGGTTAAAAAGGGCCCAGATTATTCAGTTATCAATGACCTCCCTTACTTTCAAGGGCGTCTATTTCTACCACACAAGGAACTACAAGAACAAGTCATCTCCAATTACCATGAATCTCTGATGGAAAGGCACCCAGGTATTGCAAAAACTGAAGCTAAAATTAAAAGACAATTCTGGTGGCCCACCTGGTCGAAAAGATGTAAAGTCATTTGTACTGTCTTGTGGCATCTGCACCCAGAACAAAAGTCAAAAGAAGAAACCAGCTGGTCTTTTACAACCTTTAGATATTCCACCCACACCATGGCACACTTTGTCTTTAGACTTTATTACAGATCTACCGCCATGTAATGGATTCAACACCATTCTAGTTATTGTGGATCTTTTTTCCAAGATGGCCCACTTTATTCCTTTAAAAGGATTACCTTCTGCTTCAATCTTGGCCAAGGAATTTCTCGAAAATATTGTTCGACTACATGGATTTCCTTCCGTATTGATCTCTGACCGAGGTAGTCAGTTCATTTCGTAATTTTGGCAGAAGTGTTGTCAATTGGCACAAATCGACGTAAGATTATCAACCAGTCACCATCCCCAAACCGATGGTCAGACGGAGAGAACCAACCAGACTCTTGAACAATACCTAGGTTGTATGCTCCACCAAATCGAAAGTAATTGGAAGGACATTTTATGGATTTCTGAATACGCATACATTAACTCTGTACATTCAGGAACCGGACAAAGCCCCTTTTATATCATATATGGACATCATCCTCGAACCTCAGAACTCGATGCATCCCAGCATTTAGAAATGTCGGCAGTAACTCATCTGCATTCTACTATTAGACAAGATTTTAAAGAGGCAACAAAACATTTGAAACAAGCAAAAGAGAAATACAAGAAAAATGCTGATCAACATAGAAGTAAGACCCCACCATATCGAATCGGAGACCAAGTTTGGCTGGCTACAAGACATATACCTCTGAAAGGAACTCAGACTTTTAATCCTAAATATTTGGGACCTTACACCATTAAGCCCATTATCAACCCGGTGGCCGTCAAATTAGAATTACCCTCTAATATGCGGATTCATCTTGTCTTTCATGTTTCACTTCTAAAACCAGTTCAACCCGGGACAAGATTAACCAAACCACCTGACCCCATCCTAATAGATGGAGAACCTGAATTCGAGGTAAAAAACATCCTGGACTCTAAAATGGTTAATCAAGACTTTTTTATTTAATCGACTGGAAGGGTTACGGACCACAAGAAAGGTCATGGGAACCTAGTGACCACGTTCATGCTCCTCGATTGGTGAAAAAATTCCATCGGGACTTCCCAGACAAGCCAGGGTCAAGGGGAAGAACAACTTTAGAAGGGGCCTTGGGGGGGAGTGCTGTCATGATGCCTACCCCCGGGCATCCGGATCGAGTCCATCAGCCCCGGGAGCAGGCATCCAGATACTCATTAAAACCCCAACAGCCCCGGCTGGGGGCTGTTTGGATTCAGTCCTGGCGCCTTAGGCGCTAGGCTCATCATAGAAATCAGTCGTGCCATAGGCGCCAGGGTCATAGACTTTACTTACCTTATGCAAACCATGCTGCAAATGAGTCCAAGCCAACGTGAGGCCTGGATGGGACTATTTTATTACAGGGACTATTTTTTACTCGGGTGTGGTTCTGGGGAACTTCTTACCTGGGACTACTTTGCAGGCTATTTAAACCACGCCCGAACAGCAGCTCGTGCTTCGGGTTATTCTGCATCCAGCAGCGTAACGCTCACCGTGTCTGTAAGTCAGCATCCAGCCTTCTGCCATGCCCGCCTCGAATCCGGAGCTCCGAGACAAAAGGAAAAGAAAGGAGAAGAGGTTAGATCACGGACATTATTTGATTCCTTACCTGATGCCGTACCCAGCACATCTCCAAGCCTGGAAAGGACATTATTTCAGCACGCGTCGCTTCGCCAGTAGCAGCACTGCGTTATTCTCACCAGTCCACCGCATCTTTCAACTCGGCGCTGCCTCCATCATTTTCTTCGTCAAAGCCCAGCACCTGGGGGAAAACAAAAGGAATAACAAGGTGAGCCGAGAAAACCGACAAAGACAATCTCTTTGCCACCATAGGCTTGCCTGCTTTACCACCGGAGGTATTATCCTTTAATTTGCCGCGTCTTCCTATGCTGCACCTATAAAGGGAGAGAAAACAGCAAGTTAAACTCATGAAACTTTTACCGGACAGTGTTTGGTAATACAGACTCTTACCTGAACGCCATCAGCTGCCTCTAGGTAATATTCTTTTGGAACTATCTGCAACCTAACGAGGGAATGGAACAAGAGTGAACATCGGACATATTGAACTCTTTGAACTTTATAGACACTGGAGTCAATATTCTTCCGGAACTCCTCCAGTACCTTCAAACCAGTGAAGTAACTGGTATCTACGCGCCCCTGCATGGCATGCAGGATGGAGAGCTCATCATTTAAAAACATAAGGTGAGGTTAACAAGAGGGGATATCGGAGGTGATTAGTGGGGAGAACAAGAACAGTTGGGGGGGCCATCACTAAAGTCCACGGGTGGCTAAATCCCTTTCTCCACTTGCAGGAGAATACTTCTACGAGTCCAGCAGACAAGATTAGGCGGGCCAGTCCAGACTGTCATCTCTTCACTATGCATCACGTTGGTGGAGACCGCAGCTGTCCGGGTCCGATCGACGCCCCTGTGGGAACCAGGTGAGCGTAACAGTGCACTCCTCATTCCATCTGACCTTTTTAGGAAAGTTTGGAGAGGAGATAACATGCAAGGGAGAAGCTATGGTGCCATAGTTCTCTATGAAGTTCCTTTAGTACCCGGTGAGACCTAGGAAGGCTCTCACTTGGGTCTGAGTAGTAGGGGTAGACCAGTCTTGTACAGCCTGTACTTTGCTATGCAATGGCCTTATTTCACCTCCTCCTACCTCATGTCCAAGGTAGACCACTTGACTCTGACCAATTTGACATTTACCTGCCTTTATGGTCAGGTGGGCCTGCGCAGGAGCCTGCAAAACATACCCTAGGCAATCAATATGTTCTTTCCATGTAGGGCTGAACACTGCAATGTCATCCAAGTATGCTATGCAGAAGTCCACCATCCCATTCAGAACTTGATTGACCATCCTCTGAAATGTAGCAGGTGCATTCTTTAGTCCAAAAGGCATTACCTTAAACTGGTAGAGGCCTGCTGGGGTGGAGAATGCAGTTTTCTCCTTGGCATGGTCCGTCAGAGCTATTTGCCAATAGCCTGAGGTTAGGTGAAATGTGCTGAGGTACTTGGCTGAACCAAGTCTATCCACCAACTCATCTGTCCTTGGCAAAGGATGGGCATCAGTCTTAGTGACTGCATTTAGAGCTCTATAGTTCACACATAATCTCAACTCCTTGGATCCTGCCTTTGGTACTAGAACAACTGGACTAGACCATGGACTTGTAGAGGGCTCTATTACCCCGAGATCAAGCATCTTGTTGACCTCTTCCTTTATGTGGGATCTCACATGTTCTGACATTCTGTAACCTCTGCTTTTCACAGACAGTCACCAGTGAGGATATCATGCTGGCCCCAAGGGGTCAAGCCTGGTGAAAGTGAGAACAGGGAGGCAAACTGATTCAACAGTAACTTGCACTCATCCTGCTGGTCAGATGTGAGACTGGAAGAGAGATTAACTCCTTCCACTTGCTCATCTAAAGGTAAGCCTCTGAGGAGGTCAGGCAGAGGTTCACTCTCCTCCCCCTCCTGAGCTGAAGCTAGAAGCAAAGCTCCTATTTCAGGTCTAGAGACATAAGCCTTTAAACGGTTGGTGTGAAAGACTCTGGAAGCCTCCTTAGGATTGATATTGATATTGATATTTTATTTCTATCGCGCGCATACACAAGTGCTCCAGGGCACGACAAGGCAAGGGAAGGGGAACAGGGGAGAACAAAAACAATGATCTTATTAGGCCCAGTGACATTGAGAACGTGCAAGTGCAGGGTAGAGGGAGAAGGGGGAGAAGTGCATGGAAGGGGGAACAAAAGGAGAGTGCGGAGCGAGAAGGAAAAAACAAAAAGAATAATAAAATAATAAATAAATAGGCAACAAACAATGGGAGTGCAGCCAGCAAGTGGCAAGTGCTGGGTTTATGGCAGCAGGCCATGTAGGTCTGAAAGTGCAGGAAGAAAAGGGGAGGGCTGTATGGGTACAGATACAGACCCCAGTGCAGGGGGTGGCCCGGAGACAGTGCGTGAGGGTGGCAAGATGGGCAGGTACCTGGGCCCGGAGGACAGAGGGTGGCCAGGTGCATGGTGCCCAGGGAGAGTAGAATCAACAGGGGAGAGGGGAGGAGAAGGCAGAAGCAAAGAGGAAGGTTTTGAGGTGCTTCCAGAACCGGAGATGGTTCTCCTCAGGTTTAAGAGTGGTAGGGAGGCTGTTCCAGAGGGAGGCCCCAGCCGAAGACAGAGATCTACCCCCAGCTCGTTTCTTTGAGAAACGACTGACCCTGAGGGAGTTAGAGGTAGAGGAGAAGAGTGCTCGAGATGGGAGGTATTTGCGGAGGGATAGCTGAAGGTATGTTGGACCCAGGCCCCAGAAAGCCTTGTGGACAATGCAAAGGGTTTTGAATTTAATCCTTGCATCCACTGGGAGCCAATGGAGAGATTCCAGAGCTGGAGAGATACGATCCCAGGGCTTGAGGCTAAGGACAAGTCTCGCAGTCCTGTTCTGGATTAGTTGTAAAGGGTGGAGAGTAGGGGCAGGTAGATTAAGAAAGAGGCTGTTACAGTAATCCAACTTAGAGAGAACCAGAGCTTGGGAGACAGTGAGCTTCTGGGGGAATGAGAGGAAAGGAAGAATACCTCTGAGGAGGTGCAGTAGGAGGTTTGACTTTTTTGATACATCAGCGATGTGGGCGGAGAAGGAGAGTGTGGAATCAAAGGTGATACCAAGGTTCTTGGCCTCGCAGATAGGGATAGGAGGTGGGCCAAGGGAGGCCAGCCAGAGAGTGAGGGGAAAGGAAGGTGATGGTGTGCCAATGAGGAGGATCTCTGTCTTGCTGGCATTAAGGCAAAGATTGTTGGCTGCACACCAATCCTGGATGGCAGTTAGACAATCAGTGATGAGAGAGGTGGAGGAGGTGGCCGAGGGCAGCTTGAAAATTAGTTGAGTGTTGTCTGCGTAGCACTGCCTAAGTCCACCAGATAGTTCACCTCTCCAAGTTTACCCACAACTTTGAAGGGTCCTATCCACTTGTCCTGAAAGGCCCTCTGCCTTGTGGGCACCACAGCAAGAACAAGCTGGTCTTGAGTAAACTCAACCATGTTAGCCTTCTGGTCATGCCAATGACTGACCAGAGCTTGACCAGCTTTCAAGTTATCACTTGCCTCTGCCATCATGTGTAACATTCTCCTCGGAGACCTATCACATAGTCAGTCACTCTGACTGGCTTGGGGGAAGGAACACTCTCCAACCCCTCCTTAATCATAGCCATAGAGTAGTTCAAAGGGACTGTAACATACTCCCTCCCGAGGGACTTCTCTATATGCAAATAGAAGGCATGGCAGTAGAAGGTCCCACTTTCTTTTAAGGGGTTCTTCTAAAGCACCTATCATGCTCTTCATCATTCTATTAAACCTCTCCACCAGGCCATTTGTTTGTGGATGGTAGGCAGTAGAGAACTTGCAAGTGACTCCACAGTTTTTCCACATGGCTTGCATGTAATGGGACATAAAATTGGATCCCCTGTCAGATATCACTTCCTTAAGAAAACCTACTCTGGTAAAAATACCAAGCAGGGCCTTAGCCACAGCCTAAGCCATAACAGTTCTTATAGGTATTGCTTCAGGATATCTAGTAGCATGGTCTACTACTACCAGGATAAATCTGTTACCTGAAGATGTTGGAGGATGTCATGATGCCCGCTCCCGGGGAGCCGGTTCAAGCCCTGCGTCCCCGAAAGCAGACATCCAGTCCCCAAGGAAGGACCCAGCAACCCCATATAGGGGCCCTTTGGACAGTGGCCTGGCGCCTATGGCGCCAGGCTCATAAAAAACATCAGTCCTGGCGCCATAGGCGCCAGGCTCATTATGGGAGTGCTTGGGTGCACTTACCTGATGCAGACCATGCTGCAAGATCCCGGACTCCTTGAGGCCTGAAAGGAACTACTTTACCTGTGGGACTAATTTACCATCCGGGCATGGTTGGGGAAGGATACATACCTGATTGGAGGAAGGATACATACCTGGAACTTCTTCCAAGGCTATTTAAACCCCACCAGAACAGCCACACGTGCTTCGCGTTGTTCTGCATCTAGCAGCTGGACGCTCACCGTGTTTGCTCCTGCATCCTGACTTCTGCCACGCCTGCCAGCATCCTGAATCACCTGCAAAGGAAGAGAAGAAGAGAACAGAAGAAGGAAAAGTCCTTACCTGCTAAAACCTCATCCCGGAGACATCTCGCAGACAATCCTGAAAAGGAAGACTTTTATTTAAAAGCTCATCGCGTCGATCGCTGCAGCGCCGCATTCCACTCACCTTTACAGGGCGCCTCCATGTTCAGCAGCGATCATCCGGATTCGCAGTCACACCCCAGCGCCTAGGGAGAAAAAGACCAGAACAAAAGGTGAGAGAGAGAAGGGAATAAGGAAAGCTAAATCTCCATGTTAAGACTTACCTGCTGATTCATTCCCTCTCCATTTCGGGTCCGCGCCGCATCCTGGCATTTCCGGACCCCGGCCCCTAAGGGGAAAAAGAGACATCAGCGTTAATGAGCGAATGAAAAGACATTACCAAAAAAAGCTCATTAAAGACTTACCTGATTTCCACAAGGATTTCACCTCTCATCTCGGGTCGGTGCCTGTTCCCCGGCATTCCGTACCCCGGCCCCTATGGGGAAAAAGACACTAGCATTAGTACATTAATGCATGGACACAAGGGGAACCTCTTATCAAAAACTTACCTGGAAGTCAAGCAAGTTTGGTTCTCACCAATCCGAAAATCCAGTGAAGTAACTGGATACCAACGCACCCCTGCATCAGAAGCAGGATGTAGAGCTCGTCCTTCCAGACCCTAAGGTGAGACCCTACGAGGAATCACAGAAGGGTTTCGAGGAGGGTGAGAGGTGAAAGTGGGAGGCCGATTGCATTACCCCGCAGACAGTTAATCCCCTATTTTCGCCTACAGAAGGATACTTCTGCGAGCCAGACAAGCCAGATTTGGGGGCCCGGTCCAGTCCGTCTTCCGAACCCTGCGCATCAGCTTAGAAGAGGTCACAGCAGCGCGAACCAGGCCAGCGCCTCCGTGGGAGTCAGGTGAGCGTTACAGAACACGAAGATGTCATCACCACAGTCGATGGAACTGAAATTGCCTCTGGACCGGTAACACATTCCACTACTGAGGTGACTCTTATTGGTCCCAACGGCCATCGGGAGGGTGTTGTGTTTGATGTAATCAAGGCTCCACAGTTTCAGGTTATTCTTGGCATCCAGCCTAGCCATGGGAGCTGTCCTGTCCCAAAGAGATCCCAAAACCAACCAACTGCATCCCGTAGCATTTTGGTCCAGAAAATTCTCAGCACCCGAGGTTAATTATGCAATCACGAACAAAGAACTGTTAGCCATTAAGTCCGCTTTTAAAGCCTGGCGGCATTATCTGTTTGGCGCTCGACATATCATCACAGTGATCACTGATCACCGGAATTTACAGTATTTGAAAACCGCCAAGGCTCAGTCATCACGGCAGCTCCGATGGGCTTTGTTTTTCGCTGAATTTGATATCGTGATTACCTATTGACCTGGCTGCAAGAATGGCAAAGCAGACGCCTTATCCCGAATTGGAATGGGAGAATCTGATACAAACTCAGAACCAGTACCAATAATTCCCGAACAGAGGATTCTAGGCATGACTTCGTTACAGACGCTTGAAGACATTCAAGCCAGAGTGAAACAACTCCTGGATCCTACAACCTTACAGGATTGGATACAAAAGGGATCAGACTTTACCATAGATAATGGTTTACCTTATTTCCAAGGACGCTTATTCCTGCCACATAAGGAATTACACAAACTAGTTATTTCCGGTTATCATGATACATTAATAGAGGGACAACTCGGTATTGTCAAGACAGAGGAAAAGGTGAAACGACAATTTTGGTGGCCCTCTTGGCGAAAAGATGTTACATTTTTTGTGATGTCCTGTGGTGTTTGCGTCCAAAATAAAAGTCAAAAGAAAAGACCAGCCGGTCTCCTTCAACCTCTAGACATTCCGCCAGCACCCTGGCACACCCTATCAATGGATTTTATTACGGACCTGCCTCCTTGTTCGGGGTACAATACTATTCTGGTAATTGTGGATTTGTTTTCCAAAATGGCCCACTTTATTCCTTTGAAAGGTTTACCTTCAGCTTCTGTCCTAGCCAAAGAATTCCTCGAAAATATTGTTCGGCTACATGGATTCCCATCTATACTAATCTCTGACCGGGGAAGCCAATTCATTTCCCACTTCTGGCGCAAATGTTGTCAAATGGCGCAGATCGACGTAAGATTATCGACCAGTCCCCACCCTCAGACCGATGGTCAGACCGAGAGGACAAATCAGACCCTTGAGCAGTACTTACGGTGTATGTTACAGCAATCTGAAAGCAACTGGAAAGACATTCTTTGGATAGCCGAATACGCATATAATAATTCGGTACACTCTGGAACTGGCCACAATCCTTTTTATACTTTGTTTGGGCATCACCCTCGAACCTCAAACCTTGACTCACCTCAGAACCTCGGAATGCCTGCAGTAGAACATCTGCATTCTACAATTACCCAAGCCTTTAAAGAGGCAACTACACATTTACAACAAGCCAAGAGAAAATACAAGGAGAATGCTGATTTACATCGGAGTGAAGCACCTCCGTATCAGATTGGGGATCAAGTGTGGTTAGCTACCAGACATTTACCACTCAAAGGGCCTCGAACTTTTAACCCAAAATATCTGGGACCTTATTCTATTACGGCAATAATTAACCCAGTGGCTGTTAAACTTGATTTACCAGCTAGTATGCAAATTCACCCGTTTTTTTCATGTGTCACTTCTGAAACCAGTGGTACCCGGAACCCGACTACTCAAACCTCCAGAACCTATTGTAATAGATGGGGAGCCCGAATTCGAAGTGAAGAACATTTTAGACTCAAAAATGTTTAGGTCAAAACTGTTCTACCTAATTGATTGGAAGGGGTACGGACCTCAGGACAGGTCGTGGGAACCCAGCGACCATGTGCATGCACCTCGATTAGTCAGGAAATTCCACCGACTCTTCCCAGACAAACCAAAACCCCCAGTGGGAACAACCTTGGGAGGGGCCTTGGGGGGGAGTGCTGTCATGATGCCCGCACCCGGTGAGACGGTTCAAGCCCTGCGTCCCCGAAAGCAGACATCCAGTCCCCAAGGAAGGACCCAGCAACCCCATATAGGGGCCCTTTGGACAGTGTCCTGGCGCCCATGGCGCCAGGCTCATAAAAAACATCAGTCGGCGCCAGGCTCATTATGGGAATGCTTGGGTGCACTTACCTGATGCAGACCATGCTGCAGGATCCCGGCCTCCTTGAGGCCTGAAAGGAACTACTTTACCTGTGGGACTAATTTACCATCCGGGCGTGGTCGGGGAAGGATACATACCTGATTGAAGGAAGGATACATACCTGAAACTTCTTCCAAGGCTATTTAAACCCCACCCGAACAGCCACACGTGCTTCGCGTTGTTCTGCATCTAGCAGCTGGATGCTCACCGTGTTTGCTCCTGCATCCTGACTTCTGCCACGCCTGCCAGCATCCTGAATCACCTGCAAAGGAAGAGAAGAAGAGAACAGAAGAAGGAAAAGTCCTTACCTGCTAAAACCGCATCACGGAGACATCTCGCCGACAATCCTGAAAAGGAAGACTTTTATTTAAAAGCTCATCACGTCGATCGCTGCAGCGCCGCATTCCACTCACCTTTACAGGGCGCCTCCATGTTCAGCAGCGATCATCCGGATTCGCAGTCACGCTCCAGCGCCTAGGGAGAAAAAGACCAGAACAAAAGGTGAGAGAGAGAAGGGAATAAGGAAAGCTAAATCTCCATGTTAAGACTTACCTGTTGATTCATTCCCTCTCCATTTCGGGTCCGCGCCGCATCCTGGCATTTCCGGACCCCGGCCCCTAAAGGGAAAAAGAGACATCAGCGTTAATGAGCGAATGAAAAGACATTACCAAAAAACGCTCATTAAAGACTTACCTGATTTCTACAAGGATTTCACCTCTCATATCGGGTCGGTGCCTGTTCCCCGGCATTCCGTACCCCAGCCCCTATGGGGAAAAAGACACTAGCATTAGTACATTAATGCATGGACACAAGGGGAACCTCTTATCAAAAACTTACCTGGAAGTCAAGCAAGTTTGGTTCTCACCAATCCGAAAATCCAGTGAAGTAACTGGATACCAACGCGCCCCTGCATCAGAAGCAGGATGGAGAGCTCGTCCTTCCAGACCCTAAGGTGAGACGCTACGAGGAATCACAGAAGGGTTTCGAGGAGGGTGAGAGGGGAAAGTGGTAGGCCGATTGCATTACCCCGCAGACAGTTAATCCCTTATTTTCGCTACAGAAGGATACTTCTGCGAGCCAGACAAGCCAGATTTGGGGGCCCGGTGAAGTCCGTCTTTCGAACCCTGCGCATCACCTTAGAAGAGGTCACAGCAGCGCGAACCAGGCCAGCGCCTCCGTGGGAGTCATGTGAGCGTTACAGAGGATCAAGAGGACCAACAATGTGAATCCCGACCCTCTCAAAAGAAACTCCCACCACTCGGAGAGGCACCAAGCGTGCCACATTCTTGGCTCCACTCTTGCCAGAGATTTGGCAAGTGTGACAGCTCCTACAGAACAGTCTACTTCGGAACCCATTTTAGGCCGGTAGAAGTAAAGGGAGAGCCTTTCCTTGGTCTTCTTAAAACGTAAGTGACCAGCCAAAGGTATCTCGTGGGCTAACTGTAGGAACTGGAGTCGGTTCACTAGAGGTACTACAAGTATTTTGCAGTCTCCAGGGGTTGACGCTGTCGGTTCACTGTAGAACAGGCCATCTTCCCAGTGCAGCCTATACTTCCCATGCTCTTTCCCATCGCGCTGAGAAGCTGCCTGTAGGCAGAGACCTTCAAGAGTAGGACACTCTCTTTGTCCTCTGCTGAAGTCCAAATCTCCAACCAGAGTAAGATCTTCTTCCAGATTTGATTCCTCAGTTTGTGGTTGAACCACACAGGGTTGGACCTCACACTCAGCCCCAGCTGGTGGAGGAGTCAGAGGTGTGACTTTGGACAGTCTCTGTGATGTCCTTGTGGTAACAGGGGTGCTTGCTGTTTTCTTGCTGGGAGCCTTGGGTTTCCCCTTTTTCTCTTTTTGTCTTGCAATAACAGTAAGTCCTGTGGACTTGGGGTGATAGTTTCTTCTATCAAGTCCTCAGGAGAACCTCTCAAGGTTCTCTCCCTGGCAGGCCTACGCTAGGACCCAAAATAAAAATGATATCGGGTAGCAGGTTTTATGTTCACGTCTGTCACCACAGCCAGAACACTAACACGGGAATCTGTGTAAAAATGATAGTTACAGTGCTGCTGCAGATGATAGGTCCAATGCCTCACACCCTTAGTTCCCTTTCAGGGGCAATTAACTACCTGCCTCTGCGGGCAGATGTCCACCTTGACGCTGGGGGGATGTCTAATCATAGTGGAAGACTGTTTAACAATAATGGAGGGCTCTTTCTCACTAACTGCCGGGTCCATTTCAGCATGCACAACCTCGGAACATACAGAAGGAGCATTAATAGGGCATGGGGCAGTGGCAAACAACTCAACAAACCGGCTCTTGATCTCTCTAAAAGAGTGATCAATAATCGTTAAGAGTATGCAAAATAGATTTCTTAAAAGAATTAATAAGATCTATAACAGGACGCAATTTACTATCCAATAACTCCTTCAACGGCTTGCCGTCCAAACCCCTGTGAATGACTATCGGTTGGATCATCTTTTTCCTTTTAAGAATACTAGGAAATTCAGAGTGCGACCATTGCCATACCATGGGGGTATAGAAGATCTATGCAATACAACATATAAAAATACTTGTGTGTCCTGAAGAAGGCCAGTATAACAACTTGAAAATGACACCAGGGATGGCATCTCATTAAAAATGGAGCCGAAACATGTCGACAATCCTGTAAGACTAGAATAACAAGTCTTGTTGTGTTTTGTACTTATTGATGGAACAGTGGTCTTTTTAGCAGCTGAGATTAATACAACAGACAGTGATGACCACTTGGAAATTGAACAGAGATCATTTATGTTTCTTCTGTGATTCTAACATCAATTACACTGTTCCCCTCACCCTATCATAAGGTTTATTTGTGTTTTAGCATTAGGATGTTTGTCTTAATCTGTAAATTGAGATCTTTTTGTACATTAGTGTTTTTATTATTGATATCGTACAATCACATTGTGCGCAATGGTGAAAATGTATGTATAAAAATTGTTTTTTTATATGGAAAATAAAGTGTTATCATCCAGCAGAGATGGCCAGAAGCCTGCCTTGTGGTTCCACGCGCACTGCCACCTGGAGGAAGAGATTAGACTGTACTCAAGCACACATCTGCCAAAGACTGCTTCATGGACGAGCCATTCCCACAGGATAACGTGAGATGCTGGACACAGACAGCTTCTTAAAGCAGGGTTTTATTCTTGGTTTTGGTCAATTTTGAGGTAAAAGGCCATACAGAACAACCGAAGATTAAAATGGATTATGGTTTCTTCCCAACAGCAAAAAACCCTCCTCCCTCACGCAACAGACCACATAAGACCTTCTCCTGAGGGAATTATGCCCCAGGTTTTCTCATCTCCACACCTTTCCGGGGCCACTGCAGAAACCTTTCTCCCTTTCTCTCCTTGAGTAGCCCAACAAGTTTCCGGAGGGAAAATAAGAAACACAAAACAGGATCCTTTCTCATTAAGATTCAATGCACAAAAGTCTCTCTCAATTCCTCAAAAAGGTCAGAAGGATTCTGCCTTCATTCAATAACACTGGACTGGCACTGGCACTCGCCCGGCCTCCTATGCCTGTGGGATTGACCATCATTGTTTCTGATCTACGGGTTTCATACCTGTCGTTGGACCTTAACCACCACAGCAAAGTAGAGTCAGAACTTCTCCGCTACTCAGAACTGTTTCCAAGTGAGAGGCCTTTCCCAGGTTTCCCCAGTCTGTTGGTCAGGTGCCCCATCTCTCACACCGTCCTGCACTGAATAACTTCCTCGTCTCTCTGTTCTTGCCTTTTTTCTGTTCTCTGCTCCTTCTCTGGGGTGCCCTTTCCTCTCACCCAATGTCAGGTCTCCCAGTCGACGCATTGTTAAACAATCCACAATTACACAGATCAGCCCGCACCTACCTGGCACGACAGTCACCTCTCATCATGGCACAAAGAAACGGCATTCCGCTCGACAACGGAGAGCGCTGACTGGCACTCCGGGAGTTTTTAGACCCTCAGTGCTGTGGCAACTTCCATGGAAACTTCTGCATTACCGCTGAGGAACACGGAGATTCACGCGTCATGTGAGATGAATGACTACCAATCACATTCATCATCTGTTGGCACATGATTTCCTCACGCTTCTGTGATGCGCTTCATGTAACTGTTGTTAGCAGTTAAAAGCATCGGAAGTCACAAAGTCAGTGCTTCTCAGCTGCCTCTTAAGGACTGTTGGCGTTTTTAATCTCATTGGATATTTAGGCTCTACGACCACGGACTGCTTCACGGATTTATCTTTGTCCTTCTCCTTGCATCTGTTACCATTGCCCTGGATCTGTTTCTACTGGTATTGACCCCAGATACTCTCAACGGACTGCATAACGGACTGCCATTTGCCTGGAACTTTTTGGCCTTGTAACCACTGGTTTTTGATCTCGTTTTTGGATTCTGGACTCTTGTGCAGATTCATCTTGACCCAGGTGTTGAACTGTCATCCAAGCCTCACTGGATACCGACCCATTGGCTCTGCTGTTGATCCCCTGATACATCCCATCCTTTGCGGCCTTGTTTACATTACACTGGGGTAAACCTTATTACAACTTGTTTTCATATGACATTATCATCACTGCACCTTGTTTGATAACCATCTATTGCACTACAGCGCCCAGGGGGTCCTTCCGGCGTTCCTGGTTCCAGATTGACGGCTCACTTCACCTGTGGCCTCAAAGATTGCACAGGCGGTGATTGGCCATTCTGCCTGTATGGTACTTGGGGACGGAGGTGTTCCATCAAGATCAGAACACCCAAGGACTTCCTTCACCTCCCTTCTCTCTTTGAAAGCTCTTCAAATCTCCAACTTTCTATTCAGCTCAACTTCTCCTTTCTTTCCCTGCTTAACGGTTCCCATTATTACGTAACTCCTGTCCTGCTCCTCCTCCCACTAGCTACTGTCCCACGTGGCACATTCCTGGCCTCTTCCAACCTCCAGGCTCTTATTCCAGATGTTGCTCCAGGTTTGCTCTGGGTCTCTCCTTCCGCCCTTCCCTGGGTCTCTCTGCACTTTCTCCTTACTCTCACTGAGCCTTGTCTTCTTCCCTTTCTGGTTACTCACACCCTCCTCTGCAAGCTCTCTTTCACTCTCTGTGCACCTATCTGTTCCTCTCGCCACTTGTCTTCTCCTCTTTCCAGGACGTCTCCACTTTTACGTCACTCTGCCCTCAGCTCTAACCTCTTCCAAATGCCTTCCTGCTCTGACTCCAAGCACATACTAGTTATAGTTCATGCAGCCTATAGGCAGCTGTTGGCCAATCTCTTCACATTTTAAATGGCTAGTGGTTTGATAATTATAGGCTGCAAAGGTTGGATGCTCTATTATTGAGGCTGCCCAGTAAAACTGAACGAAATGAAAACTTGAGCTTCCTTGGTTTTGCGCCCGAAATGTATTGTATTGTAGATTTCTCATGCAGTTTTTCATCAACTGTTACAGATTTTCTTCATATGTCATGTAACATTGTTCATCAATTTCTTTTTATATCTTTTCACATTCAACCTCATTTCATAGTGATTCCCTCTTTACTTTGATTTCCTCGACACGTGTTTCTCCATCTTTTTGAGCCAGTTCATCAGAAGGGGTACATATTTATAGATCTAAATTTGTAAATTTAACACCTTCGGCTAATAATGAAGAGCTTTTTAAGTTTGCTGCGCCAAATATTGTCTGTTGAGTTACGGTAAGTAAAGCTTTTTTCTTTGGTTTTATGTTTTCCTCACTTTCTTAATATTGTCTTTTTTTCTTGTAGCTACTCCCCTCCTCTACAGGGGTTTCACTTGCAGCATGATAACCCTACACATAACCCAAACACATGCTACTCTTTTTTCCAGGTAGCCTCTTATGCTGCCTGATCCCTCCCCCAGGCACGCCACTGACCCCTCCCCCCACTGATCGCTCCCCCAGGCACGCCACTGCTCCCTTCCACCCACTGATCCCTCCCCCAGAAACGCCACTGCTCCCCTCCACCCACTGATCCCTCCCTCAGGCACACCACTGATCTCCTCCCCCCACTGATCCCTCCCCCCGGCACGACACTGATCCCCTTCCCCCACTGATCCCCCCTCCCAGGCACCCACTGATTCCCTTCAGCAGGCACGCCACTGATCCCCTCCCCCTACTGATCCCTCCCCCAGGCACGCCACTGCTCCCCTCCACCCACTGATCCCTCCCCCAGGCACGCCACTGCTCCCCTCCACCCACTGATCCCTCCCCCAGGCATGCCTCTGATCCCCTCCCCCCACTGATCCCTACCCCAGGCATGCCACTGATCCCCTCCAGCAGACACGCCACTGATCCCCTCCCCCACTGATCCCCTCTCCCACTGATCCCTCCCCCCACTGATCCCTTCCCCCCACTGATCCCCTCCCCCAGGCACGGCACTGCTCCCCTCCCCCCACTGATCCCTCCGCCAGGCACGCCGCTGCTCCCCTCCCCCACTGATCCCTCCCCCAGGCACGCCACTGCTCCCCTCCCCCCACTGATTCCTCCCCCAGGCATGCCACTGCTCCCCTCCCCCACTGATCCCTCCCCCAGGCACACCACTGCTCCCCTCCACCCACTGATCCCTCCCCCAGGCATGCCACTGATCCCCTTCCGCCACTGATCCCTCCCCCAGGCACGTCACTGATCCCCTCCAGCAGGCAGGCCACTGATCCCCTCCCCCCCACTGATCCCTCCAGCAGGACGCCACTAATCCCCTTCCCCACTGATCCCTCCAGCAGGCACGCCACTGCTCCCCTCCACCGACTGATCCCTCCCCCAGGCATGCCACTGATCCCCTTCCGCCACTGATCCCTCCCCCAGGCACGTCACTGATCCCCTCCAGCAGGCAGGCCACTGATCCCCTCCCCCCCACTGATCCCTCCAGCAGGACGCCACTAATCCCCTTCCCCACTGATCCCTCCAGCAGGCACGCCACTGCTCCCCTCCACCGACTGATCCCTCCCCCAGGCATGCCACTGATCCCCTCCAGCAGGCACGCCACTGATCCCCTCCCCCCACTGATCCCTCCAGCAGGCACGCCACTGATCCCCTCCCCCACTGATCCCTCCAGCAGGCACGCCACTGATCCCCTCCCCCACTGATCCCTCCAGCAGGCACGCCACTGATCCCCTCCCCCACTGATCCCTCCAGCAGGCACGCCACTGATCCCTTCCCCCCACTGATCCCTCCCCCAGGCACGCCACTGATCCCCTCCCCCCACTGATCCCCCCAGCAGGCACGCCACTGATCCCCTCCAGCAGGGACGCCACTGATTCTCTCCCCCAGGCACTGATCCCTCCCCCGGGCACACCACTGATCCCCTCCACCCACTGATCCCTCCCCCAGGCACGCCACTGATCCCCTCCCCCCACTGAGCCCTCCCCCAGGCACACCACTGATCCCCTCCCCCCACTGATCCATCCCCCAGGCACCCACTGATCCCCTCCAGCAGGCACGCCACTGATCCCCTCCCCAGGCACGCCACTGATCCCCTCCCCCACTGATCCCTCCCCCAGACACGCCACTGCTCCCCTCCACCCACTGATCCCTCCCCCAGGCACGCCACTGATTCCCTCCCCTCACTGATTCTCTCCCCCCAAGGCCCGCCATTGATCCCCTCCACCCACTGATCCCTCCTCCAGGCATGCCACTGATCCCTCAAGCAGGCACACCACTGATCCCCTCCCCCACTGATCCCTCCAGCAGGCACACCACTGATCCCCTCCCCCCACGGAGTGAAAACTGAATGTCATTTTCAATCAAATGACTTTCGTTTTTTGTCCTTTGAACTTTTCTAATTCATTTAATTCATGGTAATCCCTCTTAAACAGCCCTGATAACCCGCCCAGTCATTATAGCGACTCCCACACAGAACTCAGTAACCCACTCCCATCGTTATCTCTACTTCCATCAAAAGCTCACTTAACCATCTTCATCTTTAATTCGGCACCCACATAGAAATTACGTTGACAAATCTCTCATAACCCTCCATCATCACCAACACACTCTCTTCCACCCGTTCATTTGTAATTTTTTTTACTTCCCCTCTTTTCCCATAACTTACTTTGGCATTGCCCTGAAGGACTTCTCGATCACTGACCACCAAGTCAGGGTACGTCAGCACCCCACTCTCCGAGATGGCTTTATGGAACAATCCCTTGGATAAGGGCGACAGGACCTGATGGGGAAACATGCTATAATTAATATCATCTTTCTCAAGGTCACTAAAACAACAATAATCAATAGTAATCATATATTACCTAATTTTTTTATATTGAAAATGGTGATTTGATTGTTAGTGCTAGGCAGAATACGCCTATCGGGATTCAAGTGCTAAATGTGCACAGTCATATAAAAATTTGATTAATAATGCTGCACATGATCCACTAGAAATCCTGGCTATGATTTCCATTAACCTAGTGAGAATATTTTAGTGTGTGTATCGTTGTATGCATTTGGTTAAAATATAATCTAATTATATTTAATCAAAATTAGTAGACGTGTTTATGTAAAAATAAAAAAAAATGATTATTTGGGATATCAAATTTATTCTTCAAATTAAAGAAACCTTTTTTAGATAGTCTTATGACCAGTTAAAACCATCAGGTTTCTTAGTTATAATACTATGTCCAATCAACTAATTGGTACATGACCATCAGTCATCAGCTCTGATCATACAGCTTAAAGTCCTCAGTTCTCTGCAGAGGTTTGGATCCTCTATCTTTTTATAGACCCTTAAATACTTCAATCCTCAATGTATACAAGACTCTTGAATGTTTGATTATAAGTCCTCAGTAAGGATAATTTGGTCTTCAATCATCGCTTTAAGATCTTCAAATTCTTCCACCTTCAATTCTCTATCTTCAGTTCTTAATTTTTAACAAAAACGCGCACATGCTCAATCCTTATTGTCCATCATTCCATCGTCAATCTTCTATCCTCAAACCTCATTGCGTGTTACGCCATTTCTATGGCTCCTCAGGAAGATGAACACTTTAGAATCATATTAGCAACTCAAAACAAACTCGATATTCCTAAAATAATAAATTCATCTAGTCAATATTGGTAAACTTGACTGATATTTAATAGATGGTTCTATTGTTTGTATCATCTATGTGTTGTCATCATTTGAATGAAAATAATGTCCTAGATGTAATAGCCTGAAAAGATGACGATAAATACAGACCTATCTAACCTACAAGGTTATCATACTATTGTGTCCTAGAGTGACAAAGTAATAAATACGTGTAGAACATTTTACCTTAGAGGCATTTAGATTTCTTTTATACCAGTACATTGTCAGTAGATCACTTCCAGCTAAGGCCGATGAACACGTCCAGAGGAAGCTGTGTCCGGCAGCTGAGGAAGTGACTGTGCATTGGAGGAGAATTCTGACCATATACTTTGATGGACCAAACTTAAAAAGTATCCCTTAAAGCTGACAATATTACACCCTCAACAGCTGATTTTGCAGTTCCACTGAGGAAATGCACAACCTCATATTTTGAGGCGCTCACGGTTGCAAGACATTGCCTCCTTTTCTGTTTTTTCAGGGGGTTGAATTTGCACTGGGTAATGTTTTTTTCAATTGATTGGTTAAGGCCTCAGCATGGCATGTATATTGTTTAGGTTCAATTATTACAGGTGTTAATAATAGAGACATCACCACAAATATAAGTATTGGAGATGTCACACTTACCAACGTCAATCAACATGAAACATCAGACCTCAGGAAAAAGCTAAGTACGTACCACAATTCTGTGCTATCCCCTTTATTTACCTCTACCACTCCCTATGGTCACAATCTGTATCACTGTTCGTGAGAGTGTGTGGGCTTGCGTGTAGGGGGGTGAGCTTTGGCTTCAGTAGGATCAACCCCTTGGTGGCAGGAACATGCTCAGTCATTTATGATATGATATATTTTATTTATATCACGCTCGAACACAAGTGTTTCAGAGCGCGACCAGGTATTGGGAGGGGAACGAGGGAGAACAAAAAAAACAACAATCGTACTAATCGAATTGACATGTCGCCATGTTAGACCGGACCAACATAGCCAAGATTTGGTGAAATTTTGTGATTCCAGGTTGTGGTCTACGGCAGACAGACATCAGTACAAATGGCTGAGTATCTCAAAAAACAGGCAGGAAGAAACTGCCAATATTTTTACACCGAAGGGGAATAATAAGCATGCTTTTTTCAATCCTATACAAAAACAAGATGACCTCAGATCTTTATTCTACAAATTGGAGAGACTTTCAAAGAAGGAAATAGATAAATACTGGGAAATAGTATCCCTGGAGAACTACCTTAAAAATGAATTAATTCCCAGAGGTCTACATATTCTGATCTTCCCGAACTTCAACAATGATTCAGACAATGATTTGGCGGAGATGTGGGTGAAGAACCTCAATGGTAGCTCTAATAAAATGGTGGAACTTCTGATAGAACATGCGACACGGGAACATAAAAGAACAATAGAACTAATAGACAAAACAAAAAAGAAATTGCAGAAAAGAACTCACAAGAAACAACGAAAGAGAAAAACTATAACATCATGCATGACATTCTTAAAATCTACCAAGACAAAGTCAAACTAAGGAAACTTTAGAAAACACTATAGAGATTAAAGAAACTATAAGGAAGACACGGTGTACACCTTCCAAGCTAAATACAACTCCACTACGGCATCTGGATCAATGACGAGTACACCTAATACATCCTCCGCACGTTCAGATGCTGACTCTGAGGGAGAAACACCCACTGCAGATGCAACAGCAGAAAAAGATAACACAAGTGGAAGATCAACCTCTGGATTTTATGAATCAAATAAAAAAGGTACAAGAAAGGTAATAGGAATTTTCAACCCAAACAGGTCCGTTTTCAATTACCTGTGATTACAGTATGTACGAAGGAGGAGAGGAAGGAGGGGGGGCACAAGATCCAACCAATCCAGGAACACAAGGAAATACAAACAAAAGGCTCACCAGAGTGAGCACAAAAGAAACAAACAGAACAAAATAACACAGAACCTTGTCCTGAACCTATCCAGAAGAACCTTATCTTTGGAGGAAAATATGTTACTCAATAAAGGACTGTCATTCGCCCCAACAACGAAGCATAATGAGACTGATCTACACATTGGGCCTCATTACGAGTCCGGCGGTAACCGCGGTGGTAAAACCGCCTGGTTACCACCGGACTTGTATTACCATTCCGCCTCCGTGATTCCCGGAATTATCGGGGCATTACAACCCCGGTTTTCCGGGAATCACGGAGGCGAAATGGTGTTAATCCCCATTCCCATTGAGTCCTATGGGACTCGATGGGAATGGGGATCATGGAAACACCAGCAGCATCTCGTAATGCTGCCGGTGTTTCCTCGTCCGCCTGCAGGCGGGCGGTGTTAAACCCGCCAGGTCAGACCTGGCGGGAACATGACCTCCCGCCTGCAGGGGTCGGACTCAGGCGGTCCGGAAACAACGGTGGCGGCGGGTTTACCGCCACCGTTATTTCCGGACCGCCTGGGTCGTAATGAGACCCATTGACTTATTCACGTTCGTACGGAAATTAAAACTTAAAATGTTTTTTGTCACTGAAGCACCAGGCACTTATCAACAAATAACTAAAACATCACCAAGTGATCTAAGCATTAAACAAATAGAAGAAATACACTAAGATCCATTGCAGAGCCTGCAGAGTATGACATCACTCAAGTACTACGAGACCTGAATGTGGAACCAGACACTCTACCGACCAAGGAGCTGAAACCAGCTTCGAAATTTGCACCCCAATTTGCAGCAGATAATATCATTGACACCTTTTATAAGGCGGTATCACAGGACCTCTACAAGACGGATTCGAAAAGACATCAGACAAAAACCAAGCAGAACTTAACTAGCAAGGAACTAGAAGCCCTCCAGACCATAGAGACTGACTGCTCCATTGTAATTAAAGAAGCGGACAAGGGGGGGAACATTGTTATTATGAATCGAGAGGATTATCTAGAGATGGCCAGAAAACACCTGAATACCCCAGGCAGCTACGTAACAATACCAACTAATCCAACTAAACAAATAGTACTGAACCTGGAGCAACGAATTAAGAACTGGCACGACAAGGGTCCCCTTACGGACGATGAGAGAAGTTGCCTTCTCATCAAAGAACCCACAACACCTATCATGTACTTTCTTCCAAAAGTTCACAAGGAATATGACCAAATACCATAAGGCTCGACCTATCCTAAGTGGAATAGGTTGGGCAACAGAGAACATCTCCCAATACCTGGATAACATCTTAAGACCCAGAGCAATGAGTTTGAAAGCCTACCTGAAGGACACCACAGATGTTATTCTCAAGCTTAAACATGTGACTTGGGAAAAAAACTATCAACTAGCAACCTTAGATGTCAGGGCCCTCTATACATCTATTCACCATACCTGGGCACTAAGAGCAATAGATCACTTTCAAGGAAGACTCTGCATCGATAAACCAGCAAATCCTAATGGTAAAAGAAATGTTGGAACTGACATTCGAATATAATATCTTCAACTTTAATAACTGTTTCTACAGACAGACCAAGGGCGTGGCGATGCGCACCAAAAATGCCCGGCCTTGGCCAATATATTTATGGGACTATTTGAAGACACAGTCATTTATCAAGACAAAGCTTATCAAAAACAACTGGTGCACTGGATGCGATACATCGACGATGTACTAATAGTATGGAAAGGTACAACCACAGAATTTACAGAATTTAAGGAGAGGATCAATCAAAATGAAATGGACATACACTTTACAGGTGCCTGTCATGAGGAAAGCATCGATTATTTGGTCCTTACAATATACATTGACCACAATCAAGTTAGTACTCGCACATATAGGAAGCCCACGGAAGTGAACTTGACTTTACATGCAGAAAGCTGCTACCGCAGATCAACCATTGAGAATATACCCTCAGGGGAATTCCTAAGGGCCAGGAGGGACTGTCAGACAATGAACCACTTTGAAAAGGAATGCACACTACTAACATCCAGATTTCTGGCAGGAGGATATACAGAACGCTGTGTGAAGAGAGCTCTGGAGAGAAGCCTAGCAACAACTCATGAAGAAACACTCCTACCCAGGAAAAAAGTGACAGAACAACCCACGATTGGCTTCATCACCAAATACAGTAGTGACCATAGAACCCTATATAGAATCTTAGCTAAACATTGGTACCTTCTCAAGCTGGATGAGAACATTGTGAAGAATGTGGATGAGAAACCCAAGATCATCTATAGAAAGGCACAGACTTTGAAGAATAAACTGAGTCCCTCGAACCTCCCATTCCCAGGGAGGAATCATCAAACTGGTTAAAAGCAACACCGAATGGATTTAGGAAATGTGGATCATGCACACAACGAAACGGACTCGTTTACTGGCACCAATAATAGAAAGCTAAACATTTTACAATCCATCCATTGTAGGTCAAAGCATGTGGTCTATGGGATCATATGTGTATGTAATCGGATCTATATCGGCAGTATGATCAGGGAACTAAGGTTTTGGTTTAGAGAACATTTTACCAAAATTGGCTGTCAAGGCCCAAAATTACCACTGGCATGCCACTGGCAAGAGAGGCACCAAATGGACAATAAGACGGACATAAAATTCATTGGTTTCCAGAAAGTCTCTTTGGGTAAAAGAGGTGGCAACAAGGAAAAGAAACTGAGACAAGCAGAGGCAAGAACAATTTGTAAATTGAATTCCACAGTTCTCGGCTTAAATACGGACAACGAAATGGTGTCTTTTCGTTAAAGAAAAGGGACCTCACTGCACTGTGGTGCACCCGGTGACCTCACTATCTAAGTGAACAATTATGATTAAATGCTCATAACATTTGCAATAACTCATAACATTTGTAATAACTCATAGACTGGCCGGGATACAGGACAAAATTCTTTGGGTTCTAATTAATCCAACAACTCAGTAAATAATATGATCAGGGCCATCAGTTTGGCGCACTAATGGCACACTATATCAATTAGGTCTCTGTCTGGAGCATAAACGTACTTGACAGCTGTCGGGACTTAAATTTGGCATCAGGCAATATTTAACTTCGCTAAATATCATTGATGGTGCGTACACTATGGGATAATGCCATCTAACAATCAGATGAATTGGAAAATATACAATGTTCTTAGCAGGCAGGTACTTAACTTTTATTAGTTTCATATTTTGTGGTTCCTCAGTTTTTGTAATTTTATGTAATCAGTAAATCTTAATACCATATAAATGAATCAGTATTGAATTTAACTTTAATTAGCTTTATATTTGCCTTGCTTTGATACTTGTAAGTAATCAGTAATCTTTAGCAGCATCTATAATGAATTAGTAACAGAATTTGGACAAGTCGGACATTAACTAAGTATGGTATAATACATTGCTCTAAAATGGCCGCCGCATTACAAAAAGTAAACACTGGCCCTCGTCATGGAAAAGGGACTTACTCTGGAGTCCGTTGCCATAGCCACCAAGCCTCAGAATAACAAGGAAGGGGACGCCATCAGACGCCCCCTACGGACTTTCGTTACAGGCGCTCGAACGCGAGACAGATAGTAAAAGGTGAGAGACCGTCCCATGAGTGCGACGGCTTTGTTTTCAGTACAAGTTCAATCCCGCGAGCCTGAGTGCGTTGCACCAAAGCAGCACGCGCCTGATCCAAGACGGCATGTATGCTAGCACGAACCTCTTAATAACAAGGCGAACATATAGAATGAGCTAATATAAGTTACACGCGAGGAAGGAAATGCTAATGTAGATCTTTAAATAGAGTAAGTTGGCAACACTGTGGATCACTGAATGCTTGAATAATGGATTTAAATAGAAGGATGGTGCTAGATGCGAATTTAGTAACGCGCACCGATTAATTCCTTTTGACTGTAAATATACTAATGAAACTCTGGGCGGAGGGTGGAACCGCTTTACCCGAACATGATTATTAGGCATGCAATCTTTAGTAGCATTATCGCTAAATGATACATTTACTTTCTTCAAGGGATCTAACCCGACAATGGAAGAGCGGACAATCTCTGTTAAAATAAAATAAAGGGGCACTAGAGAAACCGAGGTAATATCAATAATATTCACTCTATACTTCTAAATTAAGAATGTGACCATATATGAAGTACAAACTAACTAAGCTTTTTGTACCTATCTCATGACCCTCTCTGTCCCTCCCACTCCCCAACCTATTTTTGTCTGGTTTTTTACTTTTTTTTGCTTTTATTACTTTTGGGTTTTTGCATTATGATTTTCTTTAATCAAACATGTCACATTGTCTCAATTGCATTCCATTTATGTATAATATGTTATTTAACATAATGTTTTTGTTACTGTTGGCACTTATTTTTTGAACATATATTTTTAGCCCTGATTTGAGAAAGGTCTATAAAGGGACCGAAACACATGTCATCATAAAGGGCACTTCTACATATTAAATCATCTTTTGAAACTGGGCGCAGTCTCGTCCTGGGTCTTTTCTTTTTTATGAACAATCGTACTAGGTCCAGTAAGATTGGGAACGTGCAAGTGCATGGGAGAGGAAAAAGGGGGAAAATTGCATGGAACGGGGGAGAGGTGATAATTGCGGAACAGAGGAGAAAAACAGAATAAATAAATAAGTAAAATAAATAACTAAAGGTGGTAGTGCAGTCACCAGGTGGTAAGTGCTAGGTTAAGCAGCTAGGGTATATCTGATGAGTGTAGAAGAGAAGGGGGTGGGGGCTGTATGGGTACAGATACATTTCCTTAGATTTAGAAAAGTGATTTGCATTGATGGTGTCTTTAATGCAAGGGCAGAGAGTGATGGGTTGTTTCCAGTAGACACGCCTCCTTTCATACCTCAACTGCACCAGTGATTCCGGGAGCAGCTTAAAACCTGGGTTCGGGAGCTACGACACAATATGGCGCTGTAGCACCTGGGTGTATACATTATGGAGCATCCGACAGTCCAGATCCTTTCCAATGTGTTTGGTTCAATGCTTTTTCCATGCTGGCTTCTAATTGGTCCATCATTTCATGGAGCTGGCTGCCATATTGTTGGGGGAAAATCCATGGCAATCAATTGATAGGCAAGAAATGTCCACCAGGCTTGAAGGATGCAAGTCCGGCACTATCCAGTTCACTGGAAATGCCAAGATGTGAACTGTCCAACCTGTCAGAGGTAAGGTGACTGTCCTTGGGATGCCTAAACAAGGCTTCCAGGCTATTCTCCTGGTCTAGCTGTATTCTCTGGGCAGAGGTGAACTGTTCTGGTATTGGCCTGTCTTGGTAGGCCTGGCTTGGAGCGTTGCAGTCTCAATTTTCCTGTATCATTGTATCCTTTCATGAACTATGCGTCCCCGTCTTTCTCTCACTGATGACACTTTCATATGTGTATACTCGGAACATGTTTAAGGAACTTGAGGCAAATTAAGCCGCTAGGGCTTGAATGTACCGTCCCACTTTTATATGCCTCAGAAACGTATAGTCAAGCTTGGCGCAAAGTACAGGACTGTCCTGGGGTGTATCTCCCCTGGCAGAGGCTAAGAGATCTCACACTCTTTCTAGAATGTACTTTGTTGTAGAGGATGAAGTGCATGCCATATTGTGTGGCTGCTTTTCTGTCCCCACACCGCACTATTTTGGGATCCTTCCTTCAACACTACTTTAGTTGTGGCTTTGTTGATTTCCGCTCCCTAAGTGTTGGCAAGTTCTCTAATCTTTAGCTGGCTGTCCCCAATAGCCTGCTAATTCAACAGTGTGTTTGCAATTGCATCAGCTGTGATTTGCCTTGATAGTGGCCTGTAAATACACAGTACATTTTATCTGGAGCTCCTTTTGCCCGTTTGCAGGTAAAACTGTTGAGTTCTTCAATCCTGTTTTCCAGTACTCCCAGGAACACTGGTCTTATTGAGGCCTATTGTTGACTTGCAGGAACTGCTGCCTTTAGCTTCTAGTGTCCGCATGTCTACATCGTTGTGCGGGCGGGCCGTCGTTGCGGCCCTCGCGTGGAATGGACAGGATGTTATGCAGGGGTTAGGGAGGGATGGGATCCGGGCTTCGGCAGTTGCCACGTGTGTTAAAATAAAGTTAGCTGTGCTCCACGCTGGCTCCGCGTCCTTTTGTGCAGCTTGCGCCTGAGAACCCATGAGGGGTTCCAACAATGGCGACGAGGGGCGAGTAACCCGCCCGCGCCAACACGAGGCCTGCCGTCAGGCAGTATAGCGCGTCGGCGTGCTTCCAATGAAAACAACTCGGGGGACGCGCCCGTAGATACCGGCGCTGGCCTACACCCCCATTGACCCACGGTGAACGCACCGCGGGGGCCCCGCAAGAACGGCCAACAAGCCTGTCAGCTGAGGAGGAGAGAGCGCTCCGGCAGAGAGGCAGACACACGGCGGCGCTCCCCGACCACGCCCAGATACAGCTACACGTGCTGGCGCTCAGCAGTGGAAGTACAGAGGAACTGCCCAGATGCCACACGCAAATAACTCTCACTGAAGAGAAGTGACTCAAGCTGGTAAGCCCCCACAGAAGCCCAGCCATTTGGCCCACAAGTGAGCCCCACACGTGAGACACGAGGAGGGTAGGCCAAGAAAGTAAATAGGAAGCAAATAACTACAAATACCTTCACAGCGACAAAGACAGGAAGAACACATAGCGCAGCCATAAATACTCAAGTACAAAACGCAAAACCTCAGACATACCTACCCCCACGCAAGTATGTCGGATCCAGCACTGGCAACAGCGTCATCCTCAGGGGGTGCAGACAATTCACAAGGAAATGATGAACCGGCACAGACAGCCAGCGGCACGTCATAGATCATTCACATGCCAAGCCCATTTGAAATACGAGACACCTCAAATTTAGGGCCTCGCTGGGTCACATGGCTCCGTGATTTTAAATTCTATGCTGGAGCCATAGGTCTAACGGATGACAAAAGACTCTAAGACACGCTTTTCATGGCAGTAGGGCCGGCAGTGAGAGACATTGCAGGTGAACTACTAAATGTGGACACGGTGACATATGGAGAACTCCACGGCAAACTCTCAGAATACTTCACACCACACACTAACATTGATTATGATCGCCACATATTTCACAACACCAGACAAAAGAAGGGCAAATCCATAGACAATTTCGTCATGTGCCTCCGCATTAAACTGAAATACTGCGAGTTTCACAAATATTCGAACGAAGAAGCACTCAGATCACAAGTCATTGCCGGATGTCTCTCCAACCATTTCACATACAACTACTAAAAAAACAAAGGTCATTTGAAGAAATTCTAGTGCTGGCCCGCATGGAAGCAGCGGTGGAGTCACAACTCGACAACCTGGGCAAAGTCTCCATACAACAGCCCACAGGCAACCAGGACGTCATTAACAAACTGTACGCAACCCCCAACCAAGGCGGAAAGAGCCCTGACGCCATGTCCTACAAATGCGGATACGAATACCCACATGCGGGGGAGTGCCCCGCAATAGGACAACAATGCGCTGCATGTGGGGGAATGGATCACTACAGAGCAGTTTGCAAAAACGCGCCAGGACCCGTTTCAGGCAAACAGCGAACCCAAGAAAGGCGCAGAAACACCCGCCAAAGCCCACCTGGCAATAGAGGAGAGAGTGAACGCACAACCACCAGGAGAGACGACAGAGACCGAAGGAGTTTCTACTCACAAGAGGACAGACGACCGTCAGAAGGGGCCAGACACTCTCAAAGAAGGCGCTTCGTCAGGTACATCGAGATGCGATCCCCCACCAGCAGTGACACCCCATCCTCAGAAGAAGACCAGAGGAAAAAGGGATACGTGTGGGCCCTCAACAACACCACAGCCACCCAACACAGCCCAATCCTCACATTGCAGGTCAATAACAACCCTTGAAAATTCCTGATTGATACAGGGGCAACAGTCAATATCATTAGTGAACAAGCATATGAGTCGCTCACACCGCCGCCAAGAATCAGGAAGGCTTCTTTAGACATATATCCCTACGGTGCCACAACCCCGCTACCATGTGAAGGCACGATCACGGCATGGTGCACTCATAAAGAGCACACAGCAAAAATTCCCCTGCATATCTTGAAAACGGAGGCCAACAGCGGCTGCATTCTTAGCTTTCGGACGGCAGTGGACATGGGTTTAGTGCACATATTGTACCAACTTATGGCGCACAAATACTTTGCCAAACCAGAGGCGATCAAACAAACTTTCCCCAAACTGTTCACGGGTCTCGGGAAGCTAAAGAACAGAAAAGTGCACCTTCACATCAACCCACTCGTCAAACCCGTAGCACAACACTATCGGGGAATACCAATCACCATTCAAAGGCAGGTGGAGGATGAACTAGACAAACTCATCAAAATGAACGTGATTGAACCCGTCGCGGGCCCCACGCCTTGGTTATCACCCATTGTCCCTGTTCCCAAAAAATCCCCGGACAGATCCATACGTTTGTGTGTTGAAATGCGCAGAGACAACGTTGCCATCGAGAGAGAGAGACACCAAGCACCCAGAATCACGGATATGATCCACCACCTCCATGGGGCGAAGATCTTCTCAAAATTAGATCTAATGAAAGGATACCACCAGATTGAACTTGCCCCAGAATCCAGGTACATCACCACATTTGTAACTCACCTCGGCATCTTCCAGTACAAGAGACTCAGTGTTGGCATTACTTCAGCCGCTGAAATTTTCCAAGAAGAAATACACAGGGTAATTCGGCACGTCTCAAACTGTTTGAACTATTCAGACGATGTACTGGTGTACTGTAAAACGCAGGAGGACTGCACAGGGTTTATCAGGCCCTGGAGGAATCAGGACTCATGTTAAACAAGGCCAAATGTGAATTCTCAAAAGGGTCACTAAGATTCTTTAGTCACATCTTCTCGGAAAAAGGGATGCGCCCTGACCCTGACAAAGTCAAAGCCTTTAACTCAGCCCCACCCCCCAAGACCACGACCGATTTACGCTCTTTCTTAGGGCTGCCCAGTTACTGCTCGAGATATCTGAAGGACTACGCCACCGTAAGCAATCCCCTGCACCTGCTCACATGCAAAGACACACCGGTCATCTGGTCAACAGAGTGTCAGAAAGCATTTGAGGCAATCCGTAATGCCATCTCACAAGTGGACGACATGCCTTATTTTGACACTCGCCGGGACACTGAAATAATTGTTGACACCAGCCCAGTGGGACTCGGCGCCATCCTCACCCAAAAAGACTCAACAGACCCATCCAATATTTACATACACCAGCAGGAGTCTGACTGCCACTGAACAAGCGTACTCCCAGGCGGAAAAAGAAAGCCTGGCGGTGGTATGGGCGTGCAAGTATTTTCATTTGTTCTTATTCGGAAAGGAATTCACGATAGTCACAGATCATCAGGCGCTGTTAACCATCTATGGCGACCCCAAAGCAAGAATGCCCCCGAGGATAGCCAGATGGGGTCTGCGTCTACAGGACTACAAATTCACAGTGAAGCACTGACCTGGCAAGGAAGAGAATCCAGCGTACTACTTGTCCCGTCATCCAACGGAATCAGCCGAATCGCAGCCCTCCATCGCAGATGCATACATAAATTATGTAATACATCATCTCCAACCACTGCCGGTAGGATGGGCAGAACTGTCCACACAATCAGAGCTAAACCCGGCCTTCAAAATCGTGAGAAACTGCCTGGAAACGAACAAGAAAACACTCATGAGGCAGCAAGCAAGATCAGAAGCGGAAACTGTACGAGAAGATGTCAAATGGCTCGATCAAGTCAGAGAAGAGCTAACCGTAGTGGACGAACACATAGTGCTCAAAGGGTGCAAGGTGATCATTCCGAGAACACTCGGAGAGAAGACAGTGCATTTGGCTCACGAAGGACGCAGAGGAGTGGTTGCAACAAAGCGCCTCCTCAGGCAAAAAGTGTGGTTTCCACAGCTCGACAGACTGGTAGAAGACATCGTGGGGGCTGCCACATCTGTGTGCAAGTAGCACCACCTCTGCACCCAAACCCACTGCAAATGTCAACATTAGCAAAGCAGGTGTGGGAGGAACTTGCGGTAGACCTTTTCGGACCACTACGCGACTGCACACATGTAGTAGTGCTTATGGATGAACACTCACGTTTCCCGGATGAACAGATAGTCGAAAGCAGCTCAACATCGAGTGTCATCCCAGCTCTAGATCGAATGCTGTCTGCATACGGAATCCCCAAGATCATAAAGTCAGACAACGGCCCCACCTTCGCAAGCCAAGACTTCCAGAACTTTGCCAAATATGTGGGTTTCCAACACCGCAAGGTAACCCCATCGCTGGCTGCAAGCGAACGGCATGGTCGAGAGGTTCATGGCCAGCATTAAGAGGACACTCCAATTTGCCAAAATCGAAAATAAACCTTTTGAGCAGGCCCTCAACCAACTTCTAAGAGAATACAAACACACACCCCACAGCACAACGGGGATATGCCCTGCAGATCTGCTGTTCCGGAGACTGATCAAGATGAGGCTACCGGAAGACCCCAGGCCCCAAGAGCCGACAGCCCTGAAACAAGAGGCAAGGGACAAGGATGAAGCTGGAAAAGCAAAAATGAAGGAAGTCACAGATCGCAAGAGACAAGCCCGCGAGACCCCCATGCAACCGGGAGATGAAGTATGGCTTCAACAACCAAAGAACAGAAAGGAAGACACCACATTTGGACCAACTCCCCTCATCGTGACGCAAAAGAAAGGCACGATGGTCACGGCACAGAGAAATGATTGTTCATCAGTGACGCAAAATATATCACACTTCAAGCGGGTGACTTCTAACCAAGGAGAGGCTTGGGAAATGAACAACGAGACAGTGAAGAAGAAAGACTACGAGATGATCCCTACCAAGGAGACGGAGAAGAGTCAGAAGGTGAGCGAGACAGCGCGCCGCAGACATCTGAGTGGGCGACTCCCCGCAGCTCAAAGTGACCTCAGAGAAGTCGCATGAAGCCGCTTCGTCATAGAAGAAATGGGGTAGAACAGCGAAAATGGACCAGCATGTTAAAAAGGGGGGAGATGTCCGCATGTCCACATCGTTGTGTGGGCGGGCCGTCATTGTGGCCCTCGCGCGGAATGGACAGGATGTTACGCAGGGGTTAGGGAGGGGCGGGATACGGGCTGAGGCAGTTGCCGCGTATGTTAAAATAAAGTTAGATGTGCTCCACGCTGGCTCCGTGTCCTTTTGTGCAGCTAGTGCCTGGGAACCCATGAGGGGTTCCAACATCTAGCATCATAGGATTACAGGAGGGTTGTAACAGATAATGAGCTAGATGTGTGTCAGGTTGCTGACGCTGGCTGTGATTGAATGTGATTTACAGGTGGGACGTCTATTTTTCCATTAATTAAGATTGCAAAGAGAGCTTAAGCAAGAACCTCTGTGCATGACTGTGCATTGTGACAATTCGCTAGATCTCGAAGCCCCTCTGTGCCTGACTGTGCATTTTGACGATTCACTAGATCTCGAAGACCCTCTGTGCAAGACTGTGCATTGTGGCGGTTCACTAGATCCCTAAAACCCTCTGTGCCTGACTGTCCATTGTGACGATTCACTAGATCTCGAAGACCCTCTGTGCAAGACTGTGCATTGTGACGATTCACTAGACTTCGAAGACCCTCTGTGCCTGACTGTGCATTGTGACGATTCACTAGACTTCGAAGACCCTCTGTGCCTGACTGTGCATTGTGACAATTCACTGGATCTCGAAGAACCTCTGTGCCTGGCTGTGCATTGTGACAAACCCTTGTCTAAATCTGTGTGTTATTGTGCAATTTCCACTGTCTCGTCCATGAAGCCTAATAAGACTGAGATGAAGAAGAACCAAAGAAACATACAAATTAACAATCGAAGGAATTAACACACATCTGTGACAAGGTTGCCATGGAGAGACATAAAGATTACCTTAGAGACATTGCCAGCAAACGCTGATGCTACGCGAGGGTGAGTCCAGCGGTATAAAGTAAAAAACCAAAGAAGGACTAGAGAGATTTGGGAGCAGCTTGAGCAGTGGAAGAAGCTGGGGCTCACCCCGTAAGAGGTGGGAAGTTCAAACCTGCGCTGCCCAAACTAATGAGAGACAGTCGGTCTCAGAGGAAGAAGCGGAAAGGAGCCTTGCCAGCCAGACACAATCGACTTGCAGCAGAGGCTTGTAGAGTCTAGCGGTGGCGTGATCTTTTTGGGGTGGACTGAGTGGTCCATACAACACACTGAGACTGCTGCAACAGAGACTGCTTTGAGTCCCAAAGATCAAAAAAGCGGAAAGCTGGAAAATGTCTGAACGCATGTGAAACGAAGTGTGACCTGAGACCTCGGGAAGAAGGGGCAGCACTCCCCGTGAAGATACAGCTAACAGGCATTGAGGGAAAGCTGGGTGGGGTCCAGAGAGACCAATATTCTTTGGGAGTGAACTCCCCCATCAAGTTGGAATACCCAAAGAACCAAGAGTCAAGTGTTCATTGGGAGTGATCTCCCTCATTGCAGTGCGAGTATAAAAAGCCTTAAACCACAAGAGCACTTCAGGTGGGAGCTCCCTCATCACAGCGAGAACCTCAAGGCATGTGAAAAACACCAAAAGGACACAGAACTGTAATTTTCAAAATAAAGTATTGACAACCAGGAGTAGAGTGAATGAAGCTTTGACATTGTTGTTGGACAGTCCATGGACGGAACTAAAGGGACTTTTCAAAACTTGTGAGGGGAGTCATTCCCCCGGTCTAGGTCTAGTTGGTAAATCAGGCCCTCTGGCAAGGGACTGCTGTTGAGTCAGCCTGAGACTGAGTTACTTTGCAAAGGGAAGGGAGTCATTATCCTGGTCTAGGTCTAGTTGGTAAATCATGCCCTCTTGCAAGGGACTGCTGTTGAGTCAGCCTGAGACTGAGTTACTTTGAGAAGAGAAGGGAGTCATTCTCCTGGTCTAGGTCTAGTTGCTAAATCAGGCCCTCTTGCAAGGGACTGCTGTTGAGTCAGCCTGAGACTGAGTTACTTCACCAGGAGAAGGGAGTCATTCTCCTGGTCTAGTTCTAGTTGGTAAATCAGGCCCTCTTGCAAGGGCCTGCTGTTGAGTCAGCCTGAGACTGAGTTACTTTGCCAGGAGAAGGGAGTCATTCTCCTGGTCTAGGTCTAGTTGGTAAATCAGGCCCTCTTGCAAGGGACTGCTGCTGACTCAGCCTGAGACTGAGTTACTTTGCCAGGAGAAGGGAGTCATTCTCCTGGTCTAGGTCTAGTTGGTAAATCAGGCTCTATTGCAAGGTACTGCTGTTGAGTCAGCCTGAGACTGAGTTACTTTGAAAGGAGAAGGGAGTCATTCTCCTGGTCTAGGTCTAGTTGGTAAATCAGGCCCTCTTGCAAGGGACTGCTGTTGAGTCAGCCTGAGACTGAGTTACTTCACCAGGAGAAGGGAGTCGTTCTCCTGGTCTAGTTGGTAAATCAGGCTCTATTGCAAGGCACTGCTATTGAATCAGCCTGAGACTGAGTTACTTTGCCAGGAGAAGGGAGTCATTCTCCTGGTCTAGGTCTAGTTGCTAAATCAGGCTCTATTGCAAGGTACTGGTGTTGAGTCAACCTGAGAGTGAGTTACTTTGCCAGGAGAAGGGAGTCATTCTCTTGGTCTAGGTCTATTTGGTAAATCAGGCTCTATTGCAAGGTACTGCTGTTGAGTCAGTCTGAGACTGAGTTACTTTGCCCGGAGAAGGGAGTCATTCTCTTGGTCTAGGTCTAATTGGTAAATCAGGCTCTATTGCAAGGTACTGCTGTTGAGTCAGTCTGAGACTGAGTTACTTTGCCAGGAGAAGGGAGTCATTCCCCTGGTCTAGGTCTAGTTGGTAAATCAGGCCCTCTTGCAAGGGACTGCTGTTGAGTCAGCCTGAGACTGAGTTACTTTGCCAGGAGAAGGGAGTCATTCTCTTGGTCTAGGTCTAGTTGGTAAATCAGGCCCTCTTGCAAGGGACTGCTGTTGAGTCAGCCTGAGACTGATTTACTTCACCAGGAGAAGGGAGTCATTCTCCTGGTCTAGGTCTAGTTGGTAAATCAGGCCCTCTTGCAAGGGACTGCTGTTGAATCAGCCTGAGACTGAGTTACTTCGCCCGGAGAAGGGAGTCATTCTCTTGGTCTAGGTCTAATTGGTAAATCAGGGTCTATTGCAAGGTACTGCTGTTTAGTCAGTCTGAGACTGAGTTACTTCGCCCGGAGAAGGGAGTTATTCTCTTGGTCTAGGTCTAATTGGTAAATCAGGCTCTATTGCAAGGTACTGCTGTTGAGTCAGTCTGAGACTGAGTTACTTTGCCAGGAGAAGGGAGTCATTCCCCTGGTCTAGGTCTAGTTGGTAAATCAGGCCCTCTTGCAAGGGACTGCTGTTGAGTCAGCCTGAGACTGAGTTACTTTGCCAGGAGAAGGGAGTCATTCCCCTGGTCTAGGTCTAGTTGGTAAATCAGGGCCTCTTGCAAGGGACTGCTGTTGAGTCAGCCTGAGACTGAGTTACTTTGCCAGGAGAAGGGAGTCATTCCCCTGGTCTAGGTCTAGTTGGTAAATCAGGCCCTAGGAATGGGGCGGTAATAACTCCATTCACTGGGGCGGAGTCGGTAAGGATTTGGAGGCAGCCATGGCGCTAATAGCGCCATGGTTACCTCCAACCTCGTAATGAGGCCCCAGGTCTCTTCTTGCAGTGCCTTTAATGATCCACACTGCATCTTTTTGCAACGTCTGAAGCTTTATGATGCAGCCCTTGCCTGCTCTGGCCAGCAGTGCACTGCAGTAATCAAGGCTAGGCATTATCACAGCTCGAACAAGCATGGTACAATTAGCCGAGGAGATGTAAGGCTTTACCAGTCTAAGCAATTTTAGATGGTATTGGGATTTACTCACAATACAATGTGCATGGGCTTCTGCATCAAGGGATGGCTCCAAGGTAACCCCTAGGGTTTTAACTTTAGATGCTGTTTTTGCATGATGTCCATCTACAGTGAAACCTCCATACTCTATGGTCAATTAAGCATGCTAAGATATGTCTCTTACTTGATTTAATAAAAGTATATGAACATACATGACTGCACCTCATCAGCCTCCTTACTCCATCACACCACAGTATGGATGGCAGGGCAGTGCCACGTGGGGTGTCTTGCACTAGTACCGGGAGAGTACTGGCAGATGGTTACCCCCTGCTTAATTCAAGTGCAACTAACAGTGGCAACGGGGTGTGGGTCCCCAGACACCTCAGGCTTGTCATACTACCGTGTGCTAGTACAGACACTCGAAACTGCAGTCGGGCAAAGCATTCCCTAAAAGCAGGTGACAAAGGATGCATGTGTGTGTGTGCAGTTATCGCTGTGTTTCACACCTAAGAGCAGGTGACACAGGAAAGATGTGTGCATGTGCGCTATAGCTGTGTTGAGAAATAGTGTGACTTACATGCAAATTGAACTACATGGGCAGCAAGTCCTTGAATGGGCAATGGCTCAGCAGAGATGGAACTCTCCTTAGCTCAGAACTCTAAAAACTCCTCAGAGCCATCGAGTCAGCTTGGCCCTCACCTTTAGACCGTGCTTGACCAAGTTAGCTCGGTCCTCACTTTTACATTGGTGCATGACCAAGTCTACTCGGCCCTCACCTTTAGCCCCGTGCTTGACCAAGTTAATTCAGCCCTCACCTTTAGCCCATTGCTTGACCAAGTCAGCTCGGCCCTCACCTTTACCCCGTGCTTGACCAAGTCAGATCGGCCCTCACCTTTACCCCGTGCTTGACCAAGTCAGATCGGCCCTCACCTTTACCCCGTGCTGGACCAAGTCAGCTCGGCCCTCTCCTTTAGCCCGATGCTTGACCGAGTCAGCTCGGCCTTCACCTTAGCCAGTGCTTGACCAAGTCAGCTCGGCCCTCACCTTTACCCTGTGCTTGACCAAGTCAGCTCGGCCCTCACCTTTACCCCGTGCTGGACCAAGTCAGCTCGGCCCTCTCCTTTAGCCCGATGCTTGACCGAGTCAGCTCGGCCTTCACCTTAGCCAGTGCTTGACCAAGTCAGCTCGGCCCTCACCTTTAGCCCCGTGCTTGACCAAGTCAGATCGGCCCTCACCTTTAGCCCCATGCTTGACCAAGTCAGCTCGGCCCTCACCTTTATCCTGTGCTTGACCAAGTCAGCTCGGCCCTCACCTTTAGCCCCATGCTTGACCAAGTCAGCTCGGCCCTCACCTTTAGCCCCATGCTTGACCAAGTCAGATCGGCCCTCACCTTTACCCCGTGCTTGACCAAGTCAGCTCGGCCCTCACCTTTAGCCCCATGCTTGACCAAGTCAGCTTGGCCCTCACCTTTAGCCCCATGCTTGACCGAGTCAGCTCGGCCCTCATCTTTAGCCACGTGCTTGACCGATTCTGCTCGGCCCTCATCTTTAGCCCTGTGCCTGCTGGTTTGTCAGGTCAAATGGAATCTTCATGTTGCAAACCCCTCTTCCTGCCATGTGATTGTATTCTATACTTAACAGTGAGTTTCTGGCCCCTGGAAGAAGAGAGGGAGGCCCCCTTCGCTGTCCTTATACTGCACTGTGCTTGCTTGTTTTTCAGCTGAACTCAAACCCTCAGGTTGCAAATGATTCTCCCTGCCACGTGTTGTCCTCCTATTCTGAATATTGCGCTGTTTATCAAAATTTCTCGCAGCTGGACCTCCGTCCATTAAGCCTCCCATTACCTAGTTTCACTGTGAGTGTTTTGTATTTGCTACTGTTTTTTTGACTTTGGTTCCTTTCCCCCCATAGTATTACTAGTTGCGCACCGAGGTCCCTAGTCCCCGTCTTCCAGGCTTCCAGGCATCTCCATTGATGTGGTTTGCCTGTAGCGATCCCATCCGCAATGTGGATTCGAACTCAGGAAAGATGTTTCGCGTACCCCTTTTTCATTCACCCCTAATGTAATGGAGACACTGGCTAGTAATAGATAGATTTAGGGAAGAAACTATTCACAGCTGTCCAGTGAAGTACAGGATATTGTCCACGTGTGGTGTGGAGAATGGTTATGCAGGATGGGGCCTATGAGTGAAGCTGACCTCAGGTGTGAGATGCCTAGGGTCGCACCACTAGGATGTTACTGTGGAAGGCCTAGACCTTACCGCATGGAGATAAGGTATTGGAGTATCATGGCAGAGAGCTACAAATTCCAGATTCTGAAGGTTTGTGAAATGCTCAGATGGTACTAATGAATTCTAATTTGATGATAGATTGGGTTTTAAACTCCTTTATAGCAGATTCAGCCGGTCATATGCACACTGAGATTCCAGGCCTGGGAAGATCCTTTTCAGTATAAAGCCGGGGGTGGGGGGGGGGTGGAGGTATGGCCAAAGGGGCCATCAAAGTGAATTTCCGGGTCTTGGAGAAAGCCCAGTCCCAGATGGAAGACCCCAGGCCTAGCCAGGATATCTCTGCGCACAGGCCAGCTATAGGGGCTTCCCTTTGAGGATAAGTGGTGGCCATTTCCCTTTAGCTGAAAGCGCTCCAGTCAGGGGCTGAAGCCCTAGTCATCTTGAATTAGGGGTGGCGACCATACTCAGACCTGCTAGCAGAGGAGGCCCTACTATGGCAAAAGGTGGGTGGCCACTCCCTGCCCTGCAACCCGATTGGTTACCAGAGTTTGTAGAGCCTGATCTCCAATGTATCCTGGCGAATAGTGGGATAGGACTTTCTTGTGAGACCGGACTGTCTTGCTGTGGTCACTTTCCTTCAGGATATTGAAAAATACAGGGTCAGCCAGGAGGCTCCTAGAAGACCCAACAGAGGAGCAAGTGCTTTGAAAGCTTCCAGAAGATTAAAGAAGTCGGTTATCTCTTAGGAGACCCAAGAATTGGGCAAGTGGTAGGAGGTGTACATCGGGAACAAGAGATCTACTTGGGCCATTTCACTAAATTGTAGGAGCAAAGGCCATCCAGAAGTGATGGGTATGAGGAAAACCACCCTGGAAAAGTCCTGCAGAAAGCACCGATCCCATCCAAAAAAGATACAACCTCCAGAGACACTCTTAGGCCCAAATTATGAGTTTGGAGATAGCCATGGTGCTATAAGCGCCATGGCTGCCTCCAAACTCGGGTCCGGTGTTCCTTGAATGAGGAATTACCAGACCATTCCAACCTTGGAGGACCCGGTAATTCCTCATTTAAAATACCCATCCCCATTCCCATTTGAGCCCCCATAGAGCTCAATGGGAATGGGGAGGGATCTAATAACGGGCCCGTTAATAACGGGCCCGTTATTAGCTCCCTGCACTTTTAGCCGCTGTTAGGCAGAAACCTGTGCAGTTCCCTTAGGGACCACTGCAAAAGGCTTAGGACTACAGGTGTTGGCAGTAAACCCAATTGGTAGCAGTCTGTACCACCCAGATTTACCTGGTAGCTGTGGCTGAGCAGCCAGACCTCTCTCAAGAAGAGTTAGGCAGTATATAGAGTATGCAAAATATGTACAGAGATACAGTAGCACAAGCAAACACTGACCAGAGCTTTGGTATAAAAGTATATAATTATTTATTTAAAAACACACTTGTAAGATACACTAACACTAATATGGCAAGCACGTTCAAACACAGTCACTATCAATATATATACATCCCTGATTACTTATTGAACAAGTCTTAGTTAAAACACCACTTATTTGCAGACAGAGGTGGGCGCTTAACCTAAGATGGCACTCCAATAAGTTGGTTAAAAAGGGAGGGAAAAGGTAGAATTAGGACAGCACAATACCAGCACTTTTTTAAAAGAACCACAGCAAGTCAGAAAAAGGCAGAGTCTACTGTTAGCGCAATAAAGTTCATAGGCCAGGCCCACTCTTGGAGAGAGCAAGGCAGAATGTGTCCAAGATCACACAGTTGAATAATACTTTTAAAAGTCTTTGCAGATAGTTCAAAAGGAGTTGGATCAGTTCAGAATAGTTAGTTAACAGGTCCCAGGTCACCCCAGGATAGAGAGTCAAGGATTTACGGGACACCTTGGACGGTCTGTTGCAAGGGAGACCAGGCGGGACACAGCACCTGAAATGGGGAGAAAGCTCCAGCGGGGGCAGTTGTTCCTGACAGCAGGTGCAAGTCGGTGCTTCGTCCAGGGGAAGAGAAGATCTCGACGTGGAGGAATGCTGGAGGTCGTTGCACTGCCGGGGAAGAAACCAGCCGCGGAGTTTCCCGGTTAAAAGGTACTACCTTTTTATTCGCGGTAGTGGTGAAGCGTGGCTATCCGGCCGCCGGGGTGATTGGCACGGGCGATTCGACCACAAGACGATCCAGGAAGGTGAAAAGAGGGTGAAATGGTTATCCCCACCAGTTCAGAGGAAGAAGACTCTCCGGGATGAAGATCTTCTCTGTCGTCGGGAAGTGGTGAGACGGTCCAGCAGGGCTCCACCGGTGGTGTCTTCGTTGGAGGTCGGCTCAGCTTCTCCCTCTTCGGATTCTTTGGTCCTGTGGCGACTTCTGAAGTTCCAGTCCCCAAAGCCCTGCTTTTATGCAAAAAACCCCCATTCATCAGTCCTAGCTGTCACTCAAACATGCTAAGTGGTGAGCCGGGCGGCTCAGAAACTCGATGAGGGGGGACTGCACAGTGCCCCCTCAAAAAACAGACCCAGGGGCAATCTAATTACCTCTACCAGTACCTCCACAATATGATGGTTTGTACTGGTTCTGTTCACAATTTAAGACTGGTAAAGTCAATGGTGACTTTACATGCCCTGGGAGACAGTAGTCAGTCCCAGGGTATGGATTCTATGTTTGGGGGTCACTATGACACCCCTGTGTTACTGCACTGAGGGTGCTGTGTAACACATATCCCAAAAACACATGAAGCCCTATGGGGTAAAAGACCCCATAGCCCATAAAACACATTACAAAGTCAAAGGATATCTCAAATCATGTCTAAGAGTGGGAGAAAAAGAGTCTCACTCTTAGCAGGAGAAAAAAATAAACCCCAAAAAATCCAGCAAAGCTGCTGGGGGACTCACTAGGTTTGGGAAATTAGCCTTCACAGAGAATTCTCCCTAACACTCGCCCCCCCAGACTAAGGGACAGGAGGATTTAATCCACTCCTGGATGAATCTCATACCTCTAGTCGATGACATACATCCTAGAGAGACCATCAGCATTTTGGTGGTGACACCCTGACCTGTGCTCAATGGTGAAATCAAACCCTTGGAGGCAGATTGACCATCTCAATATTTTTGGGTTTTCCCCCTTCATTTGCATCAACCATCTCATGTGTTGGTGGTCAGTCTGAATGACAAAAGTAGAACCATACAAATATGGCCTAAACTTCTTCAGTGCCCACACAATAGCAAAACAGTCTCTTTCAATTGTTGCCCACCTTGTCTCAGGATCCTTCAGCTTTCTGCTGATGAAGCAAATGGGGTGCTCCCTACCTTTCTCATCCAGTTGGCTAAGGACTGCACCTATACCTACATTAGAAGCATCTGTCTGCACAATGAAAGTTTGGTGATAGTCAGGAGCTCTCAATACTGGTGCTTGGAAAAGAGCTTTCTTCAGGTTTTCAAAGGCCTGATTGCGCTCCTCATTCCATTTGACCTTCTTAGGGAATTTTGGAGAGGAGATTACATTCAGTGGAGAAGCTATGGTCCCATAGTTCTCTATGAAATTCCTGGAATACCCAGTGAGGCCTAGGAAGGCTCTCACCTGGGTTTGAGTAGTAGGTGTTGTCCAATTTTTCACAGCTTCAATCTTACTGAGCAAAGGCCTTATTTCTCCACCTCCTACCTCATGCCCAAGGTAGACCACCTTACTCTGACCAATCTGGCATTTACTTGCCTTTATGATCAGATTGTCCTGTCCAAGAGCCTGCAAAATATGTCCTAGGTGGTTAACATGCTCTTCCCAGGATTGGCTGAATACTGCAATGTCATCCAAGTATGCCATGCAGAAGTCCTCCATCCCAGCCAGAACCTGATTTACCATCCTTTGGAATGTTGCAGGTGCATTTTTCAGTCCAAAAGGCATAACCTTAAATTGGTATAAACCAACTGGGGTAGAAAATGAAGTTTTCTCCTTGGCATGGTCTGTCAGGGCTATTTGCCAATAGCCTGACGTAAGATCAAATGTGCTGAGGAACTTGGCTGAACCAAGTCTATCCACCAACTCATCTGTCCTTGGCAAAGGGTGGGCATCAGTCTTGGGGACTGCATTAAGAGCTCTAAAATCCACACAGAATCTCAATTCTTTGGATCCTGCCTTTGGTACTAACACAACTGGGCTAGACCATGGACTAGTGGAGGGCTCTATCACCCCGAGATCTAGCATCTTCTTGACCTCCCCTTTGATGTGGGTCCTTACATTTTCTGACATTCTATATCCTCTGCTTTTGACTGGCAGACAGACACCAGTGAGTATATCATGCTGGCCCCAAGGGGTCAAGCCTGGTGAAAGTGAGAACAAGGAGGCAAACTGATTTAACATAGATTTGCACTCCTCTTGTTGCTCAGGTGTCAGATTTGAAGAGAGATTTACTCCTTCAATCTTTTCATCCAAGGGTAAGCCTCTGAGGAGATCAGGGAGAGCTTCACTCTCTTCTTCCTCTTCTGTTGAAGCTAGAAGCAAGGCTCCTACTTCAGGCCTGGAGACATATGCCTTTAGTCGGTTGGTGTGGAAGACTCTGGGAGCCTCCTTGGGATTGCCCAAGTCCACCAGATAGTTGACCTCTCCAAGTTTACCCACAACTTTGAAGGGTCCCATCCATTTATCTTGCAAGGCCCTCTGCCTTGTTGGAAGCATAACTAGAACTAGCTGGTCTTGAGTGAACTCAACCATGTTAGCCTTTTGATCATGCCAATGCTTGACCAAAGCTTGCCCAGCTTTCAGGTTATCACTAGCTTCTGCCATCATGTGTGACATTCTCCCCCGGAGACCTATCACATAGTCAGTCACACTGACTAGCTTGGGGGAAGGAGCACTCTCCAACCCCTCCTTAATCAGGGCCAATGGACCTCTGACTGGATGGCCATAAAGAAGTTCAAAGGGAGAATAACCTACTCCCTCCTGAGGGACTTCTCTATAAGCAAAGAGAAGGCATGGCAGTAGAAGGTCCCACTTCCTTTTAAGGGGATCTTCCAAAGCACCTATCATGCTCTTCATGGTTCTGTTGAACCTTTCGAACAACCCGTTTGTCTGAGGGTGGTAGGCGGTAGAGAACTTGTAAGTAACTCCACAGGTTTTCCGCATGGCTTTCATGTAGTGGGACATAAAATTTGACCCCCTGTCAGAGATTACTTCCTTAGGAAACCAAACCATGGTAAAAATACCAAGGAGGGCCTTAGCCACAGCCTGAGCTGTAACAGTCCTCATAGGAATTGCCTCAGAGTATCTAGTAGCATGGTCTACTACAACAAGGATAAACATGTTGCCTGAGGAGGTTAGAGGATCAAGGGGACCAACAATGTCAATCCCTACCCTCTCAAATGGGACTCCCACAATTGGGAGAGGCACTAAAGGTGCTACATTATTGGAATCAACCTTACCAGAAGTTTGGCAGGTGTGGCAGCTCTTGCAAAACTTATCTACCTCAGCCCCCATCTTTGGCCAATAAAAGTGGAGTGAGAGCCTTTCCTTGGTCTTCTTGAAACTCAAGTGACCAGCCAAAGGAATCTCATGGGCCAGTTGCAAGAACTGTTGTCTGTTTTCTTGAGGTAGTACAAGCCGCTTGTAGTCTCCAGGTGCAGACTCAGTCGGTTCACTGTAGAAGAGGCCATCTTCCCAGTGCAACCTATACTTCCCAGGCTCTTGCCCATCAGCCTGAGAAGCTGCCTGTTGGCGAAGACCTTCCAGAGTTGGACATTCTCTCTGTTCCTTACTGAAGTCTGCCCTGTTGGGTCCACCTTCTGCCAGTAAAGACTGCAGCTCAGGATGATCAACAGGATCCAGATCTCCAATGAGTTCTTGGCCTTCCACTTGCTCCTCTTCAGAGTCTAGCTCAACCATACAGGGTTGTACCTCTCTCTCAGCCTCAGCTGGAGGTGGAGTTACAGGTGCAACTTTGGATAACCTAGGGGAAGTCCTTGTTGGAAGCACTGGAGTGCTTGCTGCTGGCTGTTTCCTAGAAGTCTTGGGTTTACCCTTTGCTTCTTGTTGGTCAGAGATTGCAAGTTGTAACTCCAGTGGAGTAGGAGTGATATCCTTCTTCATCATCTCCTTGGGAGTACCTCTCATGGTTCTCTCCCTTGCAGGTCTGGTGAGCTCCTGTAACCTTTTACTAGGAGGTCTGGGGGTATGTGACACTACTCCAAGAGTCTTCAGGTCATTTCCCAACAGAACCCTTCCTGGTACCTCACTTTGTATACTGACAGGTATCTTCACAGTCATGTCATTACACTGGATGAGAACTGGTAATTGGGGAAGCATCTGCACAGGCTCTCCAGCTAACTTGGTGAGGCATTTGGGTGCCTTAGTAACATCCTCTGCCTGAAAAAATGATTTATCCACCACAGTCATGCTGGGCCCAGTGTCCCTAATCGCAGGAGTCTCCTGACCATTCACCTGGACACTGTCTTTATAATACTCTTTAGTATTATCTGGGATAGAATTATATACATCTAAATTCTGTTGTTCCCACAACCCCAGAGACACTAAAGAAACACTAGCTGAGACTCCAATGGGTTCATCAGCTAGTAACAGAAAGTTTCCACTGGCCATCTGTACTTCCTCCTCTGGAGCGAAGGCTAAGGAGACAGTGTGGACCCCTGAAGGTTTACCCTTGCATCTGGGATCCCCTTTCACATGATATGATATGATATGATATGGCATTTGTAACGCGCCTATACACAAGTGTTTCAAGGCGCGACGAGGCAGGGAGGGGGGAACAGGGGGAGGACAGACAACGATCCTACTAGGCCAGGTGTCATTCAGACCGCGCAAGTGCAGGGGTAGGGGGAAGGGAAAAGTGCAGTACAAGGTAAGTAGAATAGAAATAAATAGATAAATAAATAAATAGGGCCAGCTGGTGGCAAGTGCAAGGTAAGTGCAGACAAGTGTTGGGAAGGGGGGGCTGTAGGGATACAGAGAACAGTCCCGCAGTGCAGGGGTTGCCAGGGAAGCAGTTCAAGTGGAGAGTGGCTGGGCCCAGGACCGAGGTCGGTGAGAGTGGCCAAGTTTCAGATTCAGTGCAGAATTTTGTGAAGAATTAGCAGGGGAGAGGGAGAGAGAAAGCAGAAGCAAAGAGGAAGGTTTTGAGGTGCTTCCGGAACCGGAGATGGTTCTCCTCAAGTTTCAGGGAGGCAGGAAGGCTGTTCCAGAGGGAGGCTCCTGCCGCGGAGAGAGATCTACCCCCAGCTCGTTGCTTCGAGAAGCGGCTGACCCTGAGTGAGTTGGAGACAGATGAGCGAAGGGCTCGGGACGGAAGATATTTAGGAAGAGAGAGTTGCAGGTATTTAGGCCCCAGGCCCCAGAAGGCCTTGTGGACAATGCAGAGGGTTTTGAACTTAATCCTCGCAGCCACTGGGAGCCAGTGTAGAGATTTCAGTCCTGGAGAGATACGGTCCCTGGGCTTGAGGCCAAGGACAAGTCTCGCAGTTCTGTTCTGGATGAGTTGCAGAGGGCGTAGAGTGGAGGCAGGCAGATTGAGATAGAGACTGTTACAGTAGTCCAGCTTCGAGAGAACCAGGGCTCGGGAGACAGTGAGCTTCCGGGGGAAGGAGAGGAAGGGAAGAATACCTCTAAGGAGGTGCAGCTGGTAGTGTGACTTCTTAGAGACGTCAGATATATGAGGAGAGAAGGAGAGTGTGGAGTCAAAGATGACCCCGAGGTTTTTTGCCTTGCAGGTAGGAGCAGGAAGAGGGCCAAGAGAGGCAGGCCAGAGAGCTGCAGGGAAGGAGGGAGTGGGTGTGCCGATGAGTAGAATCTCAGACTTACTAGCATTAAGGCGGAGGTCGTTGGCAGCACACCATTCCTGGATAGCAGACAGACAGTCAGAGATGAGGGCAGGAGAAGAGGAGGCCGAGGGTAGCCTGAAAATGAGCTGGGTATCGTCCGCATAGCACTGAAAGTTAGGGCAGAGGGCGGCGATGCGGTGGGCAAGAAGTGCCAGATACTGGTTGAAAAGCCAGGGAGAGAAATTAGATCCCTGGGGAACACCACAGGTGGAGAAAAAGATGTCAGAGAGGAAGGACCCAAGTTGGACCTGGGAGGGTCGATTGGAAAGGAAAGAGGTCAGCCACGCCAGAGCCTGACCAGTGATACCCAGGTTATCGCGGAGACGGTTGAGCAGGATGGCATGGTTGACAGTGTCAAAGGCAGAAGAGAGATCGAGCAGAATGAGAACACATGGAGTGTTGGAGTCGAGGTTCAAGAGCAGGTCATCACGGATGTTCAGGAGAGCAGTTTCCGTGCTTCTGGCCGCTCTGAAGCCGGATTGGTGGTCATGAAGACTACCAACAGCTTCCGCATGGAGGTTAAGCTGGGAGATGGCCAGTTTCTCCAGGAGATTGCCCAGGAAGGGAGTGATGGAGATTGGGCGATAGTTAGCCGGGCAGGAGGGGTCGGCAGAGGGTTTCTTAAGAAGAGGGTGCACAAGGGAGTGCTTGAGGGGGGATGGGAAGACCCCAGAGGCGAAGGAGAGGTTGCAAAAATCAGCCAGGGCAGGAGCCAGGGAGTCGATGTGGTCCTTGATAGTTTTGGAGGAACAGGGGTGAACCTGTTTAGACGAGACTTTCATAGATCGGACTTGTCTGGAAACTTCATCAGCAGAGAAAAGGGGAAAGGCAGAGAAGGAGGGAGGAGGGGTGGCTGCATAAGGGCCGGAGGAAGAGCAGGGAAGCGAGGGAGGGAGGTGATAGGAGGAGAGTGAGGACAGGACGTCCTGAGTTTTAGAGATGAAGTGAGAGGCCAGTGCAGTACAGAGGGCCTGGGAGGGGACAGGAGAGGTAGAGACTGCAGCAGGGGTGGCCAGCTCCATGCAGATTTTAAAGAGTTCGGCCGAATTGTTAGATGCCGCAGAGATGCGGGCTTGGATAAGGGCTCTCTTCTTGGTGAGAACGGAGAGACGGTATTGCCTTTGGAGCAGGCGGCAGGCCAGTTTGTCAGAGGATGAACAAGAAGCACGCCATTTCCTCTCTGCCACCCTGCACTTGCGTTTTAGGGTGACGAGATCCGAATCATACCAGGAGTTACATTTGGCTTTGGGCTTCAAGTGGATTCTCATGACAGGGGCAAGGATATCAAGAGTATCAGAAATAGCAGAGTGGAGCAAGGAGAGGGCTGTGTCAGGGTGGGAGTCAGCCGAAGGGGGAGGCGGGGGCAGAAGGTGGCAGCGAAAGCCTCAACTGACACGCGCTTCATGGGTCGGATGACCGAGAAGGTGGGTGGCAAAGATGAGGGTGGCTTGGCCTGTGGGGTAGGGAGGGTGAGGTGGGAGGATAGGAGAAAGTGATCACTCCAGGGGAAAGGAGTGGAGAGAGGGACTGAGAGGGGAAGGTCAGAAGAGATCAGAGCATCAAGAGTGTGCCCTGCAGAATGAGTAGGCCCAGATGGGAGAATAGAGAGTGAGAGAGAGTCGCAGAGGTCACGAAAGAGTCCAGTGGGGGGACAGGAGGCATCTAGGTGGATGTTGAAGTCCCCAAGAAGGAGGAGTTGAGTGGTAGTGGACAGGAGTGAGGAGGAGAGGTCAGCCCACTCGGAGAGGAAGGAGGAAATTTGACCAGGTGGCCGATAGATAGTAGCCACGGTAAGGGAATGGCTAGGAGAGAGAGAGAGTCGGCAGACAAGACATTCAAAAGAGGAATAGGTCTGCGTCAGGCGAGCTACAAACATAGCATTTTCCAAATGCTTTCTGGAATGGTTGCTTGCTCTGACCTCCTTCTGGTTTGGCACCAGAAGGTACACTAGCCTGATTCTGTTTCCCTTGTGGCTTACCCTTATTGTTTTGTTTGGGGCCCTCTTTGGGATTGGAATTATTAGAATTCTCTTTGGAGTCCATTTTAGGCTGTTTCCCCTCATCCTTTTTCTGAGTTACCCCAGAGTCCTTGTGAGTAGCCCTGTTGGCAACCCATAAGTCAGCAGCCTTAGCTAGTTTTCTGGAATCTAATTCCTTTGAATCAGCCAAGTGCTGTCTGAGCTCAGGAGAGCAGGCATCATAAATTGACTCCAACATCACAAGATTCTTCATTCCCTCATAAGTACCATCATGCTTTTTGAGGGTCCTAAACCTCTTAAGGTACTGGGAAGGGGTCTTCCCAAATCTAGCTATCAAAGCTAGCTTCACACATTCATAATCCTTCTTATCCTCCTCCCCAACTCCATTACCACATCAGTTGCAACAGGGGGGAGCCTAGAGAACAACCAGGAAAGTAACTCATTTCCTGTGTTGTTCTGGAGCCCATGATTATACTCAAACATTTTCAACCAATCCAACACATCCAATTTAGGCTCATACATACCCACAAGCTCTTTAGGCATCCGGGGTCTTTTGGGACTGGAACTCGTAGAGGATCCGGAGGGAGAAGCATTTTTAACAGACACTTTCTTCATCTCTAGCTCATGCTTGAGCTCCATTTCCCTGAGCCTTAGTTCTTGATTCAGTTCTTGGTGTCTTTGTTCTGCTTGAGTATTACGTTTCTTAAACTCCAATCAAGTTTCATTTTCTCTAGTTCCAGATATTGAGGACTAAATGTGGGACCTGGCAAAGTCCAGTAGGTACAGCTGGCAGAGCAGGTAGAGGCCTAGTGGGGACAGTCACAGCAGCCTCACCCTCCTCTTCTGCTTCTGACTCAAGATTATCAATACTTGGATCAATATCAATATCATTACTGTTATCTACATTTGCTGGAGTGGTAGGTTCCTCTGAACCACCATCCAGACTTTGGTTTGCTAACAACCTTTCTATTAGCTCCATTTTTTTGCCTTTAGTCAGGAGATTCTTATGCTTACAGAGAACTCTTAAACAATCAGCAGTTTTTGTAGCAAGGGACTCTTAACTATAACTTTCCATAGTTGACAGGTTAGAAAATAAACTTTTTAGTGCTAAGCTTTGTGGTTAGTTGTACTAAGGTATCTATAAGCACACTAAAATGTATACTCAATACAAATCCCACCGCTGTACACCAGTTTTAGGCAGAAACCTGTGCAGTTCCCTTAGGGACCACTGCAAAAGGCTTAGGACTACAGGTGGTAGCAGTAAACCCAATTGGTAGAGGTCTGTACCACCCAGATTAACCTGGTAGCTGTGGCTGAGCAGCCAGACTTCTCTCAAGAAGAGTTAGACAGTATATAGAGTATACAAAATAGATACAGATATACAGTTGCACAAGCAAACACTGCTTGTGCTACTGTATTTTGGTACCTATCTTGTATACCCTATATACTGTCTAACTCTTCTTGAGAGGAGTCTGACTGTTCAGCCACAGCTACCAGGTAAATCTGGGTGGTGCAGACTGCTACCAAGTGGGTTTACTGCCAACACCTGTAGTCCTAAGCCTTTTGCAGTGCTCCCTAAGGGAACTGCACAGGTTTCTGCCTAATAGCGGCTCACGCTAAGGGACCTCGTAATGCGGCGGTAAGGGGTTATCGGCACCGGCATCCTTACCGGCGCCGTTAACCCCTTACCGCCGACCTCGTAATGAGGCCCTTAGTCTTTTGGACTTTGTAACTTCCGGGAGCATCAGACCACAAGGTGCTAGAAGGGTAGCTGTAAGGATCTGGTCTTATCCTGCATCCTAATGTAATCTGGAGTGAGTGTCATGATTGACAATCGAATGTCACTGGTTAGAATGTCTATGTGTGACTGGTGTTCTCTTGAGGGAGTTGAGAGATGTAGCCTGAGAGAGAGGATGCCGGTGCTTGTCTATGAGATCTGGACTTTACCATCTCATGAATAATGACTCTAGAAACTGGATGTTACACTTGGAAACTGATTAAAGAAGTTACTCATCCACACCTTGATGTCAGTGTCATTTTGCTAAAACACAGAACTGCACATTGGTGACGAGGATGCTGGCTGTGCTGGGGGGACAGCACAGAAGAAGAGACAATCACCGCCCCCCAAACCATGGAAGACCCTCTCTCTCAGGTAGGAAGAGCGCTTAATGCTATAGGCGCAGAAGGGCCCAGCAAAAAGGGCACAGGTGCAGAAAATAAGGAGATGCGCCAAAGCCAGGGGCCAGCTGGTCTGTCAGTAGTTAGACAGGTCAAGCACAGAGAAAGTCAAGAGACTTTGGCAGGGCTGATGGACCAAAGACTGTTTTAAGGGGTTGGTAACCCAAGCTGCGACATGGAGGGCTTGGTGCCCAAGGCAGTAGCGATTTGAAGGGGCCTGGGGGTTTAAGTTACGCCTGGATTATTAGGAAGCCATGCTGCGCAGCTGGGGGCTTGGAGCCCAGGCCAGCAGCATCAGAAGAGGTTGTGAACCTAATCTGCGCCAGGAAGTGACAGGGAAGTTGTTTGAAGGAGTTTGGGCTAAGGTACAAAGCGCCTGGAGCAGAGGATGGTCCTGGTGGGCATTCCAGCATTTGAGAGGGCTTGGAGCCCGTACCTGCACATAAGGAACTTGTAGCCTGTGAATACACTTGGGGGCTTGGAGCCCATGGCACAGGTGGGGGCATTCGGAGTCACAAATGTGCTTATGAAGGGGCTCGGAGCCAATATGCAGCAACCCCATAAGGGAGTGACAGCCCATTACAGCGCTGGACGGGGCTCTTAATTCTGGCTTTGCTGAGGAGAAAAGGCTGCATATACCAGGCTCTGGAACCGGCTGTTTTCAGGCGCAGTGACACACTTGCAAAATGGGTGCCAGCGAGAAGTGCAGGGAGCGGCCTGCGCTGTGTAGGAGGTTTCCTTGTGCAGAAGATTGCAAAAAGGAGAAGTTGGAAGAGACTGCACTCTCAAGTCTGCGCTCTCAATTAGGGATCGGATTATGGTGTGCTGCTGTCGCATTGTTATAAAAGCAATATCGCAAAGATGCAGAGCACTGCATCATTGAGCCGGAAGAGGGGCCATGTCCCCGAAGGTACTTTTAGTTTAAAGATGTGGACATGAGGAGGGGCCGTGTCCCTGAAGGTACTGTTTGCTTAAAGATGTGGACACGAGCAGCAAGGAACGGAGTTATTTGTTTTTCTTTGCTTTTGAGGATTTGTTTATTAGTGGAATAGCAGATTAAGTTTAGTTTGGTGATAAATGTCATGTAAGGCCTGTATAACATTTAAAGAGCGTGAGTGCGTGAGAGTGTGAGCTTGAAATTGACGGTTGTAGTTTCTTGTGGGATATGTTGTCCAGATATTTGGGTGCTCCATCAAAGTGGTCGAATGCTGAGGAGCAGAGAACAAGGTTTACAATTTTTGTTTAAAACTTTTGTTTTGAGTTTAGGTTTCAAAGGTGTTTGTGCTCAGTCAGCCAGGGGCGTGCGGGATTTAAATCCTGATGTGAAGGGTTTTAAACAAGGTTTAAAGTGACATTTTTGAAAGAAGTGATTGAAACATGCGTAGTTCTAGTGATATATTTGAAATGTTACTCAGTATTTGTGTTTCTTTTCCTTTGCAGATGGGGAGCAGGTGCAAGTGGATCTAGGTCACCTGGCCTAAGCCCCGCCCACCTGGTGCCTTCCTTCACCATCACTGTCTTGTGGCCAAAGCTGGATTTGACTTTTATGGACTTCATTCACGGTGCGTCACTTTTCTCAACTCTCATGCTGGACTTCCTTTGCCTCTTCTACTCATGGTGGCCCTGAATCATGCTTTTCCCATCTTCATCTTGTATCCTGGCTTGCAACATTATGCGTTACTACTGACTTCCGCAATTGTATTCGCTCTCCACTCTTGCCTTTCCACTCTTTTTGACTGCTTACTCTCTTTTCTCTCCTCCTTTCTCTTCTCCCTTTTCCTATCTCCTACCCTTACTTTTTTCTATGCACTTACTCTATCAGAATTGTCCCTGGACCTAATATGATAGCAAACTCGTCTGTTTCCTCCACCCTCCCATTACTGTTTTTTTCCTCCCCACCACCCTTCCAGCACTATCTGAAATGTCGCCAGGCCTAGTATGATAGTCGCTTGTTTTGTTCCTCCCCTCCCTTTCTGCACCCCTCTCCCTCACCTTTTGTTTTTCTCCGGCTCTACCAGAAATGTTGTCAGGCCTAGTACGGTAGTCGCCTGTCTCTTTCCATTTCCTTCCCACTCTCCCCCTCCCTTCCTTATCTATGTCTTAGCTCTTGCACTATCTGAAAGGTCGTCAGGCCGAGTACGATAGTTAATTTCACATCCTTACTGTTCATGGCCTGTAAGAATGTGGATGTATTTTCCCTTGTTCCCTCCCTTGCCTTGAAGCGCTTTGAAACACATTGTGTATAGGCGCTATGTAAATAAACATTCATATCATATCATATCCTAATGGAATCTGGAGTGAGTGTTATGATTGACAATCGAATGTCACTGGTTAGAATGTTTATGTGTGACTGGTGTTCTCTTGAGGGAGTTGAGAGATGTAGCCTGAGAGAGAGGATGACAGTGCTTGTCTATGAGATCTGGACTTTACCATCTAATGAATAATGACTCTAGAAACTGGATGTTACACTTGGAAACTGATTAAAGAAGTTACTCATCCACACCTTGATGTCAGAGTCATTTTTCTAAAACACAGAACTCCATAGTAGCCCACGATGTGCAGCCCACAATGTGGAGCCCTAACCCGGCCACCACACATGCAAGGTCCTGCTTCGTCCTCTGCATTGGGACCCAAGAAGACTATCCGACTTAGAGCGACCCTGGCCGAGTTCAGCCTTGCAACATGACTCACTGGTGAATTTCTTCTCAATTTCAGAGACCAAGTCAGAAGGTAATTTTTCCATCCAAAGTGACAGGTGCCTTGAATTCAAGCAAGGATGTAGCCTGGTTGGATACTGTGGGGAAACCTGAGGGTGTTCTCACAAGTAGTCCCCGGGGATCCGTTGTTCAGGTGGCCAGGGAAGGGCCATCACTCTTGGATCTCAACCGTGGGGGCATACAAGCGAGGGAGAATCTTCTGGGCAGCAGGTCCTTGCGGACTGTGGGGAGAGCGTCCGAAGGCGAGACATGGTATCCCCCCGTTCCTTGCCCAATCCATCCTACTCACCCTCATTGTTCATGGCATATTGTCACCCAACTCACGTCCTACCCCTTGACCTTCCCTCATGAAAAGGGAAGATAAAATATCCTGGATGGCTAGGGAGAACAAACTCTTTCACAACTCTTGACCCTAACATTGTCTCTCCTTCCTCATAACCCAGAGGATATGCTGGGAAACCCCCCTTTCCCTGACAGGATCCAAGAAGCCAAGGTGAAGGGAGCTGCAGGGAGAGAGGCCTGGAGGATCCGGAGAAGAGCGGCGCGCTGAAATGCTAGCCCAGTGATTGTGAGGGGCTGCAGTGTGGCTGGGGAGCCATGTCTCCAGGGAGCCGGAGCGAGGCAGCCTGTGTCCTGCTGGTGGTGTGCATAAGAGTGCTTGTTCCCTTGGGATGTGTGCAGGTCCCAAAGGGGTCAGAGAGATAGGTGGTGAGACCCTGACCTCGATTCCATGTGCCCAGAGAGACGGCTCCCCAGCACAACACTACCCAGAGAGTTTCAGACAAATAAGCGAAACAAACTCGGGCGTGTACAACTAGCTTCAGCGGCAAGGGAGAAAGACAGATTTTGGATACCAACACAAAGTGGAAAGACAGAGAGAAACCAGAAAATGAATGGAAAGCATTAGAAAGGTGCTAAGAGAGCGGAAGGAAAGCAAAAGGCTTTAAAGTGAATAAGAAGGGTATGAGGGACCTGAAAGTAAAGGAAGGGTGCAAGTGGGCACCGAAGAGAAAAATAAATGTGCAAGAGGCGTAGTGAGAGTGAAACAAGGACACAAGAGGCACGATAAGGAAAAGGACAAGTGCAAGAGGCATGGTAAGGAAAAGGACAGGTGCAAGAGGCACGATAAGGAAAAGGACTGGTGCAAGAGGCACGATAAGGAAAAGGACAGGTGCAAGAGGCATGGTAAGGAAAAGGACTGGTACAAGAGGCACGATAAGGAAAAGGACAGGTGCAAGAGGCCCGATAAGGAAGAGGACAGGTGCAAGAGGCATGGTAAGGAAAAGGACTGGTGCAAGAGGCAGGATAAGGAAACAGATGCAAGAGGCACGATAAGGAAAGGGACAGGTGCAAGAGGCCCGATAAGGAAAAGGACAGGTGCAAGAGGCACGATAAGGAAATAGGTGCAAGAGGCACAATAAGGAAAAGGACAGGTGCAAGAGGCCCGATAAGGAAAAGGACAGGTGCAAGAGGCACGATAAGGAAACGGACTGGTGCAAGAGGCTCAATAAGGAAAAGGACAGGTACAAGAGGCATGGTAAGGAAAAGGACTGGTGCAAGAGGCACGATAAGGAAACAAGTGCAAGAGGCATGATAAGGAAAAGGACTGGTGCAAGAGGCCCGATAAGGAAAAGGATAGGTGCAAGAGGACCGATAAGGAAAAGGACAGGTGCAAGAGGCCCGATAAGGAAAAGGACAGGTGCAAGCGGCACGATAAGGAAAAGGAAAGGTGCAAGAGGCACAATAGGGAAACAGGTACAAGAGGCACGATAAGGAAAAGGACAAGTGCAAGAGGCATGGTAAGGAAAAGGACAGGTGCAAGAGGCCCGATTAGGAAAAGGACAGGTGCAAGAGGCCTGATAACGAAAAGGACAGGTGCAAGAGGATCGATAAGGAAAAGGACTGCTGCAAGAGGCCCAATAAGGAAAAGGACGGGTGCAAGAAGCACAAAAGTAAAGAAGCAAATGTGCAAGAGGCACTGGGAGAGAAAGTGAATTAAAGGAAGGTGCCAGGGGCACAGTGAAGTGAAGGATAACAGAGATGTGCAGGAAGCACGTGAAGCTGAAAGGATAGAGGAAAAGCAATACAGAGAGGGGCTAAAGATCAGAACTTCGCTCTTGGGAGGAGCAAAGAACATGGCGTTTTTGAAAGTCTCCGATTTTAACACTTGAGAAGGTCATTTGTGAAAGGAACAGTATATGAAAAAAAGGTACATCCTGACAAGTTGAATGTTGTGTTTGAAATTGGAGGGGCCTCAGCTTGGGGAAAGGGAACCCTGAGAGGCCTAAAAGAAATTATTATTTTTTTTTATTTGTATTTAACCAAATTGATTTTTACAAAAGAAGAAATTATAGGTCCACACTTCGTAAAAGGATTTTCACAATTTTTGTCCCGTTTAGTACTTTAGGACACCACTATTGGTCAAGGTAGAGTCATTGGGCTGGAGCCTAAAAAGGCTGGAGACTTACTCCCCAGAGTTCAGAGTTAGGTGAAGTGCTGCGAATTAGCTCTTTTTAAAGCCACAGTTAAAAATTTAGCTGCCGTCCGGGACCATTTCGCGGAGTCGCCTGCCATCAGGCGGGACCAAACAGTCTCTTGTTCTAAAACAGAAAAGTCTGAAGTTAGTGGTGCTAAGTACGAGTGTCTTTCGGCTGTTAGAGCTGGACAGGATAAAAGGAGATGGCGAATAGTTTCGACCTGATCTGTGACTCCACACAATCGGCAATTTGAGCCCGTTGAACAAGCACGAATGGCCAGAATTTCCCTTGTATGGAGAATGTTCAGTCGTGCACGCATAAAAGTTCTCCTGAGTTCTTTCTCTGGAAATTTTTCAACATACTTCAGTGGGACCTTTAACTGATTGAGAGCCGGAGGTAGGCGATGTAGAGACTTATAAAGTAATGTTTTTTCATTTGTGTTTATCCAATCCTGGAGCTCTAGCTTCTTTTTAACCCGTCCAGGATTCATGAGTAAAGTTTCTTCTGAGCAGGCGATATCTTCTAGTGTTTTCTGCACTTTTCCCACCCATGCAGCTAATGGTTTGCAAGAGCCTTTCTTGATTTCAAGTGCCACAACCTGAAAAATTGGTAGCGAGTTTGGGTCCAAAATTTTTCTGTATAATTGGACTGCGCTTTGAGCCACCACCGAGGCTAAGGACGGAAGACCCAAGTCCCGTCGAATAGCCGGCGTGGGTGCAGATTTTGGCAAGCCCAATACCGATTTCCAAAAGAAACCCTCTAACTTGACCCAAATCTGTGGGGGCAAGTTTAAGTTTGCTGCCATGCCATAAGTCATTGCTGGAATAACTTTCGCTTTGTAAAATTGGAGTGCCAGTGTCCAAGAAAACTTTCCAAATTTAAGATCCAAAGCACGGGTTTGGGCTGTCAGATTTCTTATCTTCTCCCATAGTGAGTCCTGAAGGGATTTGTCATTTGGAGAATTATCAAATTGAATACCCAAGTATTTAAAGTCTTTTACGACTTCGATTTTAGTCTTTCCCAAAAACCAAGATGGCTTGCTTTGGGTTTCTTTGATTGATTTCGAGAATATCAGAATTTTTGTTTTCTTTTTGTTAATTTGCAAGTTGTTTTGTTCCATATATGTGGTTAGGCTGGTCAATTGTCCCTGCAGTCCTACGGCCGTCTGATCGATAAGAACTAAATTGTCGGCGTACCATAGTCTGGACACTTTACAATTACTCTTTAAAGTGCTGTAGCAAAAGAGACGCAAAAATATTCCTTATGGTGTGAAGTAGAACGATGGGCCTATAGTTTGCTGGGTTGTCTCTTAGCCCCTTTTTAAAAATTGGGACTAAGACTGCTTCCGTCCAAGTAGTGGGTATTTGCTTCTGATTTACACAAAAGTTGAATAGCTCACCAATGGCTTCAGCCCAAACAATCGGATGTTTCTTTAGGTCTAAATTTGTTAGACCATCGGGCCCCGGGGCTCTTGAAGATTTTAAGTTTGTGATTACTTTAAGGATGTCTGTCACGTTTGATAAATCAAGCCAGGGTTCCTTGATCTTTGGTAAATGATGGAATTCTGCCGTAGGAGGTTGGCGATAAAGTTCAGTGAAATGCGACAACCAGACTTTTTCAGGAACTGAATTAGAGAGCTATTGCTCATTTCGATCATTTGTACTCTTCAAAAGTGACCAGAAATCTGTCGTGTTCCTAGTCATCAAGGTGTTTTGCATTGCTTCCGCGTCTTTCTGGTATAGAATCACGCACTGCTGCTTTATCCAGGATCTGTAGGCCATGTTGGCAACGTAATGGGCTTTCCACGACTCTTCGGTGTTGGTTTTTACTGGCAATCTTTTTAACTTTCTTAGCTCTTTCCTCTTTGCTACCACCTTAGCGTTATACGTGTGGGTGGTTTTGGGCTGGTTCGAATTTTTTCCGGAGAAGCTCACTCTATGGGTTACCAAAAGAGAGACATATTCAGGTCTTGTCTCTGCCATGTCTCTATGTACTGATGCATGCTTCCTGCATAGTCTGTTTTTAAAAGTTCTTATGTTTTCGGACGTTAACCGCAGTCGATTTTGTTGGATGTTAGATTCCAAGTCAGGGGAGTAATGGATCTGTTCTTGGAATGCCCCCCCCCCATGACATCTGCAGTAAATTATGGTCACTTTTGTTGGTTTTGTGGACTTTGTAATTATTAAGAAACGGGATCAGACCTTCAGTGACAAAGATGTAATCCAAATTGGCAAATGACTTGGACCTTTCCCAAGTTGGAATTTGGGAGCCCCAGTCCTGGAGTGTTGCCACGTTATGTAGCTTTCGTGAGTTCATTAGATTAAGCCAAGCCCGGCCTCTTTCGTCAATGATTGCCAGGTTTGCTGGTGAACTGTCTTTGAAGGAAGAAGACCCGCATTTTGCATTTAAATCACCACATACAATAATGTTCGGCACATTGTGGTCCACTCTGATTTCGTCGATTTCATTTGCTACTAAGTTACAAAATTGTTTGATTGTGGTTCTGTCGGGATTCCAATATAGGTTGATGATTGCGAGATCAGCACTAATCCAGGACCCTTGGACCTGGTCTTGATAATGCCATGTCGCTAAGGTGGTCAACATGCCGTACTCTTCTTTAATTTTATCCTTCATGGAAATCCCTGACCCTACACGTGTGGCAGTCAAGAGACCTGCCGATGGTCTGCCCAGTGAGGACTTCGAGGCAGATGAAACTTCGACAGTAAAACCATCCAACACCGGTTTTTCCAATAGCCATGTCTCCTGTAAACACAGCAGATCAAATGAGCCTAAATTAACGTCGCTCTGTTTAGTGAGATGGTGATGGCCCCTGGTATTCCATGAAGCCATCAGCAAAATGATCTTAGTAGGATGGGTCAACTGCTTATTCATCTCCTTGCTCACAATGGCTGCGCCATGGGTTCGTTGCTAGTTCGTCTGTTTTCGGCCAAATGTATCAGCAATCCACTTTCATGGTTTAATGCCACCTGCTTCGTTAGTGTCGGTCTTGGACGGTGGTGCCTCTGTCCTACCTCGAAGACCATCCGGATGTCGTTCGGCCAGTTTTTTTCCCGAGGTGGCCATGGTATGTTTTCAAACGGAACTTGTGTTTGAAGTTGAAGGGGCCTAAGCTTGGGGAAGGGAACCCTAAGAAGCTTTGAGAGGGACTGTGTTATATTTTTGTTTTGTCTGAAATTTGAAGGATTGAAGCTTGTGGAAGGGAATCCCCATGAACTAAAGATATTAGAAGTTGTTTGAACAGAGTGCAAGAACTTTGTGGAGAAGAGTTAACAAACAACCTCTTTTTGATTGTGCTGACATTTGATGATACTGACCAAGCCACGCCTGGTGAGAAGACCACCTGAAACCAGTCCTTGTATATATTTCTTTTTGAATCACTATTAAGAGACACCAAACCACATTTTATCAGAGAGTGAGGGCAAGCATAGGTTTAGACACACAGATGGCTTTTGGTTTTGGACTTTCAGACTTCGACGACCCATAGAAACATCAGTTGAGGGAACAATCCCTTTGGAGTTCGGGCCAGTTGGGTATTAAACCAACCCCAGCATTATAGTAAATAAAGGTTTTGAAACTATAACACTTGAGTCTGTGGGCCTCATTACACGGATGGCGGTAATGGTTAACGGTCACCGTTAATGGTAACGGTGACCGTTAACCATTACCGCCTTACTACGAGGTCCCTTAGCAGGTTGGTGCTTTAACGCCTGCTTTTTGCAGGAGTTAATAACCAACCCACTAAGGGACCTTGGTGCTAATTACGGTACCGCAAAATTGTGGTGCCGTAATTAGCACCTTCCTCATTCCCATTATGCCCTATGGGGCAACAATGGGAATGGGGAAGGGCAGTGGTGGAAGGGGGAATTACCGCCCCGCCAACCTTGGAATGGGGCGGTAATTCCCCTTTCCACCAAGGCGGTGCCGGTATTTTACCGGCATGGACCAAGGTGCTAATAGCACCTTGGTCCATGTGCTAATACCGCCATCCGTGTAATGAGGCCCTGTGTCTCTCTTGATACCATGCCTGTCTCACAATACGTATTTGCCTATGTCTGGGTCTGGAGAACTATTTTGATATTTTTGCCTTTCCATTGAGTAAGATTCCCAACGGAAGTTCTAAATAGTTTTCATTCCACGGATTTCTATGGAATGGGTAATATTTTTCTTTTTTGGATGAGGGTTCCTACTCTCATACTCTCATTAATATTATGATAGATCAATAGCTGTTATTGATATTTGTTACTCTCTCTTGGTCACTTTTGGAACAGGCTGAACCAATCACACTTTGAGCTCGGCCGACATTACCAAAGTGAAGACAGGCTATACCATTGGGGCCGGCCAAGAACTATTATACCCAAAAGGGGGTATCTCTTGCAATGTTGCATCTCTTGCTTCGAGCATAAACTAGTCACCCAATGCCTGTGTCCTTCACATTCATCATATATACATGCATATCTGGTCCTAAAAGAAAAGCAGTTCTACAAATTGCACAGAAACAGCACTGTCCCCAACCCTGTGCTGTATTCCTTCATTTTGCAAACCTTTTCTGGCACGTCCCTGGACAACACTGCATCACTCAAGCTCCATGCCTAGTAACAAAGGATCCCGGGCACAGATAGTCAGTCAGTGACTCACGTGTGCAGCAGTGCTCATCGCCCCCGCAGATTCTCCAAATATGGTGACGGAGGTGGGGTCCCCTCCAAAGTCTTCAATGCTTCTCTTCACCCACTGAAGGGCTGCGACTTGGTCCAAGAGTCCCCAGTTCCCACGTGCGTGCTCATCGCCAGTGCTGAAATCAGAGCAGAACGAGGTGAGCCACCACCCATCCTTCTGCAGTAAAGGCAAAGTCAAGGGGACTGTAAACTGCAGTGACCAGTAGTTGGGGAGATTTCACACCTGGTGAAGATTCACCCTATTGCCGGCCCCTATACTCACCGGATCATGCAATAAATACCACACAAGCTTTGCATATGTCGCTTATGCCTTATTGGCCTGGAAACAGCTCGTCATGTAGCTAATCATGTATTGACACGTTGTACACATTTGATCATTATTTCGAAGGCAGCTACATTCAATGTGTCAGTGTCAAGTCTGATCAGGTTTGGTCATATATAATTTCTGGTAAGTTCATGGGCCTCATTACCGGTTTGGCGGTAATTAAGGGCACGGCTATTGCCGAACTCACTACCGGCCCCGGCACCCGCGAATGGGACATTGCCGGCCCATTACCGGCCCATTACGAGATGAATGGTCGGCCTCCCGATCCCCATTCTGCCCCATAGGACATTATGAAATCTCTTGAACTCATAATGATAAACTTATTTTGAAACAGTTTTATATTTAAGAGCCCGGATAGATTTCCTCAGTTCTCTTTTCCGAAACAATGTCACGTCATCGAAAGAATGTTTATGTACTAACCTCTCATTTATTCCATATGTTCCACGTGAAACCAAATCCCATAAACATTTCGGAATATTTGACGGGTCACATGAAGTTCTTAATTCTTAATTCTGTGTCAGTTAAACTATTCAAAGAGTTTTGTAAATTATTATTTAAGGTAGCCCCTTCCTTTCTAAATTTCACAATTCTATTGCTTCTGTTATTTACTCTCAAATCACAACAATGACCTATTTCTGTAACTGAAATTAGCAGCAAGAAACTCACAGTCAGCATTTTATGATTGCTGCTTCCTAAATCCCTTACCCAACATTATCGCACCTAGCAAACATGTCCTCTGACAGAAGTAGCTAATCCATAGTTGAACCCCGAAGAACCCCATTTCAAGTTATAGTTGGAAGCACATCCCCCTCAATGTTCCCATTTGACATTCAGAAAAGAAGGTGAGCCAATTCTTACCATTTGGAGCAGGATCTCTATGTTTACCCCTATCCATGGCGTAGTAATAAATTGAGAATTCAAATCCCCTGCCAACACTATACCCACTGGGCCACAAATGGACATTACTTTCAACAACAATGCAAATAGGGACTACATAAACAATGATAAGTTAGAACCCGTGGGATTCCTATAAATATTGATCACGACTATCATTTTATCCCAAGAACTGCTTTGCCCGCCAAAATGCTTGATCATCAGTTGCAATAAGTTTGAGTTCTGCAATAACAGAATTCGGAGACACTATCAAAAGTCCACAGGCAGGGCGCCCTCCCATAATGTGCCTGGCCAATTGCTCCAGTATAGAAAATCCATTCACCTTAAGGCGACTCATCAGCCAAGTCTCTTGAAACAAAATGAAATCGTACCTACCAAATATTGCCTCTCTCATAGCTCTATTCCTGATGGAACTGGAGCCCTGCGAATTCCAGCTGATCAATCTAAACTCCTTTTTCACTAGAGAGCATACTCAGTAACCACCAACTTCTGGAAAATTTGCGTGAGAATTTCCGGTAATAGCAACCATACCTTTGTCTGGGTCTCACTCAAAGAATTATGATCGCCAGAACTCCAGGTAGCCATCTTGCTATTAGACAATCGCCTTATAGTACTTCCCCCCTCATGACTAGTTGAACTGCCATCATCATCCACCCAATTACTGTATTGAACATTGTTATTAGGAATCTCAATGGACACCTCATCATCTAGTTTTCCAAGCGCTGCGTTTGTCGCCAAAACCACATTAGCACTCAACCGGGTTTTTAAACCCATGTTGACTACGAATGTACATTCATCATGTGGGAAATAAATACAGTCAATGTTTTGAGTGGAGAAAAGGTGCAATTCTGGGATTTCCTTTAAGACTGACAAAATAGCACTTTGATTTAACACCTTATGTCCCTTTCCTTTTTTTAATTGTCCCAACCACACTCTCAGGATAGCAAAAGTTTGACTAATCGAAGCCTCTGCTTCTACCCCAGGCCGGGGCTGTACTGGGCCTCATTAAATCTTCCTCACGTCCCCTCCAACCCTTTGGGGCTTCTGCACTGTTCCTTCTTCCATCACCTCCTTTACTGACAGAGTTTGCTCATGGTGGACATTGAAGCTTAATTCTAGCTCTAGTCCTTGATTCGGTGGCGAGTTCAAATTAAATGAGGAAGCCGGAGGTGCCTTTTTCCTATTTAATATTGGCTCCAACCGAATGGGGGCCCGAATCTTTTCAGTTTGCACTGTGAGAAACCTGAAGGTGTCTCACGTACTAGTCCCCGGGGATCTGTCTTCCAGGTGGCCAAGACATGGCCATCGCTATTGGATCCAGTTGCTGGAGGTGGACCAGTGCAGAAGGATCACCTGGATGAGGGGTCTTTGGGGAGTGGAAGTGGGACACCGAAGGGTGAGACGCAGTATCCCTTTAATTATGACACATTTTCCTCATCCTACCCCTTAAGATATTTAGAATCTCTACCGCCCCACCCCCTTTCCTGACACAGACACTTTCTTACACCATGACAGACAATGGACTAACAGCAGAGCCGTTTACCTGACATGTCCCAACACAAGGGTCAGGCAGAGTCAGGCAATGGAAAGTAACCACATACACCTGATGACCCTTTACCTTCCCCACAGGGATAGAAGGCGGAGCACACGAGCACACTACCAGCAAGGCCAACCACATGAGAAGGCAACTATTCCAGGATGGCCGTTCAAATGGAGAAGAAAAGTGGCGATACCCGAGGAGACAACAAAGAGTGAAATGCCCTTGCCCTTTTCAACCCAGAACTGCAAAGCCTCCATTACATGGAATTATAAGACAGGGAACGACAGCTGGTGTGTGGTGTAAAAGATGTCAGCGGTGCACAAAGCACTCCCGCACTGATAACCAAGGTAGGGAGATGTGCCTGCTACCGTGGTAGCGTCCTTGACTTCAGAGACAAGAAACGCCAAGGAGTTCAACACAGCTGGTGAGTCGCAGGGTGCTGTTAAGATGGATTTCTGAACTCTGACCTGGTGGGCAGAGGTTCAGAAGGTCAGCCTAGTTTAATTGAATAGGGTAACCTCTGGACAAGCCATACCAATCAAGGTAGCTATGGTCTGCGGTCAAGACTAAGGGCCTCATTACACGGATGGCGGTAGGGATTTTACCGGTACCGGTAAAATACCGGTACCGGTAAATCCCTACCGCCTTACTACGAGGTCCCTTTGCGGGTTGGGGGATTTAACGCCTGCTTTTTGCAGGCGTTAAAATCCAACCCGCTAAGGGACCTCGGAGCTAATTACGGCACCGCAAAATTGCGGTGCCGTAATTAGCGCCTTCCCCATTCCCATAGAGCCCTATGGGGCAGAAATGGGAATGGGGAAGGGCAATGGCGGAAGGGGGATTTACCGCCCCTCCAACCTTGGAATGGGGCGGTAAATCCCCTTTCCGCCAAGGCGGTGCCGGTATTTTACCAGCATGAGCCATGGTGCTAATAGCGCCATGGCTCACCGCCTACCGTGTAATGAGGCCCTAAGTCTCCGGAGGGGTGAGGGTGACTGAAAGACCTCAATGAGCACACAGAGCAAGGACATTTACAAATTACACAGACAGGTGTATATATCAAAAATATAAACACATTTATTACTAGGCCTTTGTAACTCAACACACAGTAAAAGAATCACAGCAATACTATCAAACCAACACAACCAATACAAGAACATTGGGGTCTAAAGGGTTAAAGGCACAAATTATGTTCACAACCTAGAGGGGAAGGAAAATAGGCAGTGCAGATAGTCTTTAGTCCCCTTCAACATCAAGCACACACCTAACTAAGAGGCAGTCCAAACTCTAAGAAGAGAGGAGCCTTATGCTCAATAGTACATGTAGTGCAGGCGCACGCGGTTGTTCCAATGGGCAAAAAGTGGTCTCTTCAGGGGTCTCTAGCAGCTCAGGAAGGTGGGTGAGGCGATGAAGAATAGATTCCCACTATTCGAGGAGGGCCTTCACTTGAAGGCAGAGGTGATTCTAAGGTTCGGGAATAGGGCGCTAGTTCACACTAGCAGTGGAAAGGAGAGGGACCCTCAGGGGCCACTTGTGTGCAAAAACAGATGGCGGCGCTAGGGGCCACCGGTTAAGGTTAGGGTTACTCACCGGCCCCAGGCGCACTACAGACAAAATTTCGCCAGTTGGGTCCACTGCGGCTGCATGTTCAAATGCGACAAAAAGGACGCTTTCAGTTCCGGCGATACAGCGATAATTCCCAAATGAGACAGTGGTGATTTCTCTGCTCCTGGTGGATGGATCAGGCCCGTTTCACTGCAGCAGGCTTCAGGGGCAAGAGGGTCACAAATGCAGTGCAACTGCAAAAATCATTGCCGCCGCTGGGCAACACGGTAACCGCGTTTACCCTGGTCCTGGTGCACTCGTCTCACTTTAGACCTGGTAATGCCAAGTGTTTGAGATTTGGTGTGAGGGTGCCGGGGACAAAGAGCTAGCAGTATACCAAGTTTCGAGGGCCTCCTCGAAACGACGGCGGAGACATACCAAGTTTCGAGGGCCTCCTCGAAACGACGGCAGAGACAGAGCAAAAGTCCTGCGTAAGCTGGTCTGCCCACTGGTTGGACCAGGGACACTTCAATAAGGCTTATTTGCAGGTTTTGTTGAAGGTGCCGAGAATAGTTGGTCCCACTATTCCAATGGGTCGAAGTGTCTTCGCAGACCTTCTAGGACAACCAGATGCAGAGGGGTCCCACAGGACGACAGCGGGCTCAGGGTGCCAAACTTGCCAGTGGTTCACCAGTGGGTCCTCGACTTGGCTTCTTAGTTTCAGGATACTTGGATCCTATCCTTCGTTCAGTGAGAATGACATGATATGGGTGTTTGGGGCCTCTTCTTATCCAAAGTTCCCTTCGCGCCAAAATGGAGAGGACCCAATGGGAGATCTGCTCACAAACACACACTCCATACGTGGGCCAATCATGGACCACGGTGGTTTCAGGCATTCACAGAACTCTAGACTCTCTGGCACCCAGGATGTGGACTGGAGACAGACACTCCAGCCCACATCCTGGAGGCACACACACAAGGCATGCAGAAGCCAGCGAAAGCTTGGCGTTTCGCAGGAAACTGCATGACCAAATAAGGACTGACCCAGGTCGACTCGACCTGGGGAAGGCAAAGGGGCAAGATGGTCAAAGGACAGGACAAAGAACCTCGGGGCATGGCCATTTTCGAGCCAGGCCACCTATTCATGACAAACGCGGTAAGCACGGTTAAAATGGCAGGAAAATGGTTAAAATTACATGAAATATAAGGTGCCACCAGCCCTGTCCATGACACATCTGCACATCTCACAAAAAGTCCATCGGGAGTATCTAGGGCCTTTGGAAAATGACTACAGACCCAAGTACACTGTAGTGGAAGGTACATTGTGCACTTGTTACATGTTGCAGAAAAGTTGCAACATTGGAAAAGGACTAAAGGAGAGAAAGTCTCCCAGTACTGACTGTCTTAAGGGCATGTCCGTTTCCCCATAAAAAGTGAGCGAAAGCCCAGAGGAGTGCAGCTGAAGGCTGTGCTTCTCTGGAAAAGTCAGTCTATGGTGTTTAAACAGCAGCAAAAAGTTTGGGGGTGTACAACTGGAGGGAAAATTACATATAAAAATGAAATCTTTCCTAACAGGAGCCACACTGTGTTCAGCTGAAGGTTGCAATCAGCAACATATTGTGAACACAAGGACTTGTGAACAAAGTATTGTTTGTGTTTGAACTTTTGGGAAGCCCAGCGAAGGGCCAGCTGCCGAGTGGTCAGGCGACGCAGGAGTGTTCATTTGAAGGACTCTGGCTGTCCCCTCTGTGGAAACTATTAGTACCAGCAGACCCTAGGAGAGGCCGACGTGAGGTGTCAGAGTGGTCCTACAAGGGTCTTATCGAATCCTGTGTACAGTCGAAAGTGTCTGTGCCGTTGGCAAGAGAAAGGTAGGGTAAGGGAACCCCCCACTTTCTGATGAGATTCTGAACATTGTTTTAGAATGGCTATGTGAACACGACAGAGTGATGCAAAGGGGAAAGCTAACGAGAGTTAATCCCGTACTGTGATTAAGCAAGGTGAACTGTGTATCTGGCAAATGTGAACCCGGCTGAGGGATGCCTGAGAATCGGGGTGAAGCCTAAAAAACCCGAGAACATTGTGTTGACAAGAGTGAACCCGGCCGAGGGATGTCCACAGTGAACTATTATTGAACTTGTGATTACAAGGCTGTAGTGAACCCGACAGCGGGAGGCCAACACTGAGAGAAGGATCGAATCCCGGCAGAGGGGCATCCTAAGGTGAAGGGTAATCGCCCAACGTGGAAGATTTATTGAAGTAACTTTTTGTTTGTTTTGGCACTTCAGGTCCTCTGAGGCAAGAGACTTTGTGTAACAGAGATTTGGCCACAGAAGGCCCTGATATTCGAAAAAAAACATTAAACTCGTACTGGCGAGGCCCAGGAGTGTGCTGTGCTCAGAAGTCCCGCCTTGTCCAGCACTAAAAATGTGGGGAAGGCAGACGCCAGCAATACCATCCTGACTTATCGTTTCATGAACACTTCTTTCTTTTCTGGTGAACGTTATCCCACACTATTTTGTAACTTAGCGCTAAGGATTGGCAATAGATTTTTCTTAGTATAGGCCCTTTTTATTTGCCAAGATGCCACTAGGACTGCCTTTTTATTATTTGATGGTCGTGGCTTGCTCCCATCTAAGATTTAGGTTTAGATTAGGCGTTTTTCTCACCCATTTATACAGTTTAATAAACACCCTTGAACAGTGATGACTTGTGTCTGTCTTTACTGTGGCCACCATGAGTTCCTTACAGCATTCCATCGCGCGATTTTACTACTGATGGAATATTCACTTACGTCGTGAATTTAGGACTTACATATTGAATATCATGGGCTGTACACGGCTCACTTAGCAAGTACTATCCCACGCTAGTAATAGTTTGCAGCTCTGTATGCTTTAGTATTATCCTACTGTCTGAACCTCTCCTCAACCCTCTTTACATGGTGTATTGAGTACACAGAAACATTTTGTTTTTACTGCTTTCTTTATCCTGCACGCTTTTTCGCTTCAGCTTGCTGTGATTGAGTCACAATTCCTCCTACATTTCCCTGATTTTTCTTTTTCTTCCCCTTATTTGTACTCTGTTTTGGAGCTTGCATTTCAAAATCCATGTTCGGAGGGGATTGAATGAATTTCACGTTCATATCACTATTTAGACCTGAGTCATTCGAGATCTGTGCCAGTCTTATAAATTCCTCCAAAACAGATGCCGAAAGAGGACCATCGTCCAGTCCCTTAATGACTTCCTCTTCCATGACTGGGACCACATTTACATCTCCTTTCCGGTTATTCTGCTGTACTTTATCCGTCAAAGCTTCTAGTTTCCACTAAAGATCTCAATCTGTTGATTAATGCCTAAAGATTTCCCTTATAAATCACTGATCCCAGTCGCCTGCTTTCCTACTTCCATTTTTAGTTCCTTTGAGGAAACTGTCACTGTAGAGTTCATCACAGTTTTAAAACCTACCAAAGAGGAATCCCATCCACCAACTTCTTTAGTTAATTCCAACACAATTCCAGAACGTGTCTGGACTTCACCTTTTAATAGTTCAAACACATTCACCAATAGGTTTAACACAATATTCAACGCTGAAAGTGTTGAATCAGTCGTATCTTTCACGCCATCATTACAATGTTTGATGAACGTGTGAACCTGTTGTCTGGCGTTTGCTGTAATAAACACACATTTGTCTGCGATTGTACCACTGGAGTAAGAACAGGGCTCATTACGAAAGATTGTATATAAGGACTTATAGCAGGAACTTGTGAACTGACATCATTATTGGGAGAAACTGACAAACCTTGATTCCCGAAGAGGGCTGCGCTTGATGGATCCCTTGATTCCCGAAGAGGGCTGCGCTTGATGGATCCCTCGATACCCAAACAGGGCTGCGCTTGATGGATCCCTCGATACCCGAACATGACTGCGCTTTATGGATCCCTCGATTCCCGAAGAGGGCTGCGCTTGATGGATCCCTCGATTCCCGAAGAGGGCTGCGCTTGATGGATCCCTCGATTCCCGAAGAGGGCTGCGCTTGATGGATCCCTCGATTCCCGAACAGGGCTGCGCTTGATGGATCCCTCGATACCCGAACATGACTGCGCTTGATGGATCCCTCGATTCCCGAAGAGGGCTGCGCTTGATGGATCCCTCGATTCCCGAAGAGGGCTGCGCTTGATGGATCCCTCGATTCCCGAACAGGGCTGCGCTTGATGGATCCCTCGATACCCGAACATGACTGCGCTTGATGGATCCCTCGATTCCCGAACAGGGCTGCGCTTGATGGTTCTCCCCTTCATTTGAATCGTGACAATCCACGTCACCCAAACTGCGACATCTTTTTGTGAAAAAATCTGTTATTTTCCTTTTTATTGTTGTTGCTGTTGGTGTGATTCCAAATCATATTCAAAAACTGCTTTAGAATCTTGGCCCACTTTGGGGGAGCTAACGACGGTGCTAAAGTTTTCATTCACTGTTGTTCCTGGCACTCCTTGATTTCCACTAATTATTGTGTGCCTGTTCACTGAATGCTTGAGCCTGGGTCTTATTCTGCATCTTTGCGTGACGGTTTTCCGAGCTCCCTAACGGAACCCGGTCATCAAATTCCAGAGCTCTAAGATCATCCCGTAGGAGTCCACTTCTCAAACTATTAATATTAGTTCTCTTTCTTATGAAACTTGATCAAATTTGCAAAGGACCAATTCAAATGTTTCCAAAAACATTCTAATTGGAAGCTACTTTTAAGTGCAGTCACACCTTAGAAACCTAATGTTCCACAACTCAGCAACGTCTCCTTAGTGTCAATTAGCACTTAGAGAGAATACAAATAAAAATAGTCACAGCTTAGTAGCTTGACAGTGCTCCTGAGTCAATAGATGTTTATAACGGAGATTAATAAATAAGGCTTTACAATACCGCCACTCTGTTTAACATGAAAACAAAGAGATAAATGCATTGATTGCGTCAGTCACAAAGTTTCTTTTTTAAATTAAGCTTGTGCGAATGGTTTTTACTGCTTGTCCAAATTACAAAACCCCAGTTGCAAACTCACATGGACTCACATGGACCAGCTTCTGCTCCCTCCGGTACCATGGCGGACCATTGCAAACCACACTCTTCACCACACTCTGCACCGTGCACCGGGCAGGGATAGTGGTGTTACTGCAGGATGCTGAAGGTTCCTCCCCAGGTAAAACAGCCATTGAGGACATACTACCAGGAATATAACGAGTGTTCTCTCCTCCACTGCTCCACTGCAGACCACACTCTTCACCACACTCTGCACCGTGCACCGGGCAGGGATAGTGGTGTTACTGCAGGATGCTGAAGGTTCCTCCCCAGGTAAAACAGCCATTGAGGACATACTACCAGGAATATACCGAGTGTTCTCTCCTCCACTGCTCCACTGCAGACCACACTCTTCACCACACTCTGCACCGGGCAGGGATAGTGGTGTTACTGCAGGATGCTGAAGGTTCCTCCCCAGGTAAAACAGCCATTGAGGAATACTACCAGGAATATAACGAGTGTTCTCTCCTCCACTGCTCCACTGCAGACCACACTCTTCACCACACTCTACACCGTGCACCGGGCAGGGATAGTGGTGTTACTGCAGGATGCTGAAGGTTCCTCCCCAGGTAAAACAGCCATTGAGGACATACTACCAGGAATATAACAAGTGTTCTCTCCTCCACTGCTCCACTGCAGACCACACTCTTCACCACACTCTGCACCGGGCAGGGATAGTGGTGTTACTGCAGGATGCTGAAGGTTCCTCCCCAGGTAAAACAGCCATTGAGGAATACTACCAGGAATATAACGAGTGTTCTCTCCTCCACTGCTCCACTGCAGACCACACTCTTCACCACACTCTGCACCGTGCACCAGTCAGGGATAGTGGTGTTACTGCAGGATGCTGAAGGTTCCTCCCCAGGTAAAACAGCCATTGAGGACATACTACAAGGAATATAACGAGTGTTCTCTCCTCCACTGCTCCACTGCAGACCACACTGAGCGCTCTGAGCGCGTTGTTGTGCCTGCTCTCCCCTCCCCTCCCACTTCCTGGTCCTCCTCTCCCTCCCGCCTCCCTGCCCGCCCACCCCCCCTCTGATTGGCTGTCCGGCTGCCTCCCTTCTGGGCTACTCGACGCCCGCTCCCCCTGCTCGCTTCTTTGTTGAGCTGAGCGTGGGAGAGCATTCGCCGGTAGCCCTGTTGGAAGTACAGGCCTTGGAAGCCCTGCCCGGCCCTAGCGGGCCTCCGTGAGTTGAACAAGTGTTTTTCCTTTGATGCTTTTTGCATCCGCACCCTGAGCGCGTGGTTGTGCCTGCTCTCCCCTCCCACTTCCTGGTCCTCCTCTCCCTCCCGCCTCCCTGCCCGCCCACCCCCCCTCTGATTGGCTGTCCGGCTGCCTCCCTTCTGGGCTACTCGACGCCCGCTCCCCCTGCTCGCTTCTTTGTTGAGCTGAGCGTGGGAGAGCGGTAGCCCTGTTGGAAGTACAGGCCTTGGAAGCCCTGCCCGGCCCTAGCGGGCCTCCGTGAGTTGAACAAGTGTTTTTCCTTTGATGCTTTTTGCATCCGCGCTCTGAGCGCGTTGTTGTGCCTGCTCTCCCCTCCCACTTCCTGGTCCTCCTCTCCCTCCCGCCTCCCTGCCAGCCCACCCCCCCTCTGATTGGCTGTCCGGCTGCCTCCCTTCTGGGCTACTCGACGCCCGCTCCCCCTGCTCGCTTCTTTGTTGAGCTGAGCGTGGGAGAGCAGTCGCTGGTAGCCCTGTTGGAAGTACAGGCCTTGGAAGCCCTGCCCGGCCCTAGCGGGCCTCCGTGAGTTGAACAAGTGTTTTTCCTTTGATGCTTTTTGCATCCGCGCTCTGAGCGCGTTGTTGTGCCTGCTCTCCCCTCCCCTCCCACTTCCTGGTCCTCCTTTCCCTCCCGCCTCCCTGCCCGCCCACACCCCCCCTCCCTCTTCCTATAACCATTCCCTCCTGGGCAGCCCTCTGCCCGGCAGCACCCTGCGGCTAAGGGCCCCTAGGCCGAGGGCGACTCCTACAGTTGCGGCTCCCTGTGTGTCTGCAGGTGTCCGCAGGGGACGCCAGGCGCCAGCATCACTTGCTATCTCCACCTTTTCCCGGCCCACCCTACCTACACCGGGTCACTACATTCGCATTGGTGTCTTCACCTCACTGTGTTCAACAGTTGTGGTAAACTAGGGTTTTTCTCCCCTCGCAGGATTCTCAAACTTAGGTGGGCTCTCCACTGTGTACCTAATATGCATTACTGTTGTTGTTCTGAAATGTGGTAAACTAGGGTTTTTTCTCCCCTCGCAGGATTCTCAAACTTAGGTGGGCTCTCCACTGTGTACCTAATACGCATTACTGTTGTTGTTCTGAAATGTGGTAAACTAGGGTTTTTCTCCCCTCGCAGGATTCTCAAACTTAGGTGGGCTCTCCACTGTGTACCTAATACGCATTACTGTTGTTGTTCTGAAATGTGGTAAACTAGGGTTTTTTCTCCCCTCGCAGGATTCTCAAACTTAGGTGGGCTCTCCACTGTGTACCTAATACGCATTACTGTTGTTGTTCTGAAATGTGGTAAACTAGGGTTTTTTCTCCCCTCGCAGGATTCTCAAACTTAGGTGGGCTCTCCACTGTGTACCTAATACGCATTACTGTTGTTGTTCTGAAATGTGGTAAACTAGGGTTTTTCTCCCCTCGCAGGATTCTCAAACTTAGGTGGGCTCTCCACTGTGTACCTAATACGCATTACTGTTGTTGTTCTGAAATGTGGTAAACTAGGGTTTTTTCTCCCCTCGCAGGATTCTCAAACTTAGGTGGGCTCTCCACTGTGTACCTAATACGCATTACTGTTGTTGTTCTGAAATGTGGTAAACTAGGGTTTTTCTCCCCTCGCAGGATTCTCAAACTTAGGTGGGCTCTCCACTGTGTACCTAATACGCATTACTGTTGTTGTTCTGAATTGTGGTAAACCTTTGCTTGCCGCTCTATTCCTGTCTGCGGGCTCTCGCATCGTCTGTCTTCCCCCCCCCCACTCCCTCCTACTCCATGGTGCTCTCTATCTCGCCTATCTTCTCTAACTGCTTCTCCATTGACTATCCTGCTCTCCTCACTAAATCTGGTAGGAAAAAGTTTAAAAAGGACATCCTGGTCTCCAACCCAGGCCTCCCTATCGCTGACACCTACACTAGTGCCTGCTCTAAGGAAACTCTCACTGACATCCTCTTTTTCGTGCCTTCACCTGACCTATGGACCCTTCATATGGTCTCTGTGCTCTCTCCTTTTTCCTCTGCTCCCATTAATGGTGGCACCCGTTGGGATGTCCTCTTGGCCCCCTTCCGCTCCTCTAAGGCCATCATTAATGTCTACGCTAATGGGACCGTCTTGGTCCAAGGTCCTCAGGCCAACCTTCACCTCTTTGATAGACGCTTCCCTCGCCTCATCAACTTCCTTTTCTCTCCCGCTGTCCCCCCTCCTCTGTCCTCGGCTACCTTGCCTCTACCCTCCCTCCCTGCCCCCTCTCGTGCTCCTTCTTCACCTCCTTCTTCTACACCTCCGCAGGGCGTACCTCTGATCTGTACCCCTCCCCGGAAGTCCTTCAAGGCTGGCAACCTTCTCCACATTGCCACTCTTAACTCTCGCTCTGCCATCAAGCATTCCTCTGATATCTGTCGCCTTCTTGAGGAACTGGACCTTGACGTCCTCGGTCTCACTGAGACATGGTTCACAGCCAGCTCTGTCACCAGCTTTGACATACTCCTACCTGATGGTTACAAGATCTTCTCCGTGCCCAGGCCCAACCGTGCAGGGGGGGTGTTGCCCTTATCTTCCCTGAGTGGATTCCTGCCACTGTCACTCCTACGCTGACCTACTCCTCTTTTGAATGTCTGGTCTGCCGACTCTCTCTCTCTCCTAGCCATTCCCTTACCGTGGCTACTATCTATCGGCCACCTGGTCAAATTTCCTCCTTCCTCTCTGAGTGGGCTGACCTCTCCTCCTCACTCCTGTCCTCAACCACTCAACTCCTCTTTCTTGGTGACTTCAACATCCACTTTGATGCCTCCTGTCCCCCCACTGGACTCTTTCGTGACCTCTGCGACTCTCTCTCACTCTCTATTCTCCCGTCTGGGCCTACTCATTCTGCAGGGCACACTCTTGATGCTCTGATCTCTTCTGACCTTCCCCTCTCTGTCCCTCTCTCCACTCCTCTCTCCTGGAGTGATCACTTTCTCCTAACCTCCCACCTCACCCTCCCTACCCCACAGGCAAAGCCACCCTCATCATTGCCACCCACCTTCTCGGTCATCCGACCCATGAAGCGTGTGTCAGTTGAGGCTTTCGCTGCCACCTTCTGCCCCCCCCTCCCCCTTCGGCTGACTCCCACCCTGACACAGCCCTCTCCATGCTCCACTCTGCTATATCTGATACTCTTGATATCCTTGCCCCTGTCAGGAGAATCCGCCTGAAGCCCAAAGCCAAATGTAACTCCTGGTATGACTCAGATCTCGTCACCCTAAAACGCAAGTGCAGGGTGGCTGAGAGGAAATGGCGTGCTTCATGTTCATCCTCTGATAAACTGGCCTGCCGCCTGCTCCAAAGGCAATACCGTCTCTCCGTTCTCACCAAAAAGAGAGCCCTTATCCAAGCCCGCATCTCTGCGGCATCCAACAACTCGGCTGAACTCTTTAAAATCTGCAAGGAGCTTGCCAACCCTGCTGCAGTCTCTACCTCTCCTGTCCCCTCCCAGGCCCTCTGCACTGCACTGGCCTCTCACTTCATCTCAAAAACTCAGGACATCCTGTCCTCACTCTCCTCCTATCACCTCCCTCCCTCTCTTCCCGGCTCTTCCTCTGGCCCTTCTGCCGCCACCCCTCCTCCCTCCTTCTCTGCCTTTCCACTTTTTTCTGCTGACGAGGTTTCCAGACAAGTCCGATCTATGAAAGTCTCGTCTAAACAGGTTCACCCCTGTTCCTCCAAAACTATCAAGGACCACATCGACTCCCTGGCTCCTGCCCTGGCTGACTTTTGCAACCACTCCTTCGCCTCTGGAGTCTTCCCATCCCCCCTCAAGCACTCCCTTGTGCACCCTCTTCTTAAGAAACCCTCTTCCGACCCCTCCTGCCCGGCTAACTATCACCCAATCTCCATCACTCCCTTCCTGGGCAAGCTCCTGGAGAAACTGGCCATCTCCCAGCTTAACCTCCATGCTGAAACTGTTGGTAGTCTCCATGACCATCAATCTGGCTTCAGAGCGGCCAGAAGCACGGAAACTGCTCTCCTGAACATCCGTGAGTCCCTGCTCTTGAACCTCGACTCCAACACTCCGTGTGTTCTCATTCTGCTCGATCTCTCTTCTGCCTTTGACACTGTCAACCATGCCATCCTGCTCAACCGTCCCCGTGATAACCTGGGTATCACTGGTCAGGCTCTGGCGTGGCTGACCTCTTTCCTTTCCAATCGACCCTCCCAGGTCCAACTTGGGTCCTTCCTCTCTGACATCTTTTTCTCCACCTGTGGTGTTCCCCAGGGATCTAATCTCTCTCCCTGGCTGTTCAACCAGTATCTGGCACTCCTTGCCCACTGGATCGCTTCTCTCTGCCCCTACTTTCAGTGCTATGTAGATGACACCCAGCTCATTTTCAGGCTACCCTCGGCCTCCTCCTCTCCTTCCTTCATCTCTGACTGTCTGTCTGCCATCCAGGAATGGTGTGCCGCCAATGACCTCTGCCTTAATGCTAGTAAGACTGAGATTCTACTCATCGGCACACCCACTCCCTCCTTCCCTGTAGCTCTCTGGCCAGCCTCGCTTGGCCCTCCTCCTGCTCCTACCTGCAAGGCAAAAAACCTCAGGGCCATCTTCGACTCCACACTCTCCTTCTCTCCTCATATATCTGTCGTCTCTAAGAAGTCACACTATCAGCTGCACCTCCTCAGAGGTATTCTTCCCTTCCTCTCCTTCCCCCAGAAGCTCACTGTCTCCCGAGCCCTGGTTCTCTCGAAGCTGGACTACTGTAACAGCCTCTATCTTAATCTGCATGCCTCCACTCTCCGCCCCCTGCAACTCATCCAGAACAGAACTGCGAGACTTGTCCTTGGCCTCAAGCCCAGGGACCGTATCTCTCCAGGACTGAAATCTCTACACTGGCTCCCAGTGTCTGCGAGGATTAAGTTCAAAACCCTCTGCATTGTCCACAAGGCCTTCTGGGGCCTGGGGCTTAAATACCTTCAACTCTCTCTTCCTAAATATCTTCCTTCCCGAGCCCTTCGCTCATCCGTCTCCAACTCCCTCAGGGTCAGCCGCTTCTCGAAGCAACGAGCTGGGGGTAGATCTCTCGCTGTGGCAGGGGCCTCCCTCTGGAACAGCCTTCCTGCCTCCCTGAAACTTGAGGAGAACCATCTCCGGTTCTGGAAGCACCTCAAAACCTTCCTCTTTGCTTCTGCTTTCTCTGTCCCTCTCCCCTGCTAAATTCTCGACTGAATCTGCACCGAATCTGCAACTGGGCCACTCTCACCGACCTCAGTCCTGGGCCCAGCCACTCTCCTCTTGCACTGCCTCCCTGGCAACCCCTGCACTGAGGGACTGTCTCTGTATCCCTACAGCCCCCCCTTTCCCAGCACTTGTCTGCACTTACCTTGCACTTGCCACCAGCTGGCCCTATTTATTTACTTTATTCTACTTACTTGTACTGCACTTCCCCCCTCCCCTTCCCCTTGCACTTTTCCCTTCCCCCTACCCCTGCACTTGCGCGGTCTGAATGACACCTGGCCTAGTAGGATCGTTGTCTGTCTTCCCCTTGTTCCCCCCTCCCTGCCTCGTCGCGCCTTGAAACACTTGTGTATAGGCGCGTTAAAAATGCCATATCATATCATATCATATCACACTCTTCACCACACTCTACACCGGGCAGGGATAGTGGTGTTACTGCAGGATGCTGAAGGTTCCTCCCCAGGTAAAACAGCCATTGAGGACATACTACCAGGAATATAACGAGTGTTCTCTCCTCCACTGCTCCACTGCAGACCACACTCTTCACCACACTCTGCACCAGGTAGGGATAGTGGTGTTACTGCAGGATGCTGAAGGTTCCTCCCCAGGTAAAACAGCCATTGAGGACATACCACCAGGAATATAACGAGTGTTCTCTCCTCCACTGCTCCACTGCAGACCACACTCTTCACCACACTCTGCACCGGGCAGGGATAGTGGTGTTACTGCAGGATGCTGAAGGTTCCTCCCCAGGTAAAACAGCCATTGAGGACATACTACCAGGAATATAACGAGTGTTCTCTCCTCCACTGCTTCACTGCAGACCACACTCTTCACCACACTCTGCACCGTGCACCGGGCAGGGATAGTGGTGTTAGTGCAGGATGCTGAAGGTTCCTCCCCAGGTAAAACAGCCATTGAGGACATACTACCAGGAATATAATGAGTGTTCACTCCTCCACTGCTCCACTGCAGACCACACTCTTCACCACACTCTGCACCGTGCACCGGGCAGGGATAGTGGTGTTACTGCAGGATGCTGAATGTTCCTCCCCAGGTAAAACAGCCATTGAGGACATACTACCAGGAATATAATGAGTGTTCTCTCCTCCACTGTTCCACTGCAGACCTCACTCTTCACCACACTCTGCACCGGGCAGGGATAGTGGTGTTACTGCAGGATGCTGAAGGTTCCTCCCCAGGTAAAACAGCCATTGAGGACATACTACCAGGAATATAACGAGTGTTCCCTCCTCCACTGCTCCACTGCAGACCACACTCTTCACCACACTCTGCACCGGGCAAGGAGAGTGGTGTTACTGCAGGATGCTGAAGGTTCCTCCCCAGGTAAAACAGCCATTGAGGACATACTACCAGGAATATAACGAGTGTTCTCTCCTCCACTGCTCCACTGCAGACCGCACTCTTCACCACACTCTGCACCGGCCAGGGATAGTGGTGTTACTGCAGGATGCAGAAGGTTCCTCCCCAGGTAAAACAGCCATTGAGGACATACTACCAGGAATATAACGAGTGTTCTCTCCTCCACTGCTCCACTGCAGACCACACTCTTCACTGCACTCTGCACTGTGCACCGGGCAGGGATAGTGGTGTTACTGCAGGATGCTGAAGGTTCCTCCCCAGGTAAAACAGCCATTGAGGATATACTACCAGGAATATAACGAGTGTTCTCTCCTCCACTGCTCCACTGCAGACCACACCCTTCACCACACTCTGCACCGTGCACCGGGCAGGGATAGTGGTGTTACTGCAGGATGCTGAAGCTTCCTCCCCAGGTAAAACAGCCATTGAGGACATACTACCAGGAATATAACGAGTGTTCTCTCCTCCACTGCTCCACTGCAGACCACACTCTTCACCACACTCTGCACCGGGCAGGGATAGTGGTGTTACTGCAGGATGCTGAAGGTTCCTCCCCAGGTAAAACAGCCATTGAGGATATACTACCAGGAATATAATGAGTGTTCTCTCCTCCACTGCTCCACTGCAGACCACACTCTTCACCACACTCTGCACCGTGCACCGGGCAGGGATAGTGGTGTTACTGCAGGATGCTGAAGGTTCCTCCCCAGGTAAAACAGCCATTGAGGACATACTACCAGGAATATAACGAGTGTTCTCTCCTCCACTGCTCCACTGCAGACCACACTCTTCACCACACTCTGCACCGGGCAAGGAGAGTGGTGTTACTGCAGGATGCTGAAGGTTCCTCCTCAGGTAAAACAGCCATTGAGGACATACTACCAGGAATATAACGAGTGTTCTCTCCTCCACTGCTCCACTGCAGACCACACTCTTCACCACACTCTGCACCGGGCAGGGATACTGGTGTTACTGCAGGATGCTGAAGGTTCCTCCCCAGGTAAAACAGCCATTGAGGACATACTACCAGGAATATAACGAGTGTTCTCTCCTCCACTGCTCCACTGCAGACCACACTTTTCACCACACTCTGCACCGGGCACCGGGAAGGGATAGTGGTGTTACTGCAGGATGCTGAAGGTTCCTCCGCAGGTAAAACAGCCATTGAGGACATACTACCAGGAATATAACGAGTGTTCTCTCCTCCACTGCTCCACTGCAGACCACACTCTTCACCACACTCTGCACTGGGCAGGGATAGTGGTGTTACTGCAGGATGCTGAAGGTTCCTCCCTAGGTAAAACAGCCATTGAGGACATACTACCAGGAATATAACGAGTGTTCTCTCCTCCACTGCTCAACTGCAGACCACACTCTTCACCACACTCTGCACCGTGCACCAGGCAGGGGTAGTGGTGTTACTGCAGGATGCTGAAGGTTCCTCCCTAGGTAAAACAGCCATTGAGGACATACTACCAGGAATATAACGAGTGTTCTCTCCTCCACTACTCCACTGCAGAACACACCTTTCACCACACTCTGCACCGGGCACCGGGAAGGGATAGTGGTGTTACTGCAGGATGCTGAAGGTTCCTCCCCAGGTAAAACAGCCATTGAGGACATACCACCAGGAATATAACGAGTGTTCTCTCCTCCACTGCTCCACTGCAGACCACACTCTTCACCACACTCTGCACTGTGCACCCGGCAGGGATAGTGGTGTTACTGCAGGATGCTGAAGGTTCCTCCCCTGGTAAAACAGCCATTGTGGACATACTACCAGGAATATAATGAGTGTTCTCTCCTCCACTGCTCCACTGCAGACCACACTCTTCACCACACTCTGCACCGGGCAGGGATAGTGGTGTTACTGCAGGATGCTGAAGGTTCCTCCCCAGGTAAAACAGCCATTGAGGACATACTACCAGGAATATAATGAGTGTTCTCTCCTCCACTGCTCCACTGCAGACCACACTCTTCACCACACTCTGCACCGTACACCGGGCAGGGATAGTGGTGTTACTGCAGGATGCTGAAGGTTCCTCCCCAGGTAAAACAGCCATTGAGGACATACTACCAGGAATATAACAAGTGTTCTCTCCTCCACTGCTCCACTGCAGACCACACTCTTCACCACACCCTGCACTGGGCAGGGATAGTGGTGTTACTGCAGGATGCTGAAGGTTCCTCCCCAGGTAAAACAGCCATTGAGGACATACTACCAGGAATATAACGAGTGTTCTCTCCTCCACTGCTCCACTGCAGACCACACTCTTCACCACACTCTGCACCGTACACTGGGCAGGGATAGTGGTGTTACTGCAGGATGCTGAAGGTTCCTCCCCAGGTAAAACAGCCATTGAGGACATGCTACCAGGAATATAACAAGTGTTCTCTCCTCCACTGCTCCACTGCGGACCACACTCTTCACCACACTCTGCACTGGGCAGGGATAGTGGTGTTACTGCAGGATGCTGAAGGTTCCTCCCCAGGTAAAACAGCCATTGAGGACATACTACCAGGAATATAACGAGTGTTCTCTCCTCCACTGCTCCACTGCAGACTACACTCTTCACCACACTCTGCACCGTGCACCGGGCAGGGATAATGGTGTTACTGCAGGATGCTGAAGGTTCCTCCCCAGGTAAAACAGCCATTGAGGACATACTACCAGGACTATAACGAGTGTTCTCTCCTCCACTGCTCCACTGCAGACCACACTCTTCACCACACTCTGCACCGGGCAGGGATAGTGGTGTTACTGCAGGATGCTGAAGGTTCCTCCCCAGGTAAAACAGCCATTGAGGACATACTACCAGGAATATAACAAGTGTTCTCTCTTCCACTGCTCCACTGCAGACCACACTCTTCACCACACTCTGCACCGGGCAGGGATAGTGGTGTTACTGCAGGATGCTGAAGGTTCCTCCCCAGGTAAAACAGCCATTGAGGACATACTACCAGGAATATAACGAGTGTTCTCTCCTCCACTGCTCCACTGCAGACCACACTTTTCACCACACTCTGCACCGGGCACCGGGAAGGGATAGTGGTGTTACTGCAGGATGCCGAAGGTTCCTCCCCAGGTAAAACAGCCATTGAGGACATACTACCAGGAATATAACGAGTGTTCTCTCCTCCACTGCTCCACTGCAGACCACACCCTTCACCACACTCTGCACCGGGCAGGGATAGTGGTGTTACTGCAAGATGCTGAAGGTTCCTCCCCAGGTAAAACAGCCATTGAGGACATACTACCAGGAATATAACGAGTGTTCTCTCCTCCACTGCTCCACTGCAGACCACACTCTTCACCACACTCTGCACCGGGCAAGGAGAGTGGTGTTACTGCAGGATGCTGAAGGTTCCTCCCCAGGTAAAACAGCCATTGAGGACATACTACCAGGAATATAACGAGTGTTCTCTCCTCCACTGCTCCACTGCAGACCACACTCTTCACCACACTCTGCACCGGGCAGGGATAGTGGTGTTACTGCAGGATGCTGAAGGTTCCTCCCCAGGTAAAACAGCCATTGAGGACATACTACCAGGAATATAACGAGTGTTCTCTCCTCCACTGCTCCACTGCAGACCACACTTTTCACCACACTCTGCACCGGGCACCGGGAAGGGATAGTGATGTTACTGCAGGATGCTGAAGGTTCCTCCGCAGGTAAAACAGCCATTGAGGACATACTACCAGGAATATAACGAGTGTTCTCTCCTCCACTGCTCCACTGCAGACCACACTCTTCACCACACTCTGCACTGGGCAGGGATAGTGGTGTTACTGCAGGATGCTGAAGGTTCCTCCCTAGGTAAAACAGCCATTGAGGACATACTACCAGGAATATAACGAGTGTTCTCTCCTCCACTGCTCCACTGCAGACCACACTCTTCACCACACTCTGCACCGTGCACCAGGCAGGGGTAGTGGTGTTACTGCAGGATGCTGAAGGTTCCTCCCCAGGTAAAACAGCCATTGAGGACATACTACCAGGAATATAACGAGTGTTCTCTCCTCCACTACTCCACTGCAGAACACACCTTTCACCACACTCTGCACCGGGCACCGGGAAGGGATAGTGGTGTTACTGCAGGATGCTGAAGGTTCCTCCCCAGGTAAAACAGCCATTGAGGACATACCACCAGGAATATAACGAGTGTTCTCTCCTCCACTGCTCCACTGCAGACCACACTCTTCACCACACTCTGCACTGTGCACCCGGCAGGGATAGTGGTGTTACTGCAGGATGCTGAAGGTTCCTCCCCAGGTAAAACAGCCATTGAGGACATACTACCAGGAATATAATGAGTGTTCTCTCCTCCACTGCTCCACTGCAGACCACACTCTTCACCACACTCTGCACCGGGCAGGGATAGTGGTGTTACTGCAGGATGCTGAAGGTTCCTCCCCAGGTAAAACAGCCATTGAGGACATACTACCAGGAATATAACGAGTGTTCTCTCCTCCACTGCTCCACTACAGACCACACTCTTCACCACACTCTGCACCATGCACCGGGCAGGGAAAGTGGTGTTACTGCAGGATGCTGAAGGTTCCTCCCCAGGTAAAACAGCCATTGAGGACATACTACCAGGAATATAACGAGTGTTCTCTCCTCCACTGCTCCACTGCAGACCACACTCTTCACCACACTCTGCACCGGGCAGGGATAGTGGTGTTACTGCAGGATGCTGAAGGTTCCTCCCCAGGTAAAACAGCCATTGAGGACATACTACCAGGAATATAATGAGTGTTCTCTCCTCCACTGCTCCACTGCAGACCACACTCTTCACCACACTCTGCACCGTACACCGGGCAGGGATAGTGGTGTTACTGCAGGATGCTGAAGGTTCCTCCCCAGGTAAAACAGCCATTGAGGACATACTACCAGGAATATAACAAGTGTTCTCTCCTCCACTGCTCCACTGCAGACCACACTCTTCACCACACCCTGCACTGGGCAGGGATAGTGGTGTTACTGCAGGATGCTGAAGGTTCCTCCCCAGGTAAAACAGCCATTGAGGACATACTACCAGGAATATAACGAGTGTTCTCTCCTCCACTGCTCCACTGCAGACCACACTCTTCACCACACTCTGCACCGTACACTGGGCAGGGATAGTGGTATTACTGCAGGATGCTGAAGGTTCCTCCCCAGGTAAAACAGCCATTGAGGACATACTACCAGGAATATAACAAGTGTTCTCTCCTCCACTGCTCCACTGCGGACCACACTCTTCACCACACTCTGCACTGGGCAGGGATAGTGGTGTTACTGCAGGATGCTGAAGGTTCCTCCCCAGGTAAAACAGCCATTGAGGACATACTACCAGGAATATAACGAGTGTTCTCTCCTCCACTGCTCCACTGCAGACCACACTCTTCACCACACTCTGCACCGTGCACCGGGCAGGGATAATGGTGTTACTGCAGGATGCTGAAGGTTCCTCCCCAGGTAAAACAGCCATTGAGGACATACTACCAGGACTATAACGAGTGTTCTCTCCTCCACTGCTCCACTGCAGACCACACTCTTCACCACACTCTGCACCGGGCAGGGATAGTGGTGTTACTGCAGGATGCTGAAGGTTCCTCCCCAGGTAAAACAGCCATTGAGGACATACTACCAGGAATATAACAAGTGTTCTCTCTTCCACTGCTCCACTGCAGACCACACTCTTCACCACACTCTGCACCGGGCAGGGATAGTGGTGTTACTGCAGGATGCTGAAGGTTCCTCCCCAGGTAAAACAGCCATTGAGGACATACTACCAGGAATATAACGAGTGTTCTCTCCTCCACTGCTCCACTGCAGACCACACTTTTCACCACACTCTGCACCGGGCACCGGGAAGGGATAGTGGTGTTACTGCAGGATGCCGAAGGTTCCTCCCCAGGTAAAACAGCCATTGAGGACATACTACCAGGAATATAACGAGTGTTCTCTCCTCCACTGCTCCACTGCAGACCACACCCTTCACCACACTCTGCACCGGGCAGGGATAGTGGTGTTACTGCAAGATGCTGAAGGTTCCTCCCCAGGTAAAACAGCCATTGAGGACATACTACCAGGAATATAACGAGTGTTCTCTCCTCCACTGCTCCACTGCAGACCACACTCTTCACCACACTCTGCACCGTGCACCGGGCAGGGATAGTGGTGTTACTGCAGGATGCTGAAGGTTCCTCCCCAGGTAAAGCAGCCATTGAGGACATACTACCAGGAATATAACGAGTGTTCTCTCCTCCACTGCTCCACTGCAGACCACATTTTCACCACACTCTGCACCGGGAAGGGATAGTGGTGTTACTGCAGGATGCTGAAGGTTCCTCCCCAGGTAAAACAGCCATTGAGGACATACTACTAGGAATATAACGAGTGTTCTCTCCTCCAGTGCTCCACTGCAGACCACACTCTTCACCACACTCTGCACCGGGCAGGGATAGTGGTGTTACTGCAGGATGCTGAAGGTTCCTCCCCAGGTAAAACAGCCATTGAGGACATACTACCAGGAATATAACGAGTGTTCTCTCCTCCACTGCTCCACTGCAGACCACACTTTTCACCACACTCTGCACCGGGCACCGGGAAGGGATAGTGGTGTTACTGCAGGATGCTGAAGGTTCCTCCCCAGGTAAAACAACCATTGAGGACATACTACTAGGAATATAACGAGTGTTCTCTCCTCCACTGCTCCACTGCAGACCACACTCTTCACCACACTCTGCACCGGGCAGGGATAGTGTTGTTACTGCAGGATGCTGAAGGTTCCTCCCCAGGTAAAACAGCCATTGAGGACATACTACCAGGAATATAATGAGTGTTCTCTCCTCCACTGCTCCACTGCAGACCACACTCTTCACCACACTCTGCACCGTGTACCGGGCAGGGATAGTGGTGTTACTGCAGGATGCTGAAGGTTCCTCCCCAGGTAAAACAGCCATTGAGGACATACTACCAGGAATATAACGAGTGTTCTCTCCACTGCTCCACTAGAGACCACACTTTTCACCACACTCTGCACCGGGCACCGGGAAGGGATAGTGGTGTTACTGCAGGATGCTGAAGGTTCCTCCCCAGGTAAAACAGCCATTGAGGACATACTACCAGGAATATAACGAGTGTTCTCTCCTCCACTGCTCCACTGCAGACTACACTCTTCAGCACACAAATAATGGCATTATAGAAAACAATCCAAATTGAAAATTATGTTATTTTGATAAATATCTTAACAGTGCTCCAATGTACATAAATATTTGTATGTTTTTCATGAGCTTAGATTCCTAGCAGCATTTGTTTCCTCGACTGTGCCGGCTCAAACTCTCTGTAACCCCCCAGCAGCCTTCTTCAGGGACTCAACTTGCTGGGAGCTCTTTAGCTCCTGCTTGTAGACTGGAAGAGGCTGGTTACCTTGACAGCAGCAGCGCCAGGAGCTACTTTTGACTCACGACGCAAGGTGTATATAGGATTACTGAAATTTCTTGAAATGTTGTTTCTTTTGACAATACATGTGTAAACTACCAAAGTACCTAAGCGGAAGAACAACCTTTCCCTGTGTGGGGTGCCTTTCCCTAGGTAGGAGGTGGTGGACCGCCTATGTAATAGGGAAAGAAAAGGAGAGCTATAACGACATCTACAAGGTGTGCTCAACAAGTGTGTCTCTTGGTGAGTGAACGGATATTAATCACATGGCTGAACCGCATCTACTTTTATTGCATCAACATTTCAAGGTGGAACCATTTCCATAGGGCACCAGGGCCCTATACTCCTTTTATTGTCCTTCCAGGAAGTGTGTCAACAGTATTTTGTAGATCTGGTGGTGAGTTATGGGTAAGCCCAAACAATATAGGAAATCTTTCAAAATATTTACAAAAGATCATGAAAAATCCTGTGTGGACTGCAAATGTCCTTCAGGGTATGGAAAAGGCACTGGTTAGCCGCAATATGATGTTACCTCTCTTTTTCTCTAACAGCACCAGATTACCGGCGTTCTATGCACTCCAAAAAGTGCATAAGGGTATAACCTCCGCCAGGACAGCAATAGTATTTGATATAAATTTGATAGTGGAACCCCTGTCCCAATAGGTAGATTGTTTTCTATGGGACGAAATACCTAAAATGACATCCTACGTGAAGGACTCCAAGGCTATCCTAAATTTACTTACCACGCTCCCATTTGACATGGATAACCAATGGCTTGTTACTATGGACATAGAGACTTTTTACATAAGCATCCCACAAGCAGAAACAGTTGAAATGGTCAGACAACGCCTAACTAACGATCAAAGGCTTTCCCAAGGCCATGCCGGTTTCATCACACACCTGGCAGAAATCGCCTTAACTTGAAACTACTTCTTGTGTGAAGACACTTTTTTCCAACAAGTGTCAGGTACGGCTATGGGGGCCACCTTTGCCCCAAGTCTGGTGAATTTATATGTTGAGTACTTTGAAACAGAACATATCTATGCCAGAGCCAATCCATATCTTAGCCAGATCATCATGTGGAAGAGGTATATTGACGATGTGCTCCTCATTTTCCAAGGCACAGCAGAGGAATTAACCACATTCCAAAAGTGGCTCAATAACTGCAATACTCATTTGAAATTCAGTATTGATATCAGCAAAACAGAAACACAATTCTTGTATTTCCACATCATTGTACAGGATGGAAGACTGAGCTCCAAAATATACAAAAAAGATGCAGACAGGAACTCCCTCCTACAGTAGAACAGCTACCACCCAAAGGCACTTAGGGACAACCTGCCATTCGGCCAGTTCCTGAGATACCGCAGGACGGGCACACTCATGGAGGACTACAACATACAAGCGGGAGCCCTCAAGAGACAATTAAAAAATAGGGGCTATCCCAGGAAAATCATCAATGACACCTACAGACGAGCAAAGAACCTACTCAGGGAAGTTACTCTCCAACAACACCCAAAGGCTGGAAATAGAGAAGGAATAACAGCAGTCCTGAGTTCTTCACCACTCTTCAATTCCTTTTAAAAAAGAAGTAAGAAAATGATGGCCAATTCTGAACACAGGTGAAAAGTCCCTTGCTCCGCCATCTTTTGCAATCAAAAGGAGGCAGAACATAAGAGACCGCTTGGTACACACTCTGAAAGAAACTAACATGGAGCCCTGCAGCTGACCATTTGGGGGACAAGCAAACCCATGGGCCACACACCATGTGGAGGATGCACTATGTATGCCCAAACCACTCGGAGCACAAGCATCGACATAGGGTGGAAAACCTCATGGGAACAAAGAAACCTCACAAATTGTAAGAGCAAAGGAGTTGTGTCCCTCATTACATGCCCCTGTGAGCTATGTTATGTGGGCATGACAGTAAGGAAACTGAGGAAAAGACTAATTGAACATAAGTCTTGCATCAGAAAAAACAGATTCACAGCCCCTCTGGTGACCCATTTTCAAACCCATGGACACACCCAGGACCAGTTTAAATAAGCTATACTGGAAAACATATGACCACCATGAAGAGGAGGCAATTTCACCAAAATGTTTCTTAAACATGAACAGCATTGGATATTTCGACTCAGTAGAGTCCCAAATGGCTTAAATGAAGAGATCTAGTGGCATGAACTTGCACTTATGAAATGGAAAGTCTACCAGCCTTGATACAACCCAATGGGTCGGTTCTCATAGAAATGGTGCCCAACATCAGAACCACTGAGTGGACCCACTATGGGCGCCCAGCCACATGAACATGACAAGCAATACACAATAGTCCCTTATGTGGGGCTATGCGTATACTACACGCATATATCCAGAATTGAGACTGCCCAAATAGCGGGATGGACAAGGCACAAATCCGCCACAGAAACCGTTACATCACTGTATGGTATGCTTAATATACAGCTGCTCCAAAAATCAAGATAACACTTACAATTGTTTTTGTGAAAATTACTCAATACCCATGATTAACATCAACAGGGACCCAGGGTCAAGAATTAAACAATAAATAATGTGCACAAGGGACCAACTGGTAATACACAATCCATTTGCCATAGTCCAGGTACACTCCAAGATGGCCGACGGCACAAACATCTAATCGAAATAGAAGATAGCCCATATAAATCACCACTACGTTGCCTAGCAACTGTTGTGTTTGCTAGCACGGGAGCGCAATCGAGAACGCGACTTTCAGAAGTACAGGCTGGGATCTTCCAGAACCACAGTAAAATAGCAGCACCCTTCACAGTATAGACTCCGTATCTGTACTTGATTGCTCAAATACAACGTGCTACCGTTACAGTAGCGCGATCGCTTAACAAACAACAGAGCATTCACGAGAGGTAGCAGTCTGGTGATAAAATGCTTCAGATGCAGAATAAGAGAAATGCTACCCACACACGCACAGTGCGGAGTGTGAGTAGAAAACCTATCTTCCCACTTCTGATATGGAAGAAGCTGCTCTCACACGCGCGGAGCATTGTACGGGGAGCACTCTGACTATAATGTTGCGTATAAACTCACTTACGAGAACACTAAGCCATAAGCTTGGAGATGTCGGAGGTGCAGCAAAATCATCTGCACCACCGACATTGGTATTGAGAACAATCTTCTGCCGGCACGGCAATGCGATCGCTCTATTAAGAGAACGTTCACTAGAGAGGGCTATCTAGAGAAAAAATGCCCTAGATGTAAAATAAGAGCAAGACTATCCACACAGCGTGGAGTCTGAGGAGCTTTTCTAACACTTGCTTCTGACATGGAAAAAATCGCTCACACACGCGCAGAGTGTAGTGTGGAGAGCACAATTATTGTAACGTGGCGCATAACGCTAAGTTTTGGGATATCTGAAGTGCGGCGTAACACCCGCACAACCGACATTGACATTGAAAACTAGATATAACAAGGGCAACACTATGGAAACAAGAACAGGGGTGGAAACCATTTGGCACCATCCCACTGGCAACAGGCTCTAGGGCTATCCATACGCAGCATGGCGACTCAAAGTGGCTTATCCATGTCAACCAAATAGCATGAACTGCTAGACCATAGAAGCACCAATGGCTAACTATATTCCCCCTTTTTAAAGTGGATCCGGCCATTGAGCAACATACTCGCAACTATCTCTCACAACAAACAGAGACTGGGGTTTCCAACACCACCCAGACACAATCCATCGACATTTGGGTTTAAGGTAACCTGTGATCATTATGACACCAATCTATGGTAAAGAATTAACTTAGTAGGTGCAATATGCATACTTTTAAAAATGTCTTAAAGTGGTGGTGGGGGCACCTGCGGGCCCAAGACAGAACACCATGTGACTATGAAAAGGTTTATATCCCAATGTTTAAACAATACATATCTATGCAAATCAGCATGTACAAGAAACATAACTCTACCGGACCCAGGCCAAAACAATTTTCAAATATTCTCCCCAGGTGGATGTGATAATCGCCACTGTATCATATGGAGAAGAGGATCTAACCAGACGCAGCAAGTTAAAGGTCCTGATGAAGATGACAGACGTCAGAACGTCATTGAAACCGGCCGACCACCTGGATGGACGATACCCCTGAAAAGATATGGGATACGGGATACAATTACCATCACTGTAGTGGAGAACATATTTTCTCCTCTTTTAACAGTAACCATACTTAGGTCATCTGGAAAACCGTGATTGATAGCCAAAAAACATAAACAATTTTTTTGAACACGTAGCCCACTGGGCCCCTTAGAGAAAAAGAGAAGTAACATCATATTGCGGCACCTTTTCCATACCCTGAAGGACAACGTTTGTAGTCCACACAGGATCTTTCATGATCTTTTGTAAATATTTTGAAAGATTTCCTATATTGTTTGGGCTTAACCATAACTCACCACCAGATTTACAAAATACCATTGAAACACTTCCTGGAAGGTCAATAAAAGCAATATAGGGCCCTGGTGCCCTATGGAAACGGTTCCTCCTTGAAATGTTGACGCAATAAAAGTAGATGCGGTTCAGCCATGTGATTAATATTCGTTTACTCACCAAGAGACATACTTGTTGAGCACACCTTGTAGATGTCGGGATAGCTCTCCTTTTCTTTCCCTATTAGATAGGCGGTTCACCACCTCCTACCTAGGGACAAGCACCCCACACAGGAAAAGTGTGTTCTTCCGCTTAGGGTAGTTTACACATTAATTGTCAAAAGAAACAACATTTCAAGAAACGTCTTTTCCCCAAAGTGTTTTTGTGTGTTAAAACAGTTACCTTAACTAACACTTAAGGCCATGTGTTACTCCTAATCAAATTCCCTGATTGTTTTTGTGTAAAGGATTATAGAGCCACATCAGCTATCTAAAGCATGGGTTCTATGTGATATTTCCACTTTTGGTAGGCCGTCTACCAAAAAGACTGTTTTTTCCAGTCGATTTTCGGCTGTCCACAAAAAGTGAAAAAATCCCATTCCTTTGCCTCGCAGGTGGGATGTCATTGAAGTTGGGGGGTTTCACCCCTGAACCCCCCTTCCTCAGCCGCTGCTACCTCTCCCACCCAAACATACTCGCGGAGTTCGGGCAGAGTTCAGTCTGCGGCAGTCACTGGTGCGGTCGGTTGTTGTGAGGAGCTGCAGCTACACTCAGCGATTCGGAGGTTTTGTGCCTTGGATTACTATTCCTTTAAGAAAAAGAAGCCCAACCTCCTTTAAAAACTCGCCTGGAGCGCAGAGCGCGCGCGGAGTACGGGCAGAGTTCAGTCTGCGGCAGTCGCTGGTGCGGTCGGTTGTTGTGAGGAGCTGCAGCTTCACTCAGCGATTCGGAGGTTTTGTGCCTTGGATTACTATTCCTTTAAGAAAAAGAAGCCCAACCTCCTTTAAAAACTCGCCTGGAGCGCAGAGTTCGGGCAGAGTTAAGTCTGCGGCAGTCCGCGGCTGAAGTTGAGGCTGACCCCCGAGCGGTAGGTGCCTTGCCGGAGAGAAGGTAAGAACGCTGACACTATGGCAGAGCTAGGGCCCTTGACCCGTGCCATGACTAGACAAACATTGCAAGCCAATGGAAAGCTGGATTCATTTAGAGTGGAAGGCACCCAGTCATTATGTCTGGATGAGCTTGGGCCTATGGAAGTGGCTGACTCTCCAGAATCCAATTTATTGACTGATACTTCCTCTCAGAGAGACTGTATGATTAAAGAGGGGTTGTCAGAAGGATCCTCAGAGGGTTATGAATGGGAACAGCAGAGGCTGAGCGGGTTACATACTGAGGGCAAAATACCTCCTTGCCTGTGTGCGAGCGTCTCCCGCTCAACAAATCCACCGAGCCCACACTCGCATTCTAAACCTCCGATGTCCGGCAGCATGAGTAGTACTTCCTATAATCTCTGTACCTTTATACCACGGGGTCTGTCTTCAGCACCCGAACTAGCACCTGAACTAGCGAGTGATCCCACAGTGCTACCATTAGACCTCGAAGCGGGTGCAACTCCTCCGTCTAAACAGTTAGCGAAAGATTTGTCCCTGGCAGCACTGCCTGACCCTGTGGTCGGCCTGGAGGAAATCCTGCACGCTGAAGCTCGTGTAACCACTATAATCAGTGATCACACTGAATTGAAGAGAAACGATCTTGCCCCCCTTATGAACGCCTCTTATCATGCGATTGAAGAAATAAGGGAAAGGCCGTTGCATGAGTGCGACGTGACGGACCTCGAACTCATTGAGCACGAGAGAGAAATGGTGCTGGTCTCCGTTGATGCTTCAATGCCCGAATTCAAGAGCCCTGTGAATAAGCGCGACAACCAACAATTTGAGGCGGAAATGAGCAGTGAACACACCGACCTTGAGAAAGAGAGATCTGGTCGATCACCGACCAAAGACATCTCAGATAACCGGAAAATCATGTCAAGATCAAGTGCTGAAATTGCGAATAACTTGAACAAAGCCAAAGCAATTCGGAAAGAGAGATGCGCTATTGCTGAGTTGCTAAACTCCCCTGCATGCAACTCCCTTAAATGGAAAAAATACAGCTCAGATTCAATGGAGGCGAACTACATAAATTCGACTCAGGTGTTAGATCTAGCAGGGCGTGAAGCTAGACTCGCGGAACGCCTGAAAGTTGACTTTGAAACGATGAAAGAACGCTTGTCTATAGGCTCCTTAAGAACTGAAATGGAGCCCCCTGATAATCATAACATGAAGTCACGCCCCGTCGGCCCCTACAATGTCATAATGGTTTCTCCTCCACAATTGTTTCATCATGTGCCAAGAGAGGTGCAGAGAAATGCAGATGAAGTCGCAAGCTATCACAAAAGTAGACTCTCACGGCTTGAGGCCTTAGGGGGGGACAGTGTTTACAGTAACCATCAAAATTCGCAGATGAAGACTGTATCTACTTGTTCGACCCCGAGGACCCAGACAAACTTCAACCCTATGATTAATAAAAAGGCGGGACCTGAAAACCAGGGACAAGAAGAAAAAGGACCTGTTGATTCCATCTGATGGAAACACAGATAGTGATGCAGCGGCAGCTTTTAAATCAAACTTATCGACTGCCGCTGCCCTTCAAATACATAATAATGTGCTAGCCGCATCGTCGGTTGCCTTACTACCTTTCACCAAACTATACGAAAACTTACATGAGGCGCTTCAATCAAATGGAGGGTTGCTTTCCCACATTGTGGAAAAATTAGCCAAACAAGAACATCTTATTGTACAGTTGCAAAACAATCTTGAAACTGAAAAAATGGCGCTGATACAGATGCAAAAGCAAGTAAACGAAGGTATGGCAAAGGAAAATCAGGAAAAGAAAGACTTGATAACATCGATTGCTGCCTGCTTAAAGCAATCAACCACACTAATGAGACTGATGCGTCTAACAGAGATTGGTGATCTTGAAATTATTGCCCCGGTGTCATCAGAAAAAAAAAAAAAAATATCCATAGATTTACTGGCCAATGAATGCACAAAGACAACGCAGTCAATTGTCCCCACAATACCGATTCCTAAAGAAAAAGAAACCACTGGAACATCTTACTCCGACACAATGGAATTAAGGTCGAAGGAGTCAGTCGTGCCCAACGACGCGGCAGAAATAACAGGGACTGCAGAGCCAGCATCTATGTCTTCTAAACTCAAGCCAGGAGTGTCGGAGCTCGAGTCTAAGACCCAAGACACCAATAAATGTGCCAACCAAACCCGACCAAGTTCATCTTTCGGGATTTTCAATGGAGCCGCAAAAAATTTCAATGGTCTGGGAAAAAACCCAACTATAGGGAAAGAAAACATCGAGATACTCAAAAAGATGACGGCCACTAGTAACACTCCGAAGAAACGAAAAGAAAAGAAAAATCATTGCGAACCTCGTCAACAAGCCAGCAAAGCAAGAAAATTCATACGCAATCTGACGTCACCTGCCAAACCGAATCTCTTTTCAAGAATCCAAAAAAAGAATGTACCAATGCTTTCTAAAGGGATTGAAAGAACAAGTAAAGTTGTTGCAGAAGTTGCAGATGAAAAGGGAAACCCAAAAAAACGTCAGAGATTAGAATTGGAAGAAGCGGAAAGCCTAGCTAGAACTTCATCCATCGATCTTTGCAACTTATCCACGTATTCAATAGAGGATGACGGCGAGAAAATTAACCCAAATGTTTCAAACAGCTCGACGAGCAGCCTGGAAACAAATGAGTCCCTTAATTCTGACCGAAATGAATCATTCACGTCTAAGGAAAAAAGGTCGGGAAACCCTTGGATTCTAAAATCTAAATTTGGCTCTAAGGACTTCGTGCACCGGGCCCAGTCGGTTTGTGGAAACCAAAAAATGTCCAGAGGCGACATGATTGACGCACGAACAATACCTAAATTGTCAAATGAGGGTTCATCCATACAAGGCAAACGTGGCAGCACTATTAATATGAGAAGCTTAAATCCTAAATGTACAGCCGGACAAAGATCAAACGAGGTAGAGAAGAGCAGATCAAGGGACCATGAGTCTCTGGCTGAAAGAAACCCACGAATCGCAATTACGAACATCCACAAAGACGATCCTGATGTGAATTTGAACAGAAGGAATGTAATGCGCCTTTTACACTCGGTGCCGGCACTGAGAACTGTGACGACTAATGATATGCTATCATTGAATACATGTCCGAGAAATATGCAGACAAAGTATATCTTCACATATCTTCCAACGCAGTACGTAAGGTAATCCTGGCAGCAAAGGATGAAATACTGCAGTTTGGCTTTGAAATAAGGGAAGTCCCGTCTGACTCGGTAAGTCATAGACCATTGGATGTAAAGAATCCGTCAAATAGGTCTGGATATAAAGTGCCTCCTCAAGAACAACGGAGGAATGAATTAAGAAAACAACTGAGAATTGAATTGCCTCTGCATTACTCTGGGAAATTCAACAAATATGGGGAAGGTTCCAAGTAGCTGGCCCTTGTTAAAGAACAGAAATCGATTTCCTTGGTCTCTTGGAACACGAGAGGCTTTTGTCATCTCTATGAAAGCTTTCGATTGAGTTGAATGATAATCTTATAATCTGTTTACAGGAAACATGGCTAAGAAGCTCGCCAGTGAAAGAAGTCTATGTCACAATGCTGAATCCTGCAGGGAAAAATCCACACGGACGCCCTTTTTCCGGCTTGATAACTATGATGAAAATCGGATGTGATTGGAAGGTGCTCAAAAGCGAAAACCCAAATTTGTTTGTGCAATGTACGTTGTTGCAACAAAAAGGTTGTGATGGGAAAAGGCCGCAACAACTTCTAGTACTAAATGTATACTGGAATCCGGCGATGATTACCACTAAGAGATTTACAGTCACGGTAATAAACCTGTTGGAAAAGTACATGCATAAGAAGAACAACACCATACTTATAATATGTGGCGATATGAACTTGACCTGGTTTAATGAGAAGGGCGCGCGAATATCCAAAAGCCGTTCCAACAGTCCCTTAAATCAGGAGAGAAGGATCATCTGGGACAATATCATGGAAGCTTATGATTGTGACATGGTGAATGGTCAAACTGATGGCGACAGGCCACCCAAAAATACGTGGCAGAATATGGGCACTGCAAAGTTACTGGACTACATATGGGTCTCAAAACATGCTTGGAACCTAATTCATGAACTGAATGTAATTTCCACTAAAAACAGTGATCATGATCCATTGGTATTACATCTGAGGATAACAGCAGGAACCAAAAAGTCAGCATCGACTCAAGCCCTGGAAGTAAATAACGGAAAAAACAGGCTATGATTATCTATTGCTCAGATATCCAGTCTTACGGCGAAACTAGATGCAGTAGACCCTTTGTCCCTCTGCAATGTGGATTACGTGTCGCTGTTACCTTTGAAAAGCCTACCGAACTTGTGTAAGAAAAACTCTGAGAAAAAACATACCCACGAATGGAGCACAAGAGTAAACGAAGAAAAAAAGCGTCTAAAACGTGACATATGCAAGTTGAAAGCACAAGGTGGTACTAACAGTGCCAACTTGATAAAAAAAAGGACACAAACATATCGTAACTGGTCTAAAGCATTTAAGTTCCAACGCGACCAAGAAAGGGGAGAAGTCATGTTGACTATGTTGAAATCTCACAAATGCAGAGACATTTGGCAAATTCTGAATAACTGCACGGCCAACCAAGCGACCAGAATGGCAAACGTGGTCACAGAGGCAGAGTGGGACAAACACTTCAATAAGGTCTTTGCAGGAGACGTTGAAACAGATGCTAAACAGCGAGACCTAAGGTCTGTAAACTGGGACTGCACTGAAGCTAGGGATGATATTCTATCTGCCATTGAAAAACTGAATAACTCTCGAGCCGCTGGCCCTGATGGCATTTCTAATGTCATGCTTAAACAACACAAACTGGAATGGGCGAAATTGATTGAGATTTTATTTGCCAATATCAAAAAGCACAGAGAAATACCGGCTTCGTGGACATCTGCAATTATAGTTCCTATATTCAAGAAGGGCGATCGAGCTGATCCGGCAAACTATCGCCCGATCGCCCTATTAGATACCATCGGCAAAGTGTTTGCGAACTTTCTGCAAAAAAAACTAACTAAGTGGGCTGACACAAGAGGAATCACAGATCCCAGACAAACTGGTTTCACAAAAGGCGTTGGCACAGAAAACAACCTGACCCTGTTAAACTTACTCAAGTTGAACACTATAGAAAAGAAAACACAGCTGTTTATAGCATTCATTGATCTTCATCAAGCATTCGATTGCATTGATCGGGAAACCCTGTGGGCAAAATTAAACAATTGGAATTGTCCCGATGAGATTCTGTTTCCCATCATTGCATTGCATACGGACACGTCCATTCAGATAAGACTGAATGAAGCCGGGATTTTGTCGGAGAAAATGAAGACCCAAAGAGGTGTAAAACAGGGCTGTCCTATTGCAGCATGCTTGTTTAAGCTATTCATTGCGGATATTCCATCAGCATTGAAGGATGTGCGTTGCTTCCCGCCGAAACTAAACGGATCTCACCTAAACTGCTTAGTATATGCGGATGATATAATCTTAGCAGACACCACGCAGATTGGCCTTCAACGTCTATTACATAAACTACATCAATACATGAACTCAAATCATTTGAGTATAAATACGACAAAAACAAAAATCATGAAAATTGGAACGCAGAAAGGAACAAAGAAAAATTCTTTCACGTGGCAAATTGGAAACACGAAACTTGAGGAAGTAATGGAAATCAGATATCTAGGTATAATGATATCCGCTTCGATATGTGAGAAGAGCTGGTCAAGGAATGTAGGCTGCCGCATGAACATTTTGGCTATCCAAGGAACAAGAATCCACAACCTTTTCGGCAAATTTTCCCTAACTCCGATCCGTCTATTCTATTTGCAAAAAGTAATTCCGTGTGTTACCTATGGAACAGAAGCTGGTTGGAATCTTGACTACAAATTGTGGGCAAAACTGGAAGGCCATTTCTGGCGACGCGTCTTGAAGCTACCAAATTGTTTTCCAATCTCAGTAATAAGGCATGAACTTGCCTTGGATGCCCTATACACAACAGTAATTTGGAAATCACTAGCACTACTGAGAAAGATGACAATAATGAAGAAAGAACCTGCCTACGAGATCTTGGCGATAGATGACGTGCGACCACCGAAGCAGATCTTAGCCATCTGGTCCACGAAAATTCATGACATCATGCGAGCAGCCAAAATAAGTAAAGAAACACTGATAAAATGGCCCCAACCTGCAAAGAAAAAACTAAAAGAATGTGCCTGGGTACGAAACATGGAGTGTCTGGAAATCATGGCGTTGGCGCCTAAATTAGGGCCAACTACTAACAAAATAAATATGATGCTGAAATATCTTGTTCAGTTTCCCTCAAGACATCACCGTGACCGTTTTCTTCATTTACGAATGAATGCGTTACGAACAAAAGAAGTTTTATTAAGACGAAAAGATCCATTGATCAGTGATAACTGGTGCAGATTTTGTCTAAAGGAAATCGAAACCATAAAACATTTGGTGATCGGTTGTCCCAAATTGAGTGCGATAAGATCGATACATCTGAGCAAATATGCACCGAAAAATGGAAACATGGAGGACTGGTGGTTCAGAATCCTGAGTGGGAGTTCTGTCAATCTAACTTGCTCGGTGATAAACTTTATTGACATGCTCGATGTATAAGACTGTGGGCTGGATACAGGAACTGTCGTCCTTTTGTTTTTTTCTTATTTGATTAAGGAATTGATTAAGGAATTGTGTATTTCAAAAAGTTTATTAATAAACTACAGAAAAAAAAAACAAAAAAAAAAAAAAACATACTCCTACCCCATAAACACACATACATCATTTAGAAAGACTGCTCTGTGTGGTCGGAGAGCAGTCTTTCTAAATCGGTCTTTTTTCTATTTGATGAATATAAAAAGATATTTACACTTAATACCAAAGCATAATGGGCTGTGTAGAAGGTACAAAAAAGTATCCCTTGCATTTACAGTGGAAGTTCAATTTGTAGCATGTTATATGCTAGCTCCTAGTTCCCCAGAGGTTGCTCCTGCTTACTGGGTGCATGTTATGTGCTAGCTCCTAGTTCCCCAGAGGTTGCCCCTGCTTATTGGGTGCATGATATGTGCTAGCTCCTAGTTCGCTGGAGGTTGCTCCTGCTTACTGGGTGCTGCAGTGGAAGTTCAATTCGCAGCATGTTTTGTGCTAGCTCCTAGTTCCCCAGAGGTTGGCCCTGCTTACTGGGTGCATGATATGTGCTAGCTCCTAGTTCGCTGGTGGTTGCTCCTGCTTACTGGGTGCATGTTATGTGCTAGCTCCTAGTTCCCCAGAGGTTGCCCCTGCTTACTGGGTGCATGATATGTGCTAGCTCCTAGTTCGCTGGAGGTTGCTCCTGCTTACTGGGTGCTGCAGTGGAAGTTCAATTCGCAGCATGTTTTGTGCTAGCTCCTAGTTCCCCAGAGGTTGCTCCTGCTTACTGGGTGCATGTTATGTGCTAGCTCCTAGTTCGCCGGAGGTTGGTCCTGCTTACTGGGGGCTGCAGTGGAAGTTTAATTCGCAGCATGTTATGTGCTAGCTCCTAGTTCCCCAGAGGTTGCTCCTGCTTACTGGGTGCATGTTATATGCTAGCTCCTAGTTCCCCAGAGGTTGCTCCTGCTTACTGGATGCATGATATGCGCTAGCTCCAAGTTCGCTGGAGGTTGCTCCTGCTTACTGGGTGGCGGAGTGTAAGTTCAATTCGCAGCATGATATGGGCTAGCTCCTAGTTCCTCGGAGGTTGCTCCTGCTTACTGGGTGCATGTTATGTGATAGCTCCTAGCTCGCCAGAGGTTGCTCCTGCTTACAGGGTGCTGCAGTGGAAGTTCAATTTGCAGCATGTTATGTGCTAGCTCCTAGTTCCCCAGAGGTTGCTCCTGCTTACTAGGTGCATGTTATGTGCTAGCTCCTCATTCCCCAAGGGTTGCTCCTGCTTACTGGGTGTTGCAGTGGAAGTTCAATTCACAGCATGTTATGTGCTATCTCCTAGTTCCCCAGAGGTTGCTTCTGCTTACTGTGTGCATATTATATGCTAGCTCCTAGTTCCCCAGAGGTTGCTCCTGCTTACTGGGTGCATGATATGTGCTAGCTTCTAGTTCGCTGGAGGTTGCTCCTGCTTACTGGGTGCCACAGTGTGAGTTCAATTCGCAGCATGATATGGGCTAGCTCCTAGTTCCTCGGAGGTTGCTCCTGCTTACTGGGTGCATGTTATGTGCTAGCTCCTAGTTCACTAGAGGCTGCTCCTGCTTACAGGGTGCCACAGTGTGAGTTCAATTCGCAGCATGATATGGGCTAGCTCCTAGTTCCCCAGAGGTTGCTCCTGCTTACTGGGTGCATATTATATGCTAGCTCCTAGTTCCCCAGAGGTTGCTCCTGCTTACTGTGTGCATGATATATGCTAGCTCCTAGTTCGCTGGAGGTTGCTCCTGCTTACTGGGTGCCACAGTGTGAGTTCAATTCGCAGCATGATATGGGCTAGCTCCTAGTTCCTCGGAGGTTGCTCCTGCTTACTGGGTGCATGTTATGTGATAGCTCCTATTTCGCCAGAGGTTGCTCCTGCTTACTGGCTGCTGCAGTGGAAGTTCAATTTGCAGCATGTTATGTGCTAGCTCCTAGTTCACTAGAGGCTGCTCCTGCTTACAGGGTGCTGCAGTGGAAGTTCAATTTGCAGCATGTTATGTGCTAGCTCCTAGTTCACTAGAGGTTGCTCCTGCTTACAGGGTGCTGCAGTGGAAGTTCAATTCGCAGCATGTTATGTGCTAGCTCCTAGTTCCCCAGCGGTTGCTCCTGCTTACTGGGTGCTGCAGTGGATGTTCTATTTGTAGCATGTTATCTGCTAGCTCCTAGTTCCCCAGAGGTTGCTACTGCTTACTAGGTGCATGTTATGTGCTAGCTCCTCATTCCCCAGGGGTTCCTCCTGCTTACTGGGTGCTGCAGTGGAAGTACAATTCGCAGCATGTTATGTGCTATCTCCTAGTTCCCCAGAGGTTGCTCCTGCTTACTGGGTGCATGTTATATGTTAGCTCCTAGTTCCCCAGAGGTTGCTCCTGCTTACTGGGTGCATGATATGTGCTAGCTCCTAGTTCGCTGGAGGTTGCTCCTGCTTACTGGGTGCCACAGTGTAAACTCAATTCGCAGCATGATATGGGCTAGCTCCTAGTTCCTCGGAGGTTGCTCCTGCTTACTGGGTGCATGTTATGTGATAGCTCCTAGTTCCCCAGAGGTTGCTCCTGCTTACTGGCTGCTGCAGTGGAAGTTCAATTCGCAGCATGTATGTGCTAGCTTCTAATTCCCCAGAGGTTGGTCCTGCTTACTGGGTGCCTGTAAGGAACTCATGTTGGCAACCGCTAAGACAGACACAAGCGATCACAGTTCAAGGGTGTTTATTGAACTGTATGAATGGGTGAGAAAAATGTCTAATCTAAGCCTAAATCTAAGATGGGAGCAAGCTACGACCATCAAATAATAATAAGGCAGTCCTAGTGGCGTCTTGTCAAAGAAAAAGGGCCTATACTAAAAAACTTTGCCAATCCTTACCGCTAAATTACAAAATAGTGTGGGATAATGTTCACCAGAAAAGAAAGAATTGTTCTCAAAATGATAAGTCAGGGTGGACAACCCTTACCAGGGTTCACTCTTGTCGACACAATGTTCACGGGTGTATTACTCATCACTTCAACTCGCAGGCATCCCTCAGCCGGGTTCACATATGCCAGAAACACAGTTCACTTTGCTTTCTCTTAATGCAGGATCCACTTCTCTTTGGTTCTCCTTGTCACTGTGTCCGAGACTTTAGAATGTACAAGGGGTTTGACTAAACCCTTGTATGACGCCTCTGACTCCTCACACCGGCCTCTCCTAAGGCCTTCTGGTACTTGTAGTTTTAACAAATGGGACCAGTCGGAGTCCTTCAAATGAGCGCCCACGTAGCGCCAGACCACTCTGCCGCTGGCCCTTCACTTTCACACACAAGCTCTTTGTTCACAAGTTCATACAACGTTGCCCTTCACATCCTTGGTCTCAACACAGTCTGGTTTGCTATCAGCTTTCTCCGACTCACCGACTGTGCTGAGCCTGTTGGCTTGTCTTGCTTCTGGAGTCAGGGACTCAACCACCGTAGTAAGCGTGCCTCCCCACATGGGTTATCAATGTGGGAGGCCCCGTGTACCATTGACATCTGTTACCCCACATGCCAGCTGTAAATCCCTGTCTTATGTTTCCTTTTGCGGAGGCTTCGCGGGACTGGGTTGAAAAGGGAAAGGGCACTTCCCTGCTTGTCGTCCTTTTGGGTCTCACCGCCTTTCATCTCTGTTTGAACTGCTGGTCCGGAATAGCTGCTTCCTCGTGTGGTTTGACTTGCTCGTAGTGTGCTCTCGTACTCCGCCTTTTATCCCTGTGGGGGAAGGTAAAGGGCTGTCAGGTGTGTGTGGTTTCTGTCCATTGCCTGACTCTGTCTGACCTTGGACATGTCAGGTAAATGGCTCTGGTGTTAGTCTGTTGTCTGTCAGTGTGTAAGAGAGTATTCATGTCGGAAAAGGGGTGGGGGGTTGAGCTTCTGAATATCCTATGTGGTAGGATGGGGAAAAGGTGTTACAGGAAATGGGTACTGCGTCTCGCCCGTCGGCGTCTCAGTTCCACTCCTCGAAGACCCCCCATCCAGATGATCCTCCCCCACTGGTCCACCCCCAAGGAACTAGATCCAATAGCAATGGCCGTGTCCTGGCCACCTGGATGACAGATGCCCGATGACTAGCGAGTGGGACACTTTCAGGTTTCTCACATACCCTTCCTCCATGCGATGTATCCGCATCTGCTTCACAGGGGAACCAGGACAGGAAATCTACATTCCCCTGGTCTTTTCCTTTTCGGTGTTCCACCGTGAAGCAGTAGGGCTGCAGGTCTAGAAACCATTAAATGACACGTGGGTTGGGTTCTTTGCATTGGCCAATTGAAGCTAGGGGAGAATGGTCTGGGATTACTGTGAACTTTCTTCCCAAAAGATCATATCTAAGGTGGCTAGTGGCCCACTTGATGGCCAGGGCCTCTAATTCCAGTACAGAGTAATTTTGTTCATGTGGGAATAGCTTGTGACTTGTAAAGAAGATAGGGTGTTCCAATCCGTCGCAAAATTGACATACGACTGCTCCTAACCCTGTAAAAGAGGCGTCCATTTGCAATACAAAATCCTTAGAGAAATCTACTACCTTCAGGATCGGGCTCTGTCACAGAGTTTGCTTTAATGTTTATAACATATATCATCCTCGTCAGACCAATGAAGTTTCTGGGGTTTGGTGTTCTTGAGTTTATCTGTCAGCTTAGCTGTTTTGTCCTAAAAGTGTGGGATACACCTACAGTAATATCCTATTAACTCTAGAAAGGCTCTAGGATCTCTCTTAGTTGTGGGTGTGGGTGTATCTACGGCTTTCACTGTCTCATGTTGAGGCTGTATGTTCCCATTCCCTGCAAAGAAGACGAGATATTTCACGGCTGACTTGGTCAGTCTGCATTTGGATGGATTAGCAGCCAGGCCAGCCTCTCTGAGGACTCTCATGATAGTGTGGAGGTGAAAAAGGTGGTTGCCCCAGATCTTACTATAAATGGCAATATCGTCAATATAAGCCCCACAGAATCGGGTCATAAGATTTTATCCATTAGGCGTTGGCTGGTGTGCCGTGTAAACCGAAAGGGAGGACTTTAAATTGAAACAGTCCTATGGGCATTTAAAACACTGTCTTTTCCTTATCTGGTCCATATACTGGGACCTGCCAGTACCCTTTTTGTCAAAACCAAGGTGGATAGAAAGGTGTCTGCTCTGAGTTTATCTATTAAATCATTGATGTGTGGCATGGGATAGGCATCGAAGTCGGAAATTGAATTAAATTGATGGAAATGTATACAAAACCTCCAGGAAAAGTCACGTTTAGTGACCAATATGATATGGGAGGACCATGGACATGAAAAAGGCTCGATGATATGAGCTTGCAACAGTTTGTTTAATTTCTCAACCACTATCTTTTTACAGGGGCTCGGGGAGTTTTAAATGAACCACTTTTCCTTTGGGTGTTCTAATATAGTGGTAGGTGCCTTTGATTCTTCCTGGTTTTTCTGAAAATACATCCAGCAAAGATGTGACTACATCTTTTAGATCTTCTTGTTGTTGAATAGATAGCTCTGGAGGAATTAGTTCCAGGTTGTCTATATCTTCTGGAACCAAACAAGATGGTATTTTGGCATGGTTGGCTGACGGGTTCTCTTTCCACTCTTTCAAGAGATTGACATAAATGGACCTTCTGTTTTCTGTCTGGTTGAGATACTTTCTTATCGTAATTGGCTATTTTTTGGCTATGGGCTTTTTTCATATGAGTGCTGACTAGATCTCTAACAAGTCTCACATGTTCTCGCATTTGGGAAGTGGTTTGTGAGATGGGAATGGGTGCCTCTTCTCATTCTTCCCATGTTTCCCGGACCATGTCCAGGATATTTTGGGGATCTCTGCCATAAAGTAGTTCAAAGGGGAAAAGGCCTGTGGGGTTTTCCTCACTGCAAATAGTGCCCACAGGATCATTCGGTCCCACTCTTTGCCTACCAATTTTCTCAAGATTAATTTTAGGGTTTTGTTGAATCTATCTTCCAAGCCTTCTGTTTGGGGATGGTATACAGAGGTTCATAGGGTGGTAATATGAAGTAGCTCTTTGGCTTCTGACATAAACTTGATCATAAAATTTGAACCTTGATCTGATAGTATTTCCTTGAGAAAGCTGACACTGGAGAACTACGGTAGGAGGTGTTTAAGGATTTGCTGTGTGGTATTATTTCTAATTATTTAAACTTCTGGATTTATCAGGAGATGTGCAGTGCAAGGACCTGGAGCATTATTATGAATGCCCCATCATTTTAAATGTTTAATATTATCTTTTTTAATTGTGTGAGCCTGCGATACTCAGCCCTGTGTCTCCTGACAGTGTCATTTTGTCACACCTAATTAAAATACTTGGTCAAACCCCCTGGGCATAAAAAGAGCCCAGATCCACGGGCTGTCCCCTGTCTTCTAAGCTCAAACATTGTGGGGGCAGTGGGCTGTCTTTCAGCTCAGCACAAATGCATTTAATTAAGCCTTTTACAAAACACTTGGAGCTTTTTTCTTTTCTAAATGAGGGAAATGCACTGCCCGCAGCCGCGCATAGGCCTTTGATTTTGGCCGTGGTCAAGAAATGGGGAAATATTATATATTTTTATTTTGTTAACAGTTTTAAATCTCCTAATCTGTGTGTGTCTGTATGTGTAACCCCTGCCAGCTACACAACTGTATTGCTTGCGAGTGTAGCAAACATTTTTTCAGAGCTGGCTATCCTCATGTATTGAATTTGTTTAGACTGCTGCAAGCTTTATAGAAGGACATACATCTAACTCACACACATACACACACCCACACACACACAAAGCCTTGTTTCAAATATAAACCCATTTCGCTCTAAAAAACAAACATGCCCGTGTTTAAAACAGCACACATGTTTTACAGGCCCATTTAACTATAGCAAGGGTTCTATAAGGTTCTACTAATCATTTTTTTTAAACAGAAGCGCACAATTGTGACCGTGCTGTCCACACACTGACATTTCCCATTGGTGCTAGACCATTAGACTTGTTTTTACCAGCTTCTATTTTCAATTGATACATGGTGCTTACAAACATACATGCCTGGGTATGTCTGCCCCTGCCGCACCCCCAACAATGGCGTGCCTAAAACCCTCCTTTTTCTATTGAATCCCTATAAAATCATGTCAGCGATCCCCCTAGAATTATATTCAAACTCTCCAAAACCCCTATGAAGTTGTGACTTCATTTAGCACAATATATATTCATAAAACTCTTAGCACTGCGTGATGTCACTCAATCTGCCTTGCTTTATATTCAATCTCTATCAAACCCTCACACACACAGCACCATCCACGCCCACGTCATCGCCATGCCACCAAACCCTAACACTCACCATCTAACTCCTCACAACTCACTTTGCCCTCTACGAAGCAACAGCGCACACACTCTCATAAAAAAAAAAAACATATACACTTTATATCCTTTTGATGTAAACGTTTTAGCAAACTGTATACACAAACACACTTTATATAGCCATTTATATAAAACTGATATCAAATCTATATAACCTTTGATATTGAAACATTTTGATATAAAAAATGTATTGATATCAAATTCCATATCAAAAAGAAATCAACCCCATATCAAAAGGGGGCGGGAATAAGGTCAACCAGGGGGTGTTCCCACCTGTTAAAAAATGTACATTGGAAAAAAGGGGCCCCCTATAACTACTGAAGTGATACAAGAAGGGTACAAGGCCTTGGGTACTTGCGGGGGAGGGAGACCACCACAGTATTCCTGGATGAGCACCTCAAAGTCATGCCAAATGTATAGAGCATAGTACTCATTTTCAGAATGGGTGCACACATAAGTCCAATGTAAGCCCAGCATCTGTACAACTTGCATAACCATCCTACAGAGTAAGAAGTGGCGTGTGCATGGTGGCCCGTGTTTACCCTCTGATTACCCACAATGCTCTTGATAATGTTCACAGTAATTGCCTGCAATACTTCACCTGAAGAATCCCAGTGGCCCCAGTCGGTACTGGATGCACACCACGATCACATGTTCATAGGCCGCTAATGCCGATCCTTGAACCATGGAGCCAGTTCCTGTGGTCAGTCCTCCACCATGGATCCACACCATCACCTGAGTGTGAGACACAGAACGCAGACTATGAGTATGTAACTGAACCTGATGGACGCACATCACCCTGAACAAAACATGCATATGTGTTAGGTGTGACAAAGAGCACCACAACCTCACTAAAGATCATGCAGGCACAGGCATGGAACGATACACACCGTGCATCCCCGCTACCCCAGACATTGGACCTAAAGACAAAGAGATGGTGTTTCCTTGACTTGACACCAGAGAGGAGTAAAGCGTGGACCATGCAATAATTGTGACCTGTGCAACTACTCTACTCAGAAATATCAGAGATAGAGAAAACATGGAAGAGGGATCATTGAAACATATGGCTTGGAATGCCACCAACCCAGAAACGAGAATCAATGGAGATGGAGAGTTATCAAGATACAGGAAGGGATTTGGCGTGCAGGGTGTGTAATCCTGCTGCCTGGTGTCTCATGACACAGTGATGTTTGCCCCTCACCAGGTGCACCAGGTGGAGGTTCAATCTGATCACAGCATGCCTTCGAGGAGCCTGAGGTGTATTCATGTTAATTAGGGAATCTAGGAAAGACCATTTGGGAGGGCTGGCAGTGTACCATAGTGGTACTGTTTGGTAATCTACATTCTGCAAAAAGATCCACTTTGTGATAGAAGTTAGAGAATTTACCTTTACTTCTGCACTCAATCTTTCCTTTGCTAGTTCTATAGAAGATGATTATCGGGGGGAATTTGAATATGTTTGCACATTTATTTGTCCATCATGGATATTAAGTTAAACAAAAACAAACCACCTATGTAATAAACTGAAACTAAATGTACTGTTCATGTAAAACCTTTCTAAGACCAATGGAACAGTCTTGCCAGCAATAGCTGCTATATATGTACACATGCACAGCATTTACATACCACCTGAAATAGTCATGGACGATGCACATGATGAAGCACCACTTAATGGAGTTCAGGCAATGGTATGGGATGCACTACGAAGGGCCTTCCCAGAAACCACTGATGCAGTGTAATATGAAAGATGATGACTCAGCAAGATTTATTATTAAAATGCAATAGAATTGGAGATCTGAGACGGGAGGGCCGTGGGATCAATCAATACCATTCTTCTATTTTATTGTAAAGAGGGGTTTGCCAAAGGAAGTGCAGAAGGCACTGTATAAGATCATGGGTATTGAGACAAAGGTGTGGCCGAAAATACAAAGTATAATAGTGCATCATTGTAAAAGGATTAAAGAGTGTGAGAGGGAAACAGTCCAAAGGCGTCAGGGGTAGGAGCGAAATTGGTGGAGAAAGAGTTGGCAAAGGTAGTAATCCAGGTGCCTGTATTGACGCCAGTACAGGTGGAAGGAACAGAGAGTACCCGGCAATTCGTGAGTACCACTATTGCAGCACTCTTGGCTTAAGAAGGACAAGGATAGTGGGGTGGGAGGCAACAGTACCCCGGCCCACAGTGGCAGCAAAGGGGACCCCAGCGAGGAAGAGGGGGATTTTGAGGAGGAAGAGGAGGATGGCTTGGACCCAGGGGAGGTGAGTTCGAACAGTTTTAGTGTTGGAATTGTTTAAGGTGGTGACATTTCACAGGGGAATGCAGGAGCAGGTCTGCAATGCGGCATAATTATGGGCTGCAGCATCAGGGCCAAGGGCCCCCAAGGGGCTCAAGGACTAGGGCACCCGCAACAGGGTCATGGATATCAGAATCAAGAGTGCTCACGGGGGCAATACCAAACCTATAATTAGCAGCCCCAAGCACCGGACACACAAGCACGGCATCTGCTACAACAACAGCAGGGCAGTGCTGCCCCGGTGAACAGGGTACCAGGTGGGGCTGCCGCTCCCTTTGGGGGAGCAGCAGTGGTAAGAGGGAGCCCCTTCTCGTTCCGTGGAACCAGCATGTTTCCTGATTAGGACAGCCCACAGAGAGGGCCATTCTTGTCGACGACTACCCACCCTGAAGCAGAACCTTTGGTGGGGGCGGAGATAGGAAACAAGCAGTTCATATTCATAGTGGACTCTGGTGAAACTAAATCATGTATCATGGAAGAAAACTTCCCACTATCAAGAAAATATCTTGACACACAGGGATTCTCTGGGGCTATTTCCAAGGTTCCATACACTGAGGAGTTAGATGTAAAGGTGCAAAGGAAGGTAGTAGGGGCACCCTTATTATATTCAGAGAGTTTCCCTGACAATTTACTGGGTAGGGACCTGCTCTGAAAGTTAAACATTACTATATTCTTTACAGATCATGGGATAGTATGTTCCATGCCTGGGATGTGTGCTGTAATGGCGATGTTGATAATACACACACTGACAAGAGAGGTGGTAACCCGCATGATTCCTGTAGACCCGGACGGACATATTTATTTATGATATTACAGTGCTTGTGAAGGCGGTTCTCCAGATTGCCAACCAGTGTTGGCGAGTGCCCACTGATTTCATCTTTCGTCCAGTGGTATCACCTGAGGTTGTGACAGAAACTATATCGCTGGATTTACAGGGGTTGTTGGTGTATGACAAGAGGGTTGTCCTATTGGGCATGGACAAGGATGGGTGTGAGTGGTGCACAGTGCTCTGTGTAGAACCAACAGTCCAGCTAAAGGAGATGACGGATGATGAATTGTTTGAAAATAACCGCAAAGAGGGGGAAATAATCCTAGAGATCTGCATCCCATGTGACATAATGATACAGTACCAAAGAGTACAGTGTCCCTTAATGGCAGCATTAACTCCATCTCCATTTTTTTGATGTAGATTTACAGCACGTGCTTTCACAGTTGTGTACTACAAATCCACATGATGTAGGATTATTGAAAGAGGTAACACCTGTGCGTTATAACCTTGAAGCCAGGTGCGGGGCTGTCCAGGGTAAGACAATATCCACTATCGAGAGAGGAGGAGGGGGGAATTAGAAAAACAATAGAGGCCCTACTGGACCAGCGGATTATCGTGCCTCCTACGTCCCACTGTAACACGGCAATATACCCTGTTAAAAAATCAACGGAGGGCATTTGGAAAAAGATTCAGGACTTGTGTCTCCTAAATGATGTGGTGCAGAAAGAATTTCCAGTCATTCCGAATTCTGCAACAGTTTTATGCAGCATCCCAAAAGAAGCCACGTATTTTACTGTAGTGGATTTGAAAAATGCATTCTTCTCAATTCCACTCCACCCGGAGTTGAGGTATCTCACAGTGTTTACACAGGGCCAGAGGCGGTTAGAACACACTGGATTACCTCAGGGGTACTACGAGAGCCCAAGCATATTTAACAGAATACTGCATGCCGATCTTGGGAATATTCAGGTGCCTAGCACGAATATCCAGTATGTGGACGATCTGCTAGTGTCTAGTGACAGTGAACAGCACTGCAGAAGGGACTCTATGGGCTTCCTACAATTGCTGGCCTATAAGGGGTACAAGGTCGACAAGGCCAAATTGCATTATTGCCAACAGGAAGTAATCTATTTTGGGAAGTTAATATCGGCAAACGGTAAGAGAATACTACCCGACAGGGCAGCATCCGTACGCGCCACCCCCAGACCCACCTCAGTTAAAGAGATACAGAAGTTTCCGGGCCTGTGTAATTACTATAGGGCTTGGATCCTAGATTATGCAGCGTACACAAAACCATTTCTACAGGCACTTTGGGAAGCACAAAATACAAAGGACCATAAATTACAATGGACGGCTGAGATGAGCAGACAGTTTGATAACTTAAAAGAAGTGATTAATTCAGCACCCGTACTGGCCACCCCAGATTATACACAGGAATTGTATTTATTTTCACATTCGGCTAGCCAGCTCATAACTGCTGTGTTAAAAAGCACAATGGGCCATAAGCCATTGATGGCAAGGGCAAATCAGGTGTCAACAAGCTTTTGTAGCTGCAGCTTTTGCAATAGAGAAAAGGGGTGTTCAGTAACATTGTATGTGGAACATTCTTTGTTTGCCATTCTACAAAGGTCAAAATTTACCCTGACTACGCAAAGGTGGTCGGCATATGAGGTCCTCATTTCTAAACTCCATATTCATATGGTTAGGTGTAAAACAGTGAATCCTGCCACCTTTTTAACAGACATGCCTACTACAGAGGACCTGACGGCGCAGTACTGTCACACATACGAGGAGGAGGAGGAGGATGACACTCCCAAAGCAAGGGTCTGTGCATTGACAGATGGTGAGATACTCTTTGTTGATGGGTCATCTACAATTGATCAGGAGGGTGGGCAGCGATGGACAGGGTCAGCGGTGGTAGGACTTGAGGAAGCGGAGTACAAGACGGTGGTTATGAAAAGGTTGCTTAAGCATTATGCTGCACAAGCGGCAGAGCTTGTGGTGCTCATCCAAGCTCTGAGAGCGTCACAAGGGTGCCATTTCACAATATATTCTGACTTGGCATACGTTACAACAAAGGTACACACCGGTCTATCCCACTGGAAGATGGGGGGTTTCAGAGGGCAGATGGAACCCCATTGCAGCATGCAGCACTGTTAGAAATGCTGATAGAAGCGTTACCACAGCCATCTGATATGGCAGTCTTTAAATGTGCCACCCACACTAATGGGACAGACGAAATATCAATGGGGAAAGCAGGCCGCCACCATGGCAGCCAAAATGGCGGCATATCTGCCAAATGAAATACTGACTGAATATGTTGTGACTGCCCCGCCAGCAAGCGACATGCACCTTACACAGCGTTGCCTATTTCCCAGATTATCGAGCTACAAGGAAGGACACCTGAAAAGGAGAAAGAGTTGTGGTTATGAAGAGGTTGCAAGCAATCCCATAAAGATCTGTCATGGAGGCCAGAGACCCCTGGGAAGACAGTAATTTCACAGGAGCTTCTAGCAGTATCCTTCAAACAATTACATTATCCATCCTACAGTTTCGAAGCAGCAGATAGCTACAGACATACAGGAGGACTGGTTTATACCAAACATCCAGGAAACCATTAAAGAAATGGTCATACATTGCACCATATGTTAAGGTTTCAGTACAGGGATGACACTACGGATGTTGCAGGGCTATTGCCCGGCCCTATTGGGCCATTCCGTAAATTACACATAGATCATGCTGATATGGGTGAGCCAAGTGTGCTGTGAGGTTTTTAGTGCAGGAAGTATTCCCACGATGAGGTGTGTGTGAGATTTTAAGGTCAGACAATGGCAAACATTTCTTCAATGCATTATTTCAACACGTTACAGCACTGCTTGGCATCAAGCACCGGATGTGTTTGATTTATCACCCACAGGCAAATGGAATTGTGGAGAGAATAAATGGGCTCCTTAAAAGTAAATTACCCAAACTGTGTACCACGTTGATGAAGAACTGGGTGCACTGTTTGCCCTTGGCCCTTTTCAGTTTAGCCACGCAGCCAAGCAAAGACCACCATTTGTCACCTCACGAAGTGGTCACTGGCCAGCATATGCACACTCCCATATCCCCGGTAAGAATGGCTTCTGACGCACATAGGGCTGCAGCGGTGCTACGGGAGGAGTTCAAAGAATATTTGACTACACTAACTCAGGCCATTAAATGTGTCTCCCGACAGATTGCACCTCCCAGGATTGTGACGACAGAGGCGCCAGATGCTGAGACTACTACGGTGTCAGATTCCAAGCCTATGACCACACGGCCACTGCTGCATGGGGACTTTATATACACCCACAATTTCATACGCAGATGGAATAACCCTTGGTTCCAAGGCCCAACGAGGTGGTGTTTTGTACTCCCCTCGCAGTAAAAGTAAAGGAATTATTCTACTGGGTCAACCTCTCTGACATTCGGAGGGCACCTCCAGAGAACAAACTGGTGCATCAGTTATCTTGAAATGTGGGGTTACAGTACTTGTACCCCGACTATCTCACCAGCATGTCCAGAGGCGATGCGGGTGTGGTGGCAAGATCAAGTTGCAGGCCAAAGCTCAGCTGCTAGCTCTGTATTTTTCTTTTTTCTGGGAGCGCTTTCATTCTTTCTCTTTCTCTCTCTCTATCTCTCTTTATTTCTCTTGATCTCTTTTCTCTTTCCTTCTCTCTCTCCCTCTCTCCCTCTCTCTCTCATTTCTTCTTCTTTTGTGTACAATGTACATCTTGTACGTTACTCCCTTTTCTTGGTCTTGTGTGTCTGTGTGTTCTATTTCTGGAAAGAAGATGGGCGCATCTAATGTAGCGCAGACACACGATTGAGAGAATATGGACCTATATCTATTATTGTGGATCAGTTATTGCTGGAGGACTCAGTGTGATATTGCTAGTACTGTTGGCAGTGTATTGGGGGAGGGTATCACAGGAGGCGGTCCTACAAAGGGGGGATGGGGAAAATAGGATTGTATATTACCCAAATGCAATGAAACATATACATGTTAATAATATGAGTGGATTTACATATATTAGCACTAATGTGAACACTAATAATAATAATGGAAATGCATTTAAAGACACTAATATGCAGGATACATCAGTGGGGGAAGGAGAGAATAGGTTGTTTACAACAAGTAGGGGATTATCTACCACCATGAAATGGTATAATGTTATTTCTGATAGTACTGCTAAAGCGGCCATCCCTGAGAACGTGTATAGAAGAATAAAAAGAGAAGTAGGACAAAAATATGACATATATCAAGGGCTGGGTTTTGATGTGATTGAGGATATTCATCACCTTGAGTTCACTAACTCATGGTACTCTGATATGAGGTATCCGGCCATATTTTCAAAACATATTTTCGAATGACCATCATGTCGAAAGAAATGTTTTTTTTGGGTTTCGTTAGTAAAAAAAAAGTGTAAATTAAATAAAACAGGGGTTTGGGGGGGGATAACCCCCCCCCAATTAAAAAACAAAAAACATTCAAAAACAAAAAGAATTGCACAAATTTGGTGTCGAGAAAATGGCATTCGAAAATATGGGTTTCAAAACTATCACTATAAACCCTGATATGAGTGGTGTGGTGAGAAACGATGTGAATGGGAGTTGTTATGTGTGTTCACTCATTCACTTATTCCACACACCTCAGGGGCTCCCAAGGTGTTAGTACCGCAAGTAGTCCCAATTATAGAGGCACAATGCCTAGTGCATCTTGCGCTATGCAGAATAAAAGAAACGTTCCAGGCACACAGTGTGCAAATGCAAATGGTGGGCTCAGATTTTGCAAAGTGCAATGAAGACCCAAAAAACATGTAGTGTGTGGAGCTACCCTATCTGATGGTGATAGGGCGGAAACATGTCAATAACAACTGGCAGGACATCACACTACCTTGCTTGGCAGAAGGACTGGTAACATATAGCAAGGAAAGGATAGCTTTCTCTGCGCAAATCTGGACAGAGCATATCACAAAGCTGATGTGCATTGCAACAATGGAAAAGCAGGTGCAAGTGCACAAGAAAGACGAATATAGACTCTGTTTCCACAGCAAGGGCACAGTCTTTGTCGGCACAAATGAACACTGCAATAAAACTCTCTTGATCACAGACATTAAACAAGGAACGGTGGCGCTGATTGATTACTACTGTGTCTGCAGCCGACAAGCTTACTTACACCTCCGCCATCATGGAGGAGCTGTTGTTCGCTGGCCACAATGCACTCATAGCTATTAGTAATCCCAGAAGAACACATGAAGTACTGCCTGCAGAGAGGCCGAGTTTCCCCACAGTGGAAAATGAAGATAAGAGTGTGGTACCCACACAAGAGCCCCACAACCGGCTAGGAAAAGGACAGCTCCAACAACTGCAGGGGATGAAAAGATTGAATTACATATCCAAAGACTCTTCCACATTGCTTGCTGAAATACCAGAAGAATAGAAGCTTTTCGGCTCAGCAGAATCCTTTTTTGCACCTTTACTCCTGCCGGGAGTGCAGGCTGCAGCTAATGACAAATGGTTGAAAATAGTGAGGTGGGAACTGGTCCAGCTCGCGAACGACACAGAGAATGGGTTCAACGTGATCAAGGTTGAGTTGCAGGCAATGAGACTTATGACAATGCAAAATCACTACGTGCGTGCTGGACATGGTAACTGCTTTGGAAGGTGGGGTTTGCAAACAATTTGGCGATTCCTGCTGTACATTCGTGTCTACGGGGGACGTGGAGAAAGCATCATTATACCACATCATTGCAGCTGTCCATGGCCTGGGTGTTCGCATGAAGAGGAGGGAGGAATACAGGACAGTGATTGGCTGACTGTGGCTTTTAACTGGCCCTGTCGTGGCTAGGAGGAGCAATCATGAAGATGTTAATGGCCATCATTATGATGATCCTGGTCATTTTCTGCACTTGTCAGCTGGTCCTTCGATGCTGTGCCACTGTGGCACTTGATAGCACAAGAATGATGATATCAATTGGGGTTCCAAAAGCAGCTTGCAAAACTAAATTTTTTGAAGTACAAACTAATGTCCCACAAGGTGGCCCAAAGTATGAAATGTTCTGCATCCTGTATGGAGATGAAGTTAAACCTCTATACCACACGATCATTTCCCCACCCCCTGACCCAGAAAATTACACAGAGGTTTTGATGGACTAGCGGGGGAGGGAGGATGTATTTATATGACTTGTTAACCTGAAGAGCATGCATGTGGGGGAGAGTTTGCATTCAGTGTGTAGGGCTTTCGTGCCAATAAAGGGGACTCAGCCACATGTGGATGCAGAGACGGGGGAGCGGGAGCGCAGAAGCATTCCAGAATTCGTTACTGTAAAGGTAACAAAAGGGGGAATGTTGGGAAGGGGACAGCCCTGTCCCCCTAGGCACTTTAAAGTGAGGCAAGATGCATTTGCGCCACTGTGATGGTCCAGGGGGTAGGGGGAACAGTGAATGGGACGCCTACCTGTTTAACAGGACCCCATTTTAATATAATCAAATATAGTCTAATTACATGGTGTGGCCCAAGGTGCGAGCAGCATCACTAGCCAACCCCCAAAATGTCTATTCATTGTTCCAAAAGGGTTGCAAAGATGTGTTTTTACCCAAGAGGAATGTGCCCTACATGGCTGTATGCACAGACCAGCGCCTGGTGTGTATGTTATCTCACACTGCCAAAGTATGACCCAGCTCACTCCTGGGTGACCACGAGTTATAGTCCATATAACTGACTAAACCCTAAGATCCCCAAATTCCATGGCACCAGGTGCCCTTTGATCACCAACCCCAAAAATAGTACTGAAATGTTCAAAGAGGATGGACAGGGCATATCATTGAAGCAACAATCGTGTCTACATTCTAGTTCAAAACAAGGGTGGAGACCTTGGAGCCGGATGGCACGGAGTGGAGGGAGTGAAATGTGTGTATGACGGTTAGAGTGCCCCATAAGCTCCTGTGTGTCCATCTTAAGGCCTGCCAAGTACACAGTATGAGTGATAAAACAAGCTGTATAGTAGGAGTAGAATTAATTTGTTTTATGACCTTTGACGTGGGACGAAGATGAGCCCGCAGCACCTACATGGAAGACGGACGGACTGGGCTGGGACCAATAGACTGGCAACCCTTATGGATAAAGGTGGTACATGTATAGGGTCCATTCAATCAGGCACGCATGTCTTTACTGTATGTTGTTGCATCATCATGACACTGTGTACTTTTAAAGGTTTCTTTCTGCCTGTGCCTCTCTTTGGCAGAACGTTCTTAGCAGCCGAGTTCTTTGCTTCTGCTCTCATCTGTGTGTGAGATTAAAACTTGTTATCCTTACAGTATTGACTTGGGCCTTTCTTCCCTAGCCGGTTGTATTCTCTTTGGTGTGAGCGTTCAGGGGCATACCTTCAATATATACAGTGTTTACATAACACCTGAAATAGTTTTTCCAGCAATAGCAGATATATATGTACAGAGATTACAAAACACCTGAAACAATCTTGCAAAAAATGGTGGCTGGCACGTGAGCCCTGGTTCCACACTAATGCACTTTCTAAATACTTATAATGTGTAAGGAATGTTACACCGAACAGCTGACCCTACCAGGGGTGGACTTCACCACTGCAAGCTGTGATAGAAGCCTCACTGAAAAAATCATGGATTAGGAGAATCGTACTTGCCAATTGTTACCCTACATGCAAACCGTAATTCTATTGTCCTACAAATTATTGCTTTTTCTCAAAAATAAAGTTCTAGTTTATAAATGTCACCACCAGGGAAAATAATGAACACTTTTATAGTAAGCAGGAAACAGCCTTACTAATATAGGTCTTGAGAAAGCACGTCAGTGCGGAACAAGCCCCCCCCCCGCAATCCTCCCACTGAACCTCTTTCCTAATATCGAGGGCATCAGACAATCCATTAGCAGTTCCATATCCACTGTGTGCCCTCTCTGGGGGGCACTAATGGGGGGTGGGATGCCAGGGATGTGCATCTCAGAAAAGATGGGCCTATAAGTAGACGTACGCTTCGTCTCTTAATGATCTCCACTAACAACATACCTCTTAGAGCAGTAATGCGTCAGAGTGACGTCATACTACGTGGCAATAGTACAAAACCTATTAAGGGTCGGGATTGGTTAAGGGAGACATCTAAGTATACTTTTTTATAAGAGCAAGGATTTTTATTGGCTGTCCATTATCAGATGAACAACGTATGCCTACCTCTATAAAACATGTAATTTCAGAAATATTAGATACACAATTTCTCATTGGTCTTCAAGCTATAAGGTCCTTTATTATATGGACTGAAAAAATTGTTTTGCACGCTTGTGCCGTGTCTGGAACATTCGGTTCATTTAGCAGCACGTGCAAGGAGATGGGGCATGAAACTACCCCACCACCTAATTAGCCCAGCATCTCTCATCGCCCATGCATTCTGCCATGAAATAGGGGGTCATTCCGAGATTGGAGGTAGTCATGGCGCTATTTGCGCCATGACTGCCTCCAGTAACGGGACTGAGTCTGGTGTGGTCCAATGGGGACTTACCGGTCTAGTCCGACCCTGGCGGGACCAGTAAGTCCCCATTGCACCAACCATTCCACTTGTAATTGGGTGGTAGGGGACCATTCCACTTGTAATTGGGCGGTAGGGGATTACCGGCACCGGTCTCCTTACCTGTGGCCGGTATCCCCTTCCGCCCACCTTGGAATGACCCCCAATGGTCTTTATACTTGGCCTTGTAGAGTAGCCTCATCTTTGGGAATGCACGGGAGTGAGGGCATTCGCTATCATGTCTGGGACTTCAAGTTCGAACTCTATTTCCATCTTTGGCTCACATGACAGGAGACCACGTTTGGTCCATTTTGTGGATTTTAAATGCTCTAAATGAATAAAACTTGGCATCCTTGGTGTTCTTTCTTTGCACCTTAACAAGGGAAGATTCATCCTATGCACACTCGCTCCTTTCCAGAATAGATAGCTGACCTTGGTTGCTTCAGTCTACTCTAGGCCAGACTACCTCGCTTTGCAGCTCCACGAGCCGATTATTCTTGCTGCAACACAGTTTTCCATTCCCGCTTCATGGGTTCTGGCGTACTAAATTCATGATACCAATGTCTAGTTACTGTACAATGGCGGCTTCGCACGCATTCTATTCACTACTCATAGTCAGCTTCTATGTTGACTTAGTCTACCTTGCGTTTCATCACTGTACATTTATCGAACAGTTGTTTTCCGCAGCACTTCGTGCACGTGTAATCTTCCTCTTTTATATTTGAATGTTCACTTGATTCTTCACTTCGTCATTAACTTCTTTAGGATGTATACATCATCTTCAGTCAGCACCTTGGGACGTCGTGCATACTTTTCATGATGTCACTAGTTCCTTTTCTTTGCTCTTTCTCATATTCCTTCGGGAAGCTCCTCCGGCAGGTTGTCATCACTTCGGGGATACCTTCGATAAGGTTCTCTCAATGGGTACCTTCTGCCAAACACTTGTGGCAGTATTTGAACAACGGCTGGTGTCAAACACGGCACAGTCTCATGTCTCCAATATAGGAGAGGAAGGGGTGCAGGCTCTCCTGCAGAGGAATACAGCTGCTCATCTACATTGGGGACACTGTGCGGGGTCAGGGTCGGACTGGGCCATAGTATTGTCTCGGGCACCAAGGAAAAAGTGGCCCACAGTTGTAAATGGCTATTCATTCCTTTTGTGACACTGTTTGAATAGTATAGAGGGAGTTTTTAAATTAAAATGTGATGCAAATTGCGCATTTTAAACAATATTTATTCAGCATCAGTGGTCAAAACTATTAGCTGCACAGTGAAGTAACTCATCAAACTGGCCGACATTTGCCAATAAAGTGGCCCACTTTGACCAAAAGAACTGGCCCACACCACATTTTGCATTTTTAGTTCGGCCGTGGGCTTATTGCCCTATAGGCCAGTCAAAGCCTGCGCTGGGTCCCCCATACCTGTCCCAGGACCCTGACAACATGCATACAAATGTCTGTATCTCAGGTAAAACTCGGAACAATCTGTGTGTTAACCCCGTAAACCGTTCCTGCACCCTGCTACACTGCATATGCACACTCTTAAGTTAGATCGGAACCCTGGCTGTGTACACGCACCCCTAAATCCAATATGCAATCTCACCTCTGCACAGTGAATCCTATGCACAGGTGTCTGTATGCCTGCCTTCGGTTGGAAGATAGAATGAGGGCTTTGCATGGCCATTTCCCCAATGACAGGTTGCGTGGTCGCATCCATGAATGCGTCCCGTTACGTGCATTTGTGGGCGTGCGATGGACTGCCTGCAGGCCATCCCTCGTAAAGCAGCCACCTTCCCTGGTTCTTCCTCATTTCCGAGTTCCGCCTCCACCCTACCCTCTGCGCAAGTCACGCCCACATTCTGCATGGTGTCTCGCGCAAGCCACTCAGCCTCTCTCAGAGACGTGCCGACCCTGCAAGAAGTTCCTGCAAAGTACGTAAAATTACCACACAGTCGATTCCATGAATCGACAAATGGGATTTCGCACATGGTTTGGCAGGCAAAGTCCCTATTTTCCGTGCAGAATATTCCATGAATCAGGTCCTTAATGTTTTGCACTGGTGCAAATGCTTATTAGTCTGGCCTATTTCAAGTGATAAAAGAGAACCCTTGGAGGCAGCGCCCATCAATCAGATTATTCCAAATCCAATCTGGTCTGAATCTCACAATCCAAGCTCCGGTCTGGAAGAACACAAGCAGCAGATGCATTGGCAGCCATTTCTCCCTTCCGCTCTCCGTCCCTCCCATGTCTCACCCTTTTGCTCCCAGTTAACTGATTTTTGGGCGCAGTGCTGCCCGGGCCTTGTCTCACCGCACAAGCCTTCCTAGAAATGGAGGAAGTGCACCTTTTACCAGGGGGGTAAGTTCTTGGTCACCCATTAATTGGCTACCACACCCTTCCTGAACCACCTGAAAAACTGCAGGAGGCTGACCCAGCACCAACGGGGTGATATCCACTCAGAAAGGTCCGGAACCATTACAGGCAACCTCCCAGTGTGTCTGGGTTCTAGAGTCCATGTCCCAGAGAACACGCACATGGGTGATGCTGCCTGACACCTTGGGACGGGCTGCCTAGTGCCTGGCACATGATTAGCCATGGAGATGTGTTGGAGCAGGCAAGGTTCACTAGTGGGCTACATTTCCTGAAGCACCACCCTATCAACATTGTTATGGTTGTTATTGGTTATTTATAACGCGCTTAATACCCGGAGGTTCCAGTGATCGCACCTGTGCAGCTCTGTGTCATCTTGCCTCCATTGAACATGCTGATGTGTTGTTGTGGTGCCATCATGTCAGAATACTGGGGGCCATAGAGTGTGTGAGCTAAAGAGCACAACCAGAAAACCTTTTGAGGCTTTAGACAAAAACGCCTGGCTACAAAACCCTAATGATGTCCTCATTTGGACCCATTACTACATATCCCTAAACCCCTTGCGGCCCACCATGCTGCTGGGGATTGTACTTGAACCACTCCCTGCCTGTGCTCAAGAACTGAGGATTGACATCTCTGGTGTGAGCAGCAGAACAGGCCACTCTCTGATCTCTGCCCTGGGCTCCCAGTGAGAACACAAAGGCTGTATTTGCTCCTGGGTGAACAGGAGCTTTTTACTAACAGCCACTGAGATTTTCATCATGGCTCCAGGTGCCAGTGATAAGTCAATTTAACTTATCCAGGGTCTTCAGGATTCCATAGTTGCTAGAGTGTGTCGGCACATTGCAGATCACTTGAAAGGGAAGACAATCAAAAGGACTATTTTACTTATGTGCTTGTGATCCAAAGACTAATCAGGTCATATATGAATAGCAGAAAGTCCTGGTTACCTTGCAAACAAAGTTTTTGGGTGAATCTGAAAAATACAAAGATTCTCACGCTGAATGCAGTGTTTCAAACTGTGTGTCTTTATTCTCCATAGCGTGGACACATGGGGACTCATTACGACCCTGGCAGAATGGGTTAACGGGTGCCACTAATGGTGGCGGACCCGTTAAACCCATTCCGCCTCATTATGAGGTTCCCTCGCGGGACCCGATGTGGATGTCTGGTTTTACCAGACGTCCTTACCGGGTCCTGCGGGGGGACCAGGAAGCTAACAACAGCCTGGTCGTAATCGGCCCATTGTTAGCTTCCTGCACCCATTCCCATTGAGCCCTATGGGGGCTCAAATGGGAATGGGGAAGGTCCGGGCCCGGGTTCCCTGAAGGAGGAATTACCGGGCCCTCCAAACTAGGAATGGCCCGGTAATTCCCCATTCAGGGAACCCGGACCCGGTTTTGGTGGCAGCCATGCCCTTATTAAGGGCATGGCTACCGCCAAAGTCTTGATGAGACCCATGGTCTAGAAAGTGGTCAGCCGACACGTGTTTCGACCCCAGAGGGGCCTTCTCAAGGCAGGTTAGATCATGATGATCGGGGGAAAATGGAGCCCAAGAACTACTTCAATTAAAGCCATATTTCAAGTTATTCGATGTCGGGTCTAGTTGGAGTTCATGGCTAGTTCTGCCGTCCGTTAGGTATGCTGGAGTGAAATGAATAAACAGATCCCCGATCATCATAATCTAACCTGCCTTGAGAATGACCCTCTGGGGTCGAAAGACGTGTCGGCTGACTACTTTCTAGACACTACGGAGAATAAAGAAACACAGTTTGAAACACTGCATCCAGCGTGAGAATCTTTGTATATTTAAGATTCACCAAAAGCGTTGTTTTGCAAAGTAACCAGGACTTTCTGCCATTCCCATACAAGAGGTGTGGGTTCACCTTTTCCCACCTGTGACCTTGCACAGAGACACCAAGACCATCATTACAAATACTGAGCCCAGCACAGGAGTGTTCATTTCTAGAGCCCACCCTTCACCCCCTTTTTAAGGCCATATATGAAAATGATATGCACTCACTAACAACTCATGGGAACTTAATTAGAGCGCCATCTTGGAGAGTGTATGAATGAATGCATGTCCAGAGACTAACACCTGCAATGTACGACGCAGACCTTGTCACCCTCAAACGCAAGTGCAGGGTGGCTGAGAGGAAATGGCGTGCTTCTGGTACATCCTCTGACAAACTGGCCTGCCGCCTGCTCCAAAGGCAATACCGGCTCTCCTTCCGCACCAAGAATGGAGCTCACATCCAAGCCTGTGTTTCTGTGGCATCTAACAACTCGGCCAAACTCTTTCAAATCTGCAAGGAACTGGCCAATCCTGCTGCAGTCTCTACCTCTCCTTTCCCTTCCCTGGCGCTCTGCATGGCTCTGGCTTCTCATTTCATCTCAAAGACTCAGGACATCCTCTTCTCTCTCTTCCTGTCCCCCTCACCCTTCTACTCCTTGCTCTTCTTCTGGCCCTTCTTCAGCTACCTCTCCTGCCTCCTTCTCTGCCTACACACTGTTCTTCCCAGACGAGGCTTCTAGACAAGTCCGATCTATGAAAGTCTCATAATAACAGGTTCATCCCATTCCTCCAAAACCATCAAGGACCACATTGACTCCCTGGCTCCTGCTCTGGTCGACTTCTGTAACCTCTCCTTTGCCACTGGAGTCTTCCCATCTCCCTTGAAGCACTCCCTTGTGCACCCTCTTCTTAAGAAACCGCCTGCCGACCCATCTTGTCCAGCTAACTATCGTCCTACCTACATTACTCCTTTCCTGGGCAAACTCCTGGAAAAGCTGGCCATATCCCAGCTTAATCTTCACACTGAATCTGTTGGTTGTCTTCATGACCATCAGTCTGGCTTCAGAGCTGTCAGAAGCATGGAAACTGCTCTCCTGAACATCCGTGAAGACATGTTCTCCAACCTTGATTCCAACAACCCCTGTGTCCTCATCTTACTTGATCTCTCTTCTGCCTTTGACAAGGTCAACCATTCCATCCTGCTCAACCATCTCTGTGATAACATGGGTATCACTGGTCAGGCCTGGCGTGGCTGACTTCTTTCCTCTCATGTTGACCCTCCCAGGTCCAACTTGGATCCTTCCTCTCCTCTATCTCTATCTCTACCTGTGTTATCCTCCAGGGGTCTAACCTCTCTCCCTGGATGTTCAACCAACACCTGGCACTTCTTCCTCACTGCATTGCTGCTCTCTGCCCCAACTTTCAGTGCTATGCGGATGACACTCAGCTCATTTTCAGGGTACCTTCAGCCACCTCTTCTCCTTCTCTCATCTCTGACTGTCTGCTATCCAGGGGTGGTGTGCTGCCAATTATCTCTGCCCTAATGTGAGTAAGACTGAGATTCTCCTCATCGGCACACCCGCTCCCTCCTTTCCTGTCACTCTTTGGCCGGCCTCTCTTGGCCCTCTTCCTGCTACCCCGGGGTCATCTTCGACTCCACTCTCTCCTTCCCTCCTCACATCTCTGATGTCTCTAAGAAGTCACACTACCAGCTGTACGTCCTCAGAGGTATCCTACCTTTCGCCTCCTTCCCCAGAAGCTCACTGTCTCCAGAGCTCTGGTTCTCTCTAAGCTGGACTATTGCAACAGCCTCTTTCTAAATCTCCCTACTTCTACTCTCCGCCCTATGCAACTCATCCAGAACAGGACTTCAAGACTTGTCCTTGGCCTCAAGCCCAGGGATCGTATCTCTCCAGGACTGAAATCTCTGCACTGGCTCCCAGTGGCTGCGAGGATGGGGCTAGGGCCTCAATACCTTCAACTCTCTCTTCCTAAATATCTTCCTTCTCGAGCTCTTCACTCATCCGCCTCCAATTCCCTCACGGTCAGTCGCTTCTCCAAGCAACAAGTTGGCGGTAGAGCTCCTTCTTCGGCTGGGGCCTCCCTCTGGAATAGCCTCCCTGCCTCCCTGAAACTTGAGGAGAACCATCTCTGGTTCCGGAATATCTCAAAACCTTCCTCTTTGCTTCTGCTTTCTCTCCTCCTCTCCCCTGCTGAACTCCTGGCTGAAACTGCACTGGTTACCTGGCCACCCTCTGATCTCAGGCCTAGAACCCCTCCCCCACCAGTTGCACACCTGCACTGCCTCCCTGGCAACCCCCACACTTGGGGACTGTTTTCTGTATCCCTACACTCCGCCACCAGCACTTGACACCTGATGTCTGCACTTACCCTTGCACTTGCCAGCAGCTGGCCGTACTTTTCTTATTGTTTTTTATTTATTCTATTGACCCCATGTAATGCACTGTCCCCACCCCCTCCCACCCTCCACTTTTCCCCTTCCCCCTTCCCCTGCACTTGCGCGATCTGAATGTCACTAGGCCTAGTAAGATCTTTGTTGTTATCTTCCCTCTGTTCCCCCTCCCTTGCCGCGTCGCACCTTGAAACACTTGTGTATAGGCACGTTATAAATGCCACATCATATCATATCATATCATAACATGTATGCACGATTCAATGCAGAGTCAGTTGGCAAATATAGCAATGAATGGTTTAATCAGCTGTATACGTGATCACTTTAACATTGTCTTTCCTACAAACATTCCTGCACCTTACTATTTCCGTGACACTATTTTACATTTCCCTTACCTCCTCTGCCTTTCCACAACTCCTTTGTAACCCTCCCCCGCCCCTCGCCCCCTAGAGGCTGCCGCGCAGAACATGCATTATAAAGCCAAGAACCGCTGCCAAGCGAGGTGGGAGTGACTGTGAAGCTGTGGAGTGCTAGCGATGCTAACAAGCCGTGACATACTGGCACTTAAGGGAACTGCCATTAAGTTTCACTGTGTTTGTGTTCGAGGCTCTTTGTGTTTTCCTTTTTCCTTCCTTCTAAAAAAAATAAGTAACCCCAAAACTTACAAACAGTTTCAAAACAAAAGAAATCCCATAAAAGTTTCAAAGCAAAGAAAAATCCCATAAGGAGACTTGTTCACCTTTGTAGTTTGGTGTCATGTTTTGATGTTGAAGAATACATATTCAAGTGAGGGTAGAAATGTTAAAGGGGGAAGTCCTGCTTCTGGACACAGGAAACCTCACTGAGGCTGTGTAGAGCGCTACCTCTACATAGGTGCTGCGCCATTCCCACATCTACAGACAGACCCTGTAAACAGGGACAGTTATCTTTCCAAACACAATAAAGACTCATAGGTAATACATTGGATTCTTGTGTTAGTGGCATGCAGACACTTGCAGACGTCAGTGAACAAGGTTTTGTGGTGGGCCTGGGGGTGAATCGAGGCACACATGGGTTCCTGACTGCAGAGGGTGGTCTGCGGGGCAAGCTCTCTGGACCCATTCCCTGGGTGGCACTGCCCTGTCCTGGCTCGAGCTCCCACTGCCCACGTCCCATGATAGAGAGGATGAGGAGGCTTTTGTATCAGGAACCTGAAAGGATAACGGGAAGCAGCATAATCTGAGGAGGTCAGAGCCGTCCAGACCTGTTACCTTTTGGCGTTGTAGCCAACTGACCTGAGACATGAAAACCTGAGAGGAGATTGTTTGTGGTTGGCAATAAAAAGGCTGTGGTGTTTTATTGCAAACAGAATATCATAAACAATTGGGTAAATGTATTTATCCAAACAAACACATAATAAACAACTGTAGTCTTTTGGGCACTGAGCCAGTGGCATCTAACTGGCCCGTGCTGCCAATCTCTTCCCACGACTTCATGGGCCCCGTTCGTTGCCCAGTGTTCCCTCTCTTCTTCCTTCCGTTAGGGTGGGTAGGTTTTGGGAAAAGAAGAAGCGAGGCTTCTGCGTACGCAGATGACTGTTAGTACTAAGTACAGAGTACCAATGAAACTGGCTTTCCACAGCAGGTCACTCATTCTATTCTGGTTTTTTTTTTGCCTGAGGGCATGCAGCACAATAGAGGCTTCCTGCCTCATTGTAAAAACAAGGAAATATAGAGGCTGAGTACCACAAAAGGAAATACACCAAACACGGGCTATAAAGATTAACAGATATTTTATTCTGCCCAGATACAAAGAAACATAGAAACAGATAGCTATCTGGCTCTCAACACCCCGCAATGAGTACCAGCCCATCAAAGAGAGGAGAGAGAGTTCTGGACCTTAGAAAAATGTATGCTTTTATACAATTTCAACAATATTGTCCAGCCCCTCTACATGTTAATAATCTGCGGTCTTTGTGCCGAGTTCACATACAGCTTATACAATAATATGCAGAAGGATTACATGAGTTTGCATTTCCATCAAGTTACAATGGTGATGTATATTCTTGGATCCGCGGTAAGCCTTAGCCTATATCTCTTCACAATGTAGTTCAGCCTGTGTCCACGCTTGGCGTTTGCACATCATTGTCGCCGATGTGTATTCGTGGATGAGGCTTGTTAGCGTAGACAATACTAGGACAACAGTTCATACACAGTACAAGGTCTCATTACCTAGTCTAAACAGTCGGCCCTTGGACAGTCTAACCATTAACAGAACTCAAAGGTCGGGAGGCTTGGTTGCAAGTTAGAAACACAGTCCACCATTTTAGAACAGAGATTCATACGAACAGAAATCAAAATGGCCGATGATTCTAAAAATGGCGGGGAAGTCGATCCAAAATCGGAACTTTGCAACGCGGTTTTCTTCATAGAGCGACTAGGCTTAGGCCAATATAAAATAAAAGGAGGCACTATATGATTTCTGTTTAACATCATGGCTGGCCGGCACCAACGGCTATTCACACCTAGGTGTGTGGCCCTGGACCTCCCTTCCTGCCTACTTTGGGCCTGATGTTTGTCCTTTGTTTTGTCCCCCCTCGCTGTAGTGTGACAAGTGTTGAGGGAGGGGTGTGCTAGGTTAGGTGTCGCCGGGCTGCCTCCCCTTGCCTTCCCCAACAGCCCTTGTCTGGTGTCTTATTCGCTTGCCCTGTCCCCCCCTCTGATTATTTCCCTGTGCCCCCTGAGCTCACTTGGTGCCCAAGCTTGCGGCACCTGGACATAACATACTGAGCTGGTTTCCAGTCGCTGTGCTGCCTGAGGGGAGTGTATGGCATTGTAACCCCTTCCCCTCAAACCCATGCTTAATGTGGGGGTTTCGATCCCAGTGACGGCGTCTCTGAGAGACAAGACAGGTCCCGAGGAGATTGCCTGGTTACCGGGCGAAGCTGTGCAATTCTTGCTGAAACACTGTTGTTTGTCTCTCTAATTGTAACCCCCATCTTACATTTGGTAATGCTTATGTTGCAATGAGCCCCCCCATGAGCAGTTACTCAGCTCAGACTTTGCGATGTTTATCAAGTGGCCCTTCTCTCCATTCAGGCTCATGTCTTCTGAGCCCCCACGCCCCTGCAGTACTATGGCAAAAATAAGGTGCGTGCCCCCTTCTATGCCTGAGTGCGGCAGAATTGTATGCGTCCCAGCCTTGCAGAACAGTGGCAAAAATTAGGCGTGCACCCCCTTTCCTATAGGAGTGTGATCAAAAATGCTGCGCACCTTCTTTACCGTGGGAGTGCTATAAAAAGTGGGTGTGTGCACCCCCTTCCTTGAGGTAGTGCTCCAAAAATGAGGTGTGTGAGTGTCTCAATCAGTGTGTTTGTTCTAGTGGTATTTCAAAGTAGGGACATTTCTCGCTTCCCACTTTCCTACATTCTAATCACAATCCACTATTTTCACAGATCGTCCATCCAATCACATCTCTTCTAAAAAAGAATAAGAGATTCTTTTGGTACGCTGAGGCTGAGAATGCCTTTACCTCAGTACCTACCATATGTGGTGAAACAGACGCCTCCAGTATTGCCATGGGAGCCGTACTATCGCAAAAGGACCCAGAGACGGGGCAGCTCCATCCCATAGCATTCTGGTCCCGTAAGTTTTCTGCACCTGAAAAGAATTATGCAATCACCGACAAAGAGCTCCTGGCAATCAAATGGGCCTTCAAAACTTGGAGACACTACCTTTTAGGGGCAAGACACACGGTCAACGTTATCACAGATCACCGTAACCTGCAATATTCAAAAACAGCTAAGGCTCAATCTTCACGTCAACTCCGTTGGGCTTTATTCTTTGCCGAGTACGATTTTGTAATAACCTACCGACCAGGAGTGCGTAACGGAACGGCAGATTCCCTATCGCGTATGGGAGAGGCCAAAGACGCCTTTAATCCATCCAAACCAATAGCCATTAATCCCGAAGAAAGGATTCAACATCAGATTGCTGTAACTACCTGCTGGGAAGATTTGAAGACTGATCTCCAAGTAAAGATGGACCAAACAGCCCAAAAGGAATGGTTGAGTAAGGGGGAGCAGTACTCCATCAAAGAGAATCTACCATACTTTCAAGGAAGATGTTCAAGACAAGGAAATGCAAACCAAGATAATAGCGAACTATCACAAGTCATTGGTGGAAGGACATCCTGGGATCGCAAAGACTAGAGCCAAGATCCACAAAAACTATTGGTGGCCCTCTTGGAGAAAAGATGTTGCCCAGTTCATTACAACTTGCGGTGTCTGCACGCAAAACAAATCCCAAAAATTAAACCCTGCAGGATTGTTGAGACCATTAGGCGTACCACCAACACCATGGCATACATTGTCTATGGACTTCATTACCGATCTGCCACCCTGTGATGGGTTTCATACAATATTGGTCGCGGTAGACCTATTCTCCAAAATGGCACATTTTATTCCACTGAAGGGACTCAACACCGCTGCTACTCTGGCCACGATATCCTGGAACAAATCGTCCGGCTGCATGGATTCCCATCCGTATTGGTTTCTGACCGGGGAACTCAATTAGTTTCAGCCTTCTGTAGAAGATGTTGTAAACTAGCCCAGATCGACCTTCGCCTATCCATGAGTCACCAACCCCAAACTGATGGTCAAACGGAAAGGACAAACCAGACACTAGAACAATACCTGAGATGTATGTTGAAACAAACAGAAGGGTCCTGGAAAAACATCCTCTGGTTAAGTGAATTTGCGTACAACAACTCTATTCATACCAGCACTGGACAGACCCCATTTTACACAATCGATGGTCGTCACCCAAGAACATCTTCCTTTGATCCACTAGACGAAGTGGAGATGCCAGTGATCACGTCATTGCATAAAATTATTACTCAGTCTCTTAAAGAAGCTACCGAAAACTTAAATCGAGCTAAGGAACAACAAAAGAAATTTGCAGACCGACATAGGAGAGAAGCCCCACAATAGCACGTCGGGGATAAAGTATGGCCGACCAAGATACCTGGGACCATACCCAATTAAAGCCATTGTAAACTATGCGGCCATGAAATTGGATTTACCATCCAACATGCAAAACCACCCAGTTTTTCATGTCTCTCTTCTAAAACCAGTGAAACCGGACACTCGAATTTCAACACCACCAGAACCAGAGATCATCGCAGGTGAACTTGAGTATGAGGTGAAAAGTATCCTGGACTCCAAGAAAGTGCGCTCAAAACTTTACTATCTAATCTATTGGGAGGGCTATGGGACTCAGGATCGTACTTGGGAACCAGCTGAATTCGTCCATGACTCATCAAACAATTTCACCGGGACAACCCCACCAAACCGGGACCAGAGGGAAGGACAACGTGAGAGGGACCTTGAGGGGGAGTGCTGTTATGGCCCCTGGTCAAGGGCCATTCACTTTATATCATGCAGGGTCCCAATGGACCCAGTCTTGGCGCCTCTGGCACCAAACTCAATTCAAAGTGTGCTCTGCACACAGTATGCTCAGGGCACGTGCACCTAGGCCGGGCGGGGCCATACAAATGCATGGAAGGCACGTGCAGAAGACAGGGGGAGTGGCAAGGTGGGGCCACAAGGCGGTGCCTAAAGGGAGTGGCTGGGGCCAGGCTATATAAGCCAGCCCCACCCGCATGCTGGCGCTTCACGTTAGTCTGGTTGTGCAGCGTAACCCTTACCGCCGTCTACCGATCCTTACGAGATCAGCTCGAGTATCTTCAGTCTAGAGAACCCGTCCAGCATCTTACATGGAATCAGCCACGCCATCGCTGGAAGCACTGCTGTCCCCTTCCCACTCTGCAGCTGCCGCATGCATCTTACCTTGAAGTCAGCCACACCATCGCTGGAAGCTCTGCTACCCACTTCCGACTCTGCAGCTACCGTGCACATCTTACCAGAGATCAGCCATGCCATTGCTTGAAGCACTTCTACTCACTTCCAACTCAGCAGCGGCCGCACGCATCTTACCTGTCTCCTCAAATCCACTTCGGGCGGCGCTTTGCATCCTTACCTGTCCTGAACTCCCATCAACACGGAGTCATCGCCCGGCGCAGCATCCTCGCGGATTTTCTCATCTGGCAGCCGGCAGGAGTTCAGAGACCTGCTTGCCATCACCTGCAAAGGAGACAGAGAGCACAAGGTTAGCAATTGCATAAACTTTAAACGCTGGGCAGTGCAACTCGCGAACTTGGCGCATCATCCGGAAAGTCAACTTACCACTTGTAGGTTTTCTGGATTGGACTCTCTTCCATCACCACACACTCGTGGGCCATCTTCAAACCTAGAGAGAGAGGAAAGGGCAATCTAACATTAAGAAAAATAATAATTGGGGAAAATCACCACAAAGGTTACAGACAATAATCATTGTTATAAACACCTACCTTCAAGGCGGAATAGGCCGCAGCTGGTCTGGACCTCCATGCTAAGGATCAGTGACGCAACTAGGGACATCCACAGCACCCCTGGTGAGAGAAAGCAGGATGGAGAGCTCATCCTTACATTAAAACAGGTGAGCTTGCATGGGCAAACTCTTGCTCACTTCATACTGGCACGAAAGGGTCAAGGGGCATCACAATCCCACCACGCCACTCCCACTGTCTCTCATCTTCTCTCAGGGGCAGTACTAGCATCCCGAGTCTTCGATTTCGCAGCAGCTGGGGGAGAGAGTTGATCCAAGGGAGCCAAGTCCTGGGAGGGCTCCAACCATGCCCCAACATCCCCGCAGAGACCAGGTGAGCGTAACAGTTATCTGTGTGATGGTACCCCCTCAGTTCAATCACCAGCTGGGTGTTGTCAGCGTAGTTGGGGAAAAACACCCCTAAATTGGTAAGAAGGTTGCAGAGACACCGTACGTATAGATTGAACAAAAGGGAAGACAAACTTGCCCCTGGGGGTACTCCACAGTTGATGGAAAGGGGCAGTGAAGACTGACCACCCCAATGGATTTTGGAGCTACGTTCAACGAGGAAGGAGGTCACCCATTCTATGGCTTCCTACGAGCAGCTACCCGATAACTCCAAAGCCTCTTAATTTTCTGATGGTCTAGCAAGTCTGTTAGGCAGAAACCTGTGCAGTTCCCTCTTGGACCACTGCAAAAGATTTAAGACTACAGGTGTTTGGCAGTAAACCCACTTGGTAGCAGTCTGTACCACACAGATTCACTTGGTAGCTGTGTCTGAGCAGTCAGACTTCCCTCAAGAAGAGTTAGGCAGTATACAGAGTATTCACAATAGGTCAAAAGAACATAGTAGAACAAGCAAACACTGACCAGAGCTTGGTGTAAAAGAGATATAATTTATTTATTTAAAACCACATCTAATAAAACACACAGGCACTAATATTAAGCAGTTCAAAAACACTGTTACTAAAAGATATACACGCCCTTAAAAGAATATTAGACAAGTCTTAACTAAAGCTCCACTTATTTTCAGACAGCGGTGAGCGCTTAACGCAGATGGCACTCTAATAATTTGTTTTAAAAGGGAGAGAAAAGCAGGATATAAATTGAAACAGATCCCAACACTTTCACAAGAACACAGCAAGAGAGGAAGGCAGAGTCAAACCGTGAAGTTAGAGTTCAGAAAGCCGGATCCACTTTAAGAGGATCAGAATGAAATGTGTCCAAGGTCACACGGTTAAAAAGTGCACAAAAGTCTCGAAAAGGTTCTGAAAGAGTTGTACCAAAAGAAAGGGGACCAGTTAGATGGTCAAGGCGGCCAGCCCAGTCCAGAAGGTTAAGGGGTTATTATTACCTTGTAGCAATCTTTAGAAAGGGAGGCCTGGCGGACACGGTACCTTAAAGTGGTGAGAATACTCCAGCGGGGGCAGTTGTTCCTGGCAGCGAATGCAAGTCGGTGCTTCGTCCGGGGGAAGAGAGGATCTTGTCGGGGAGGAAGACAGGAGTCTGTTGCACTGCCAGGGAAGAAACCAGCCGCAGAGTTCTCAGTTAAAAGGAGCAGTCCTTTGGTTCACGGTCCAGTGGTAAGTGGCTATCCGGTTGCTGGGGTGCTTGGCATGGGCAATTCGACCACAAGATGTCCTGGGATGCGAGGAAAAGAAGGTAAACTGGTTGTGCCCACCAGTCAGGGGAAGAAGACTCTCCAGCAGGGAGATCTTCTCTGTCGTCGGGAAGTGGTGAGTCGGTTCTGCAGGGCTCCACCGGTGGTGTCGTCGTAGCAGGTCGGCTCAGCTTCTCCCTCGTCGGATTCTCAGGTCCTGTGGCGACTTCTTAAGTTCAAGTCCCCAAAGCCCTGCTTTTATGCAGCACACCCCCATTCACTCAGCCTAGCTGTCAAGCAAACATGCTAAGTGGTGAGCCGGCCGGCTCACCACTTGGGCCAATCACACAAGAGTGCGACTTGAGTACCCAAGGTAACTCAGTCCAGGGTGCCTAAACCCCCTCACACACCCCCTGTGGTACCTAGACAGAGTGGTACCACTTTTGGAGGCTTCTGTGGAGAAGCCCGCCAAAAAGTGTAACAAAGGGCTCGACTTGGGTTGGAGTCACAGAAGAGAACACAAACGCCATTTTAGAATTGAGTCCTGGCAAAAAATACCAACCGGCGAATTAATATTAAATAAATAAACCGGCGGTATGTTCGAGGCTATGAGAATTAAATAATTAAAGTTGGTAGCCTCGAACAATGGGAAAATCCCATAGGGATATATTCGCGGTCGAATATAAAAAGTAGTATCCACTGCCACCAGCCAAAACTCGATCAGGGGGGACGGAGACGTGCCCCCTCGACTAACAGGCCCCGGGGTAATCGAATTGCCCCGACCAGTACGTCCACAATATGATGGTTTGCACTGGTTTCTGTTCATAATTTGGGACTAGTAAAGCCAATGGTGACTTTACATGCCCTCGGAGACAGTAGTCAGTCCCAGGGTATGGAGTCTATGGTGGGGTGTCACTAAGACACCCTGTGTTACTGCACGGAGGGTGCTGTGTAACACACATAGTAAACACACATGAGACCCTATGGAGTAAAGGACCCCATAGCCCATAAAACACATAAGCAGTCAAAGGAACACCATAAATCATGTCCAAGAGTGGGAGAAAAAGAGTCTCACTCTTGGCAGGAGGAAAAAAACAAACTCCAGAAATCCAGCAAAGCTGCTGGGGGACTCACTAGGTTAGGAAATTCAGCCTAAAGAGAGAATTCTCCCTAACAAAGTCAAAGGCTGCATATAAATCTAACAGCAGTAACATGCCAGTGTTTCCTCTGTCCATGATGCTAAGCATTCTGGTTATCCAGTGCATCCATATGAATCTCAGTTATGCAACATGAGGTGCACAGAGACTTCGCCTGTCGTCAGATTCATTGCCCTAGCAGTGATAAAACATGCAAAGGCGGCCCTGGGGCATCGTGGCACTGTTACAATAGGGCTTACTTAGTTACAGGAGTGATAATACCATGACAACTGGGTGATATTCGGTACAGTGAGAAAGATACAAGACAGTAGAATGTTATAATGACGTTTACATGATGTGCAGCTTTGATCCTAAAGGTTCCAAGGTTACAGGGGAACCAGCTGAAGCTCATGGTGAACTAGCAGGGGGATCTAGTTGAAAAGCTTGGTTTTAAGAGATTTGCAGAAAGCTGCGTGGGAGGTCTCATTTCTGAGTGAAGTGGGCAGGGCATTCCCGTTTTTACGCGCTATAAATAGGAAGCACGAGCCTCCAGCTTTGGCTCTTTTGAAGGTAGGGACGTTGAGCTGATTGGAGTGGTGGGAACACTCAGGTCTATAAGAGGTGGCTCTGACTATTTTTTCAGAAAGCTATGGCAGTGCTGTGAGTGATAGGCACTAGTGTGTAATTGCTATGGTTTTTAAAAGTATGCACTCTTTGACTGGGAGCCAGTGGGCATCCCGTCTTGCCTGGGAGATGTGCTCCCTTTTGGGAATGCTTAGCACAGCTCTGAGGGTATTATTTTGAGTGATTTGTAATCTGTTGATGTTTTTGGCCGACAGGCCCACAAACAGGACGTTACAATAATCCAATTTGGCCCCAATGGTAGCTGTGGCTATCGAGAGGCAGTTTTTGGAGGATAGGTAAGGATTGATGCATTGATGATTTTGGTAGCAGGAGCTGCCAAACATGCAATGGCGCTAACCTGGCGCTTCATAGAGGGAGAGGAGTCAATATAAACCCCCAAGGTTTGACTGCTGGTGAAACAGTGATTGGTGTGTTCTCTATGTTGAAGGTGCTGTATTGAGTGTCAAGCTTGTTGAGAATTTCCTTGGCGCCTACCAGGAGGACTTATGTTTTGTCCCCGTTGAGACACAGTCCATTAACTGCCATCCAGGCCTGGATGAGGGCATACGTTTTACACAGTGTTGCCGTGTCCTGTTTGTAGGAGCCAGTAAGAGGGAGAAGGACTTGTGTGTCATCGGCATAGTTTGTGTATGCTATGCAGTGCTTGTCCAGGTCATTGAAGAGTGGTAGAGTGAAAATATTGTACGTTGTGGGTGAGGTACAGGAGCCCTGTAGGACTCCGCAGTAGATGGTGGTTGGTGCAGTGCAGGCTTGATCTGAAAACACCTTCATGACTCTCCCTTCCAGGATGTGGCTTCAGGGGTGAATTGGGCTGAACTCCTGAGTTGCCTGCAGAGGGTCTCGTGGTCAACAAGGTTGACCGCTGCAGACAAATCGAGGAGCAGGAGCAGCACAGGCTTGCCTTCCGTGGCCTGGGCAGAAGCCTGATTGCCTCTATCCAAGGATACTGTTCACTACAAGGAAATGTTGGATTTGTAAATAAGCAGCTTTGTCTAGAATTTTCAACAGAAATGGAACAGTAGTGATATGTCTGTATTTGTTGCGTGATTCCAGGTCTAAGGATGTTTTTTTCAGCAGTGGGTGAACGAGATGGACATGTTCTGATGACCCTACATACTGTTTATAGAACCGATATTGCAAGAGGTCATTGTCCTCTCTGACCTGGCACGAGCCACTGAAATATTGATTCAGCATCAATGCAGCATTGGGGCCACTTTCATTTCAACACCCAGACACAAACATATTGAAACATGCAGAAAAGGGTACATAGTCCCAGAGAGATGCAGACCACACATAGGATTTCCCTGTCCCTGTCACGGTTCCCGTCCCTACCCCTATCCCTGCCCCCATCCCTTCCCCCATCCCCGTGCCTGTGCCTGTCCCTGCCCCAGCCCCTGTACCTGCCCCTGCCCCTGTCCCTGAACCTGTCCATGTACCTGTCCCTGTCCCTGTACCTGTCCATGTACCTGTACATATACCCATCCCTGTCCCTGTATCTGTCCCTGTCCCTGATACTGTCCCTGCCCCTGTACCTGTACTTGTCCCTGCCCCTATACCTGTCCATGTACCTGTTGCTGTCCCTATACCTGTCCATGCCCCTGTCCCTGTCTCTGTACCTGTCCCTGCCACTGCCCCTGTACCTATCTCTGCCCTATACCTGTCCATGTACCTGTCCCTGTCCCTGTTCATGTTCCTGTCCCTGTACCTGTACCAGTCTGTGTACCTGTCCATGTACCTGCCCCTGTCCCTGTACCTGCGCCTGTCCCTGTCCCTGTACCTATCCATGTCCATGTCCCTGTACCTGTACCTGTTCATGTACCTGTACCTGTACTTGTCCCTGTCCATGCCCCTGTCCCTGTCCATGTACCTATCCCTGTCCCCGTACCTGTCCATGTACCTGTACCTGTACCTGTACTTGTACCTGTCCCTGTCCCCGTACCTGTCCCTGCCCCTGTACCTGTCCATGTACCTGTCCCTGTCCCTGTCCATGTACCTGTCCCTGTCCCTATACCTATACCTGTGCATGTACCTGTCCCTGCCCCTGTCCCTGTCCATGTGCCAGTCCCTGTACCTGCCCATGTACCTGCCCCTGTACCTGTACCTTCCCCTGCGCCTGTGCCTGTCCCTGCCCCTGTCCCTGTAGCTGTATCCATACCTGTCTCTGTACCTGTCCCTCTACCTGTCCCTGCCCCTGTACCTGTCCCTGTACCGGACCCAATACCTGTCCCCGTACCTATACCTGTCCATGTACCTGTCCCTGCCCCTGTCCATGTACCAGTCCTTGTACCTGTCCATGTACCTGCCCCTGTACCTGTCCCTGTACATGTACCTGTCCCTGCCCCTACCCCTGTCCCTGTACCTGTCCATGTACCTGTACCTGTACCTATACCTGTCCCTGTCCCTGTACCTGCCCCTGCCCCTGTCTCTGTACCTGTCCATGTACCTGCCCCTGTACCTGCCCCTGTACCTGTCCTTGTACCTCTCCCCATACCTGTCCCTGTACCTGTACCTGCCCCTGTCCCTGTACCTGTCAATGTACCTGTCCCTGTACATATACCTGTCCCCATACCTATACCTGTCCATGTACTTGACCCTTTACCTGCCCCTATCTCTGCCCCTGTCCCTGTACCTGCATCTGTCCATGTATCTGTACATGTCCCTGTACCAGTCCCTGTACCTGTCTCTGTCCCTGTCCCTGTACCAGTACATGTCCATGTACCTGTACCTGTCCCTGTACCTGTCCCCGTAACTGTCTCTGTACCTCTACCTGTACCCGTACCTGTACCCATACCCGTACCTGTCCCTGTCCATGTACCTGTCCTTGTCGCTGCCCCCATCCCCGTCCCTGCCACTGTCCCTGCCCCTGTCCGTGCCCCTGCCCCTGTCCATGTACCTGTACCTGTCCCTGTCCCTGTACCTGTTCATGTACCTGTCCCTGTCCCCATACCTGTCCCTGAACCTATACCTGTGCCTGTCCCTGCCACTGTTCCTTTCCCTGCCCCTGCCCCTGTCTCTGTCCCTGCCCCTGTACCTGTCCATGTACCTCTACCGGTACCTGTACTTGTACCAGTCTCTGTCCATATACCTATCCCTGTACTTGTCCCTGTCCCTGCTCCTGTCCCTGCTCCTGCCCCTGTCCCCTGTACCCGCCCATATACCTGTACCTGTACCGGTACCTGTACCTGTATCTGTACCTGTCCCTGTCCCTGCCTCTGTCCCTGTACCTGTCCATGTACCTGTGCTGGTACCTGTACTTGTATCTGTCTCTGTACCTGCCCCTGCCCCCTGTCCATTTCCCTGTCCCTGTACATGTCCCTGTCCCCTTCCTGTACCCATCCCTGTACCTGCCCCTGTACCTGTCCCTGCCACTGTACCTGCCCCTGTACCTGTCCCCGTCCCTGTACCCATCCCTGTCCCTGCTCCTGGAACTGTCCCTGTACCCATCCCTGTACCTGTCCCTGTACCTGCACCTGTATCGGTACCTGTACTTGTACCTGTCCCTGTCCCAGCCCCTCTCCCTGTACCTGTCCATGCCCCTGCCCTTGTACCTGTCCCCGTACCTGCACCTGTACCCATCCCTGTCCCTGCCCCTGTACCTGCCCCTGTACCCATCTCTTTACCCATCCCTGTACCTGTCCCTGTCCCTGTCCCTGCACCTGTCCCTGTCCCTGTACCTGACCCTGTACCTTGTACCCGTCCACATCCCTGTCCTTCTACCTGTCCCTGCCCGGCCCCTATCCCTGTCCCTGTCCCTGTCCCCATCCCTGTACCCATCCCTGTCCCTGTACCTGCCCCTGTATCTGTCCCTACCATTGTCCCTGGCCCTGTACCTGCCCCTGTACCTGTCCCGGTCCCTGTACCCATCCCTGTCCCTGTCCCTGTCCCTGTCCCTGTCCCTGTACCCATCCCTGTACCTGTCCCTGCCCCTGTCCCTGTACCTGTCCATGTCCCTGCCTCTGCACCTGTCCCTGTACCTGCACCTGTCCCCGTACCTGCACCTGTACCCATTTCTGTACCCATCCCTGTCCCTGTCCCTGCCCTTGTACCTGCCCCTGTACCCATCTCTGTAGCCATCCCTGTACCTGTCCCTGTACCCATCTCTTTACCCATCCCTGTACCTGTCCCTGTCCCTGCACCTGTCCCTGTCCCTGTACCTGACCCTGTACCTTGTACCCGTCCACATCCCTGTCCTTCTACCTGTCCCTGCCCGGCCCCTATCCCTGTCCCTGTCCCCATCCCTGTACCCATCCCTGTCCCTGTACCTGCCCCTGTATCTGTCCCTACCATTGTCCCTGCCCCTGTACCTGCCCCTGTACCTGTCCCGGTCCCTGTACCCATCCCTGTCCCTGTCCCTGTCCCTGTACCCATCCCTGTACCTGTTCCTGCCCCTGTACCTGTTCCTGCCCCTGTCCATGTCCCTGCCTCTGCACCTGTCCCTGTACCTGCACCTGTCCCCGTACCTGCACCTGTATCCATTTCTGTACCCATCCCTGTCCCTGTCCCTGCCCTTGTACCTGCCCCTGTACCCATCTCTGTAGCCATCCCTGTACCTGTCCCTGTACCTGCACCTGTCCCTGCACCTGTACCCATCTCTGTACCCATCCCTGTCCCTGCCCTTGTACCGGCCCCTGTACCCATCTCTGTACCCATCCCTGTACCTGTCCCTGTACCTGCACCTGTATCGGTACCTGTACTTGTACCTGTCCCTGTCCCTGTCTCCATCCCAGTCTCTGTCCCTGTACCTGTCCATGTCCCTGCCTGTGTGCCTGTACCTGCACCTGTCCCCGTACCTGCACCTGTACCCATTTCTGTACCCATCCCTGTCCCTGTCCCTGCCCTTGTACCTGCCCCTGTACCCATCTCTGTAGCCATCCCTGTACCTGTCCCTGTACCTGCACCTGTCCCTGCACCTGTACCCATCTCTGTACCCATCCCTGTCCCTGCCCTTGTACCGGCCCCTGTACCCATCTCTGTACCCATCCCTGTACCTGTCCCTGTACCTGCACCTGTATCGGTACCTGTACTTGTACCTGTCCCTGTCTCCATCCCAGTCTCTGTCCCTGTACCTGTCCATGTCCCTGCCTGTGTCCCTGTACCTGCACCTGCCCCCGTACCTGCACCTGTACCCATTTCTGTACCCATCCCTGTCCCTGCCCTTGTACCTGCCCCTGTACCCATCTCTGTAGCCATCCCTGTACCTGTCCCTGTACCTGCACCTGTCCCTGCACCTGTACCCATCTCTGTACCCATCTCTGTCCCTGCCCTTGTACCGGCCCCTGTACCCATCTCTGTACCCATCCCTGTACCTGTCCCTGTACCTGCACCTGTATCGGTACCTGTACTTGTACCTGTCCCTGTCCCTGTCTCCATCCCAGTCTCTGTCCCTGTACCTGTCCATGTCCCTGCCCGTGTCCCTGTACCTGCACCTGTCCCCGTACCTGCACCTGTACCCATCCCTGTCCCTGCCCTTGTACCTGCCCCTGTACCCATCTCTGTATCCATCCCTGTCCCCGTACCTGCACCTGTACCCATCCCTGTCCCTGCCCTTGTACCTGCCCCTGTACCCATCTCTGTATCCATCCCTGTCCCTGTCCCTGCACCTGTACCTTGTCCATGTGAACTCTAGCTTCTCCATGAGATCTTCTACTCTCCACAGTCTGCAATGTGCCGCTTTCATATGAAAGTGGCTGCATGAAAGAGGCCAACAGATGAATGATCACAAAATATTTTCATCCATTGTCTCTGCAGCTGAGCAATGTCAGAGGCACCTGTACCTCATGGCGCCACCTCCCACAGGCCCACGGCCACCATGCTGGCACAGCACACAGCAGAGCCAATGTGCAGACTTTGGTGGTGGGCAATGTTGCATGGAGGGAAGGAACCTGGCCGCCTCCATACAGTTCTCGACTTTGAGGATCATGAGTCCCATCAGCAGTGAGGGCAATATGTGCAGCTCGGCTCTGTGGCAGGAGGACCTTCCCCCTTGCAGTACTGATGGAATATGGCAGGACTATAGATTCTCATTCTGCACATCTCTGGCAACAATAGATGCTCCACCTTCTACCCAGAAAAATTTAATTCATAATTTAAGTCAATATCAGCTCTCTCCAGAAGAACACTCATTGCTAAATAAAGGATTATCATTTGCTCCATCCTGCATTAAGGATATCGTGCAGGTTCAAATTGATCTATTTAAATTTATCAGAAAGCTGAAGCTCAAGAAGTTTTTTGCTACACAGGTCAAACAATACTCTCCTACGACACCTGTCGCTGCACTATCAGAAATTTCATTGCAAACGATGATGAGTACCCATATACTCATGTCTATTGATGAGTCAATGTCTGACAATGAATCTAACCTTCTTGATACGATGCATGAATTAGATATTCAGCATCGTAATTTGACAATTAAAGAATTTGCAAATAGATCTAAATTTACTCCAATTCTGTCAGATGACAACGTTATAGACACGTTCTATCCGGTCGTGACCAATGATATTCACACATTAGTTGATCGTTGCTCTTCTCGTTTACAATTCACAAATTCTAATTTGTCAATAGCACAGCGTTCCGCCCTGAACAAATTAGCATCTAATGATTCGTTGGTAATTAAGGAAGCTGATAAAGGCGGTAACGTCGTGATTATGGACAAAGCTGATTATATCTCCATGGCACTTGACCATTTGAACTCACCAGGTTGCTATGCCATTTTGAAAAACAATCCTATTGCTCAAATACGTAATAAAGTTCATTCTTTAATTGATAAATGGTATAAATTAGGAATCATTACAGATGTGGAAAAATGTTTTTTGTTTTCTGATAAACCCACAATGCCAACTGCTTATTTTCTTCCTAAGATCCATAAGACATTTGACAAGATACCTGAAGGTAGACCTATTATTAGTGGCCAGGGGGGAATTTTGGAACCTATATCAGTATATGTCAATGAATGTATTGCACCTTTGGTCCATTCTACACCCACATACTTAAGAGATACTATGCATATTCTTGAAATTCTTGCACAATTGCCTTGTACTTCTGAAATATTATTGGTCACACTTGATGTTAAATCATTATATACTTCTATTGATCACTACAAAGCAATTGCTAGCATTACTTATATTTTCCGACACAAATCAGCATCATACCATCTTCATATTGAAATGATCAAAGAATTTCTTCTTTGTGCTCTGCAAAATAATGTGTTTCTTTTTAATGATACATATTATCAACAACTGATTGGCATTGCAATGGGAGCCAGTTTTGCTCCTTCTGTAGCGAATATATTCATGCACCAATTTGAAGAACAATATGTGTTTCATGATAATGTCTTTTCACCGTCAATATATCTTTGGAAAAGATATATTGATGACGTTTTTATGATTTGGACTGGCAATATGGCTGAACTAAATGAATTTGTCAAATTTTTAAATGCCAATAATTGGGGTTTGCAATTCGTGCATCATGTTTCAAATGATTCTGTGGATTTTCTTGACCTGAATATTTCTAAGTCCCCTATGGGTTTTATTACTAAAACTTTCCGTAAACCTACCTCGGTCAATGCAGTTTTACATTCATCTAGTTCTCACATACGGTCTGTTATTAACAACATTCCGAAAGGTGAATACATTAGAGCCAAACGTAATTGCTCTCTGGATGCTGATTTCGATGCGGAAAAACTGTTTATTCGCGATCAATTTGTACAACGGGGTTATCAATCAAACCTTCTTACTAAGGTTGAACGCGCAGTGTCCAGTATGAAGAGGGCTGATTTACTTAAACCTAAATCTAGAACGAACTCAGCTAATACGCGCTTTAATAAAATTAGGCTGATCACTAGATACACCAGTGATAGTAATGAGGTGTATGCTATACTAAAACGTCATTGGCACTTACTCCATTTAGACAAGGATCTCACCAAATTATTGGAACCTAATCCATCGATAGTTTTTAGTAGAGCTCCTACTCTTAAAAATCTTCTATGCCCCTCTTTCATGGCACCGGCACCTATTGTTAGAACATGGTTAGAACTGGGTCGTGCAAATGGGTTTCACAAATGTGGGAGTTGCAACATGTGTTCACATGTATTTGAATCTGAGGCATTTGACTTTGGTACAACAGGTAAACATGTTATCAATTCATTCATTAATTGTAACACAAAATTTGTGGTGTATTGCATTATATGTGTCTGTGGCTTATTTTATGTCGGGAGCACTATTAGGCCACTCAAAATGCGTATTCGGGAGCATTTGGCTTCTTTGCATAAACAGGATGCCAAATATCCACTGGCATTACATTGGCAGACTTTACATCAACTCGATGACTTTAAGGCTTTGAAATTTATTGGGCTGTCTCAAATACGTCCATTAAAAAGAGGGGGCAATATGGAACTTAGACTTAGACAATTAGAGGCTAGACTTATTTGTAAACACAGATTAGTAAATTTTGGACTTAATTCCGATCATGAATTTCATGTGTTCTTATGATTTAATTTTATATTTAGAGTTGGTTTGGTGTCATTGATACTTAGGTAGCTACACCTGAACTACCGTGCCTCATATTATTTAATTTCGTTTTTGAATACCAAATTGTTTGTATATTCTCTTGATGTATTAATGGGTGTGTGCGGCTGAATACACAACCTGTGATAACATATTCTTATACATTGCCAAGACTAATCTTTTTATCATCAGCTTAACAAGTGCGCTCCATGTATTGTTCACCTTTAACTTTATTTTTGACTAAATTATGATGTTCAGGTGTACAGCACCGATAGATTGTGTGCTTTATACATAACTTGGCCTTATTGATCTAATTAATAACCGACTCTTTCCCTCACCTAACATGGCCGCCGCGGTATGCCTTGTGCTGTTGCTGCCTATGCGATCTATTTCTCTTTTTAACTACTACGAGATGCATTGCGCGCGCGCACTCTCTCTTTGTACATTGTTGTTGCCGGAAGGCTGGTAAGAAACTTTTGTGCTCTTTCGACATGATCCCTATGTTGTAATTAATTGATTTTATTTAACTAAGAGCCGTTTTCCTCTCTTTTTCTTTTGGTAAATGTCCAATTTAATATTGGTAATGGATACGTGACTCGTCCTGAATTGGTTGGTTGGTGTTATCTACGCGCAACTTTTTTTTTTTTTTTTTTTGGCTGTGGACTTTTTGCAGTAATTAATTAATGGTCATTGCAACCGCAAGTAATATTAAGGTAATTATACCTAAATTTTATATCTACTGTGGGATAATTGTTGGCGTTTGAATGTAATATGACACCAGATAATCCTTGTTAATTTATCTTTTTTGCCGTATAGTTTCCTTTGGACAAGGTTCAACGGTAATTATCTAGTCAGTTGTCCTTTGAGTTGATTAACAAATTATGTTATCTATGGTTGATTTTCCACCGCACACACCTAATCTCTTATTATCTTATTATGTTATGTCTCTTTTTCTTTTTTGGGTTGTAACCGGATGGATCATCTGCTTAAACGGTAAATGTTTGTATGGAAAATGATTTATATTATATTATGTTCCTTTTAATTTAATGCCATGATGTCCTGATTTCTTCTGGCCATCTCCCTTGCTACCCCTTGATGTTTGCCCAATTGACATGATGTATATCACTAATGAATGGGTTACTGGTTGTATAATTGTTACTATGTACAGCCTTTGAAAAAGAGCTTTGCTCGAAACACGTGTCAGGCTGTGGAATGGAATTAAAAACATAATTCAATTATTATTGTATTATTGTTAATTGGCGCAGTTCACTGTTTATATCTAATTTACTTCTACCCAGGAACTTCAACATCATTTGCCCTTTAAGTAAAGGGCTGCCCCTGTGCTGACACAGGAAGGTCTGTGTCATTTCATTCCTGGTGCAGCAGTGGTGCACACAGCTGCTCTTCCACAAGCCTATCTAGATGGAGGGGGGCCTGGCTTGCACCTGCCAGCAGTGGTGCACACAGCTGCTCTTCCACAAGCCTATCCAGATGGAGGGGCGAGGTGTTAGGCAGAATCATATGCAGTACCCTTTGGGAACACCACACACAATTAAGACTAGAAGTGCAAGTACAAATTCACCTTTGGTACAAGCCTGTACCACACAATAAAGTGGTAGCGATGGCTGAGCATCCAGACTTATCACAAGAGTAAAGTGAGCATTATCAATAGTTACACAAAGGACAGCAATTACTATGGTTCAAACTAACATTGACTCACGGTTTCTGAGTAAAAGAATACACATTTATCTAGACATCAGTTGTAAAACATTTCACTAAGTAAAGCAGCAGAAAAATCACACTCTTAATATACTACACACCACCCAATAAATTCTGGACAAGTTAAGCTCAAAATGAGGTGTGAGCAAAATGGCACTCATGCAATTTAAAAAGTGAGGGAAAGACAAGGTTATAATAAATCAAGCAGCACCAACAAGTAAGTAGGCAGGGCAATCTAGAAAAGGCTTTCTAGCATGAGGATTCAAATCAATAGGCCTGGGCCAATGTTAATGGTTCAGAGTCTTTGCACAGGATCACACAGTTCAGGGTAGTTTGCGGTTAAGTCTTTGCCAAGAGTTCAAAACGAAGTTGGTTGGCAGAAAAGTTATTCAAAAGAGTAGAGAAGGACAAGCCCTCGAATTGGCAAAAGATTTCAAACACGTTTACTGCGGTCGGACGGAACGAACGGCCGGATTTAAACAGTACCTTAAATGAAGAAGGAGGCTGTAGCTGAGGCAGAAGTTCCTGGCAGGTCCTGCAGGCTCACAGTTCCTGAAGTGACTGTCGAACTGACACAAAGGAGGAAGACTGGAGGGTCCTGCACTGCCCAGGGAAGAAACCAGCAGCAGAGCACATCGACAAATTAAAGGTGCGTTCCTTAACACCCAAGCAGGGTCTGACCTTCCTGGCTATCTGGCCCACTGCAGTGGTGCACAGCAAATTCGACCAGGAGAGGGAGGCCTTGCTTGGTGTTTGGTGAACTGTTTGGTCCCACCAGCTATGGGGAAGTAGATTCCTTGCAGATCTTCTTTGTCATCGAAGTTTGGAGATTCGGACCCGCAGCAGGGCTTCACTGGGAGGTTCAGTCGTGGTAGTGGTCCACTTCTTTCAGCTTCTCTTCGGTTCTCTCGATCCAGTGGCAACTCTGCCTTCCAAGTCCCAGAGACCTGCTTTTTATGCAGTTATCCCCCATTCACACAGCCTGGCTGTCAATCACAAAGCAGGGTGGCTGTCCTGGTAGGACAGTCACCTAGCCAATCAAACAGGACTGCAACTTGGGGTAACAAGGGAACCCATGGCAGGGGTCCTAAAACCCCTCCCTCACATCCTGCCTACCCAGACATTCAGGTGCCTAAGGAGGGCTTCTGTGCAGAAGCCCGCCATAGGACAGTGAACAAAGGAACCAAACCTGGTTTGGCGCGCAGAGTAAAACACGAGAAAGACCTTTTCAAAACGAAATGGCGAACAAACCAGGGACGTCATTTAGGGGTCACCAGAGGTCGCAACTGCGACCTCTGAGGTCTCCCTTGCAACCTCTAAAAAAAAAACGAATGAAAAAAATGTCTTTTCTTTTTTTTTTTGTATTGCAAGCTCCTGGGCTGTGGCCAGCACCATGTGGCTCTTTACTTCGGGAGTGGCTGGCTTGCTTGTTCAGGCCCCTTAAAAAAAAGAAGAAAAATAAGAACGGGAGTGCCACAAGTCTAACACTTTCAGCACTGACCCTAAATAAGAAAGAATAGGAATACCACATAATGTGTCTTTCTCGAATGGTATACAATAATTGTAGACTCATTAAAGGTTTATTTCAGGTACACTTCAGGAGGTGAGTCACTGATTTAGGGCCTCATCAAGAGTTGGGCGGTAACGCCAGCGCTATCTGCCCTACCGCCAAACCCACCGGCGCTATTAGCGCCGGATCACGGGTTTGGCGGATTTGGAATTCCCCATTGAGCCAATTCGGGAATGCCCCATTCCCCATTGGGCTCAATGGGGAAATTCTGCGCTCATACCGCCAGTGGATTTCCCGCCGGCGGTGTGAGCGCAAATTTTCAGCGGATTTCCCCCCCAGCTCAGAGCTGGGGAGAAATCCGCCAAAGCCCTGATTTGGCAGACCCTTAAATCTGGTGGTAACAGCGCTACCGCCGGATTTAAGGGTTACAGCCAACCTCGTGATGAGGCCCTTAGTCTGTTCTTAAATGCCTCAACTCAGCCTTTCATCCTTCTGAGGTTGATAAATGAGTGCCAACACAGGTTGGGTGATATTGAGTGTATATTTTTTCTATATAAAGCGCTTAAGCGTAAGTGCTATATAATAACACATCATTATCATGATCATTTGGTCATGGACGTCTGCTTGCATTCACAGTAATTTGGCAATATGAGCCTATACACACTGATCTTAACGATACATATGGCAATCCATTCTTGTATGAAATGTACATCACATTATAGTGATATCGTAACTATATTTTTCGTAGTGTACAATGCTATGTGATGCCACTTCCTGTTTTGTCAACGGGTGAAAGGTCATGTTCCATCGCTTCCCGCAATATCACTTCGGGGTGGGGTCAAATGACATCACATGCTGTGATGTCCTCGGGGGTCAAGGGTCGTGTGATGTCACTTCCACTACCCTTAGCATTTTGGTGAAATGACATCCCTGAAATAAACCCAGCCGGAACCAAATTAAAGTAAATGTGGTCCAACGGGTTTGCATTCGAGGCTACGAAGATAGCCTAAAACAGTACCAGGGCTATTTAAATAAACCGCGGTAGGAAAAATATGGTAGATACCACTGCCACCAGCCAATTCTTAATGAAAGGGGAACGAAACAATGTTCCATGAGAGACAGACAAAATGGGATAACTATTAACCCTTTCCAGTACTCTATGTAAGATAGGTTGTACTGGGTCTCTGAGTTTAAAAAGACTAATAAAGTCAATGGCAACTTTACATGTTCTGGTAGACAGTAGTCAGTCCCAGAATATGGAGTTTAAAGTGGGAAGTCTGAAAAAGACATCCCTGTGTCACTGCACTAAAGGTGCTGTGTGACACACAGTAAGAAGATGATGCCTATGGAGTAGGTGAAGCTCCACAGTCCATGAACACAAACATTTTGAACACACACAGCAAAACACATGTAAGAGTGAGAAAAAAGGTTCACACTCTTACCAGGTGAAAAAAAGAAATACTAAAAATCCAGCAAAGCTGCTGAGGGACTCAGTAGATAAGGGAAATTCACCATTCTGGAGAATTCTCCCTAACACGAGGGCCCTGGCTTGCTCCTGTGTGCCCTAAAGATGAGGAAGCTTATCTGCCAGCAGTAGTGCACACAGCTGCTCTTCCACAAACCTATCTAGATGGAGAGAGGGCCATGGCTTGTTCCTGTGTGCCCTACAGATGAGGAAGCGTATCTGCCAGCAGTGGTGCACACAGCTACTCTTCCACACACCTATCGAGATGGAGAGGGGCCTTGGCTTGCACCCGTGTGCCCTACAGATGAGGTAGCTTATCTGCCAGCAGTGGTGCACACAATTGCTCTACCACAAACCTATCTAGATGGAGAGAGGGCCATGGCTTGCTCCTGTGTGCTCTACAGATGAGGAAGCTTATCTGCCAGCAGTGGTGCACACAGTTGCTCTTGCACAAACCTATCTAGATGGAGGGGCGAGGGCCCTGGCTTGCACCTTTGTGCCCTACTGTGGTGCACACATCTGCTCTTCCACAAACCTATCTAGATGGAAGGGCAAGAGCCCGGTCTTGTTCCTGTGTGCCCTACAGATGAGGAAGCATATCTGCCAGCAGTGGTGCACTCATCTGCTCTTCCACAAGCCTATCTAGATGGAGGGGGGAGGGCCCTGGCTTGCACCTGTGTGCCCTACAGATGAGGATCCTTATCTGCCAGCAGTGGTGCACACAGCTGCTCTACCACAAACCTATCTAGATGGAGGGGGGAGAACCCTGGCTTGCACCTGTGTGCCCTACACATGATTTCTGCCATTTTCATGATCTGTCCTCGGAGACGATGCAGCAGCCAGTGCCAGCGGTGGGTGACCTATTAAGCGGTGTTTGGAAGGCTCACCGGAAGCTTGGAGGTCTTATTGGCACCCGCTGGAGTGTAGATGTTGAGGTACAGGCAGTCTTCAGACACGGGCAGAGGGGGAAAGTCCACTTGCAATATCTCATTTATTTTTGCTGTCAACCCCACTGATTGAAGGCACCTGAGGAGATACAATAAGGCCACCGATTAGACAGTCTCGATCTGTGGGTAGTGTAATCATAAAGCAAACATGACCATTGTTGCACAGTATAGACAGCCTCCATCTGTGGGAGGTGTAATCATAAAGCATATCTGACCATTGTTGCAGAATATGGACAGCCTCCATCTGTGGGTGGTGTAATCATAAAGCATATCCGACCATTGCTGCAGAGTATGGGCAATGCCGAGTATTGGGTACAGGGGAATACCGAACACCATAATAGTATCAATACTTTCTTGTTCATATACCGCTTTCTATCATTGCTCAACCATATATAGCACTCATTGACCCTCCAAGAAGGGTGAACAGCTGAGGGGGCCTTGCCAGAGCTTGTCACATGCAGATTACATAAGGATTTCAGCAGCAAGCACTCACCCCCCTGAGCTATTTGTCCATCCAGAGAAGGTCAGAGATATGTACACACACCAACCTTTTTCTTCTCAAACATGTGTCCGGGGAAATATTTGTGACCCTTTCAGACACGTCAAGGACCGCCAAGGAGTGTAACCAAGGCGCTACATTCTGCACCTGGTCAGTCTTCACCCTTTCAAACAGAGCTGTAAAGTATAATATGCCTCACTATCCCCAACTCTAAGAGGGGCTGTCCTGCCTCAAAGCCTCACTATCCCCAAATCTAAGAGGGGCTGTCCTGCCTCAACGTCTCACTATCCCTAACTCGAAGAGGGGCTGTCCTGCCTCAACATCTCACTATCCCTAACTCTAAGAGGGGTTGTCCTGCCTCAAAGCCTCACTATCCCCAACTCTAAGAGGGGCTGTCCTGGCTCAACCAGCGTCTCACTATCCCTAACTCTAAGAGGGGCTGTCCTGCCTCAAAGCCTCACTATCCCTAACTCTAAGAGAGGCTGCCATGCCTCAACACCTCACTATCCCTATCTCTAAGAGGGGTTGCCCTGCATCAACGCCTCACTATCCCAAACTCTAAGAGGGGCTGCCCTGCCTCAATGCCTCACTATCCCTAACTCTAAGAGGGGTTGCCTGCCTCAACGCCTCACTATCCCTAACTCTGAGAGGGGTTGCCCTGCCTCAACACCTCACTATCCCCAACTCTAATAGGGATGTCCTGCCTCAACATCTCACTATCCCTAACTCTAAGAGGGGCTGTCCTGCCTCAAAGCCTCACTATCCCCAACTCTAAGAGGGGCTCTCCTGCCTCAACGCCTCACTATCCCCAACTCTAAGAGGGGTTGCCCGGCCTCAACGCCTCACTATCCCCAACTCTAAGAGGGGCTGTCCTGCCTCAACGCCTCACTATCCCCAACTCTAAGAGGGGTTGCCCTGCCTCAACGCCTCACTATCCCCAACTCTAAGAGGGGCTGTCCTGCCTCAACGCCTCACTATCCCCAACTCTAAGATGGGTTGCCCTGCCTCAACGCCTCACTATCCCCAACTCTAAGAGGGGCTGTCCTGCCTTAACGTCTCACTATCCCTAACTCTAAGAGGCGCTGTCCTGCCTCAACGTCTCACTATCCCTAATTCTCAGAGAGGGGCTGCCCTGCCTCAACGCCTCACTATCCCTAACTCTGAGAGTAGCTGCCCTGCCTCAACGCCTCACTATCCCCAACTCTAAGAGGGGCTGTCCTGCCTCAACGTCTCACTATCTCTAACTCTAAGAGGGGGGCCTGGCTCAAAGCCTCACTATCCCTAACTCTAAGAGAGGCTGCCATGCCTCAACACCTCACTATCCCTAACTCTAAGAGGGGTTGCCCTGCATCAATGCCCCTCACTATCCCTAACTCTAAGAGGGGCTGCCCTGCCTCAATGCCTCACTATCCCTAACTCTAAGAGGGGCTGTCCTGCCTCAACGCCTCACTATCCCTAACTCTCAGAGAGGGGCTGCCCTGCCTCAACACCTCACTATCCCCAACTCTAAGAGGGGCTGCCCTGCCTCAATGCCTCACTATCTCTAACTCTCAGAGAGGGGCTGCCCTGCCTCAACGCCTCACTATCCCCAACTCTAAGAGGGGTTGCCCTGCCTCAATGCCTCACTATCCCCAACTCTAAGAGGGGCTGTCCTGCCTCAACGCCTCACTATCCCCAACTCTAAGAGGGGTTGCCCTGCCTCAACGCCTCACTATCCCCAACTCTAAGAGGGGCTGTCCTGCCTCAACGCCTCACTATCCCCAACTCTAAGATGGGTTGCCCTGCCTCAACGCCTCACTATCCCCAACTCTAAGAGGGGCTGTCCTGCCTTAACGTCTCACTATCCCTAACTCTAAGAGGGGCTGTCCTGCCTCAACGTCTCACTATCCCTAACTCTCAGAGAGAGGCTGCCCTGCCTCAATGCCTCACTATCCCTAACTCTGAGAGTGGCTGCCCTGCCTCAACACCTCACTATCCACAACTCTAAGAGGGGCTGTCCTGCCTCAACGTCTCACTATCTCTAACTCTAAGAGGGGGGCCTGCCTCAAAGCCTCACTATCCCTAACTCTAAGAGAGGCTGCCATGCCTCAACACCTCACTATCCCTAACTCTAAGAGGGGTTGCCCTTCATCAATGCCCCACACTATCCCTAACTCTAAGAGGGGCTGCCCTGCCTCAATGCCACACTATCCCTAACTCTAAGAGGGGCTGTCCTGCCTCAACGCCTCACTATCCCTAACTCTCAGAGAGGGGCTGCCCTGCCTCAACACCTCACTATCCCCAACTCTAAGAGGGGCTGCCCTGCCTCAATGCCTCACTATCCCTAACTCTCAGAGAGGGGCTGCCCTGCCTCAACGCCTCACTATCCCTAACTCTAAGAGAGGCTGCCATGCCTCAACACCTCACTATCCCTAACTCTAAGAGGGGTTGCCCTGCATCAATGCCCCTCACTATCCCTAACTCTAAGAGGGGCTGCCCTGCCTCAATGCCTCACTATCCCTAACTCTAAGAGGGGCTGTCCTGCTTCAATGCCTCACTATCCCTAACTCTCAGAGAGGGGCTGCCCTGCCTCAACACCTCACTATCCCCAACTCTAAGAGGGGCTGCCCTGCCTCAATGCCTCACTATCCCTAACTCTCAGAGAGGGGCTGCCCTGCCTCAATGCCTCACTATCCCCAACTTTAAGAGGGGCTGTCCTGCCTCAACGCCTCACTATCCCTAACTATCAGAAAGGGGCTGTCCTGCCTCAACGTCTCACTATCCCTAACTCTAAGAGGGGTTGCCTGCCTCAACGCCTCACTATCCCTAACTCTGAGAGGGGTTACCCTACCTCAATGCCTCACTATCCCTAACTCTGAGAAGGGCTGCCCTGCCTCAATGCCTCACTATAATAATACATCTTTATTTGTATTTGGTTTTCAAACAAAACCTTTACAAAACACTATTTAAAATGAATAGCACAATTAAAAGGATAAAACAACAAATACACATTTTAAAAGATAAAGGCATATTTAACTTCCTTATGAAACAAAATACAATTCTATTACACAACCCTGCAATAAAATAAAATTTCCCTAAAGTATTTTACATTTTTCATGATAAACCGCATTCAGTTTTCAAAAACCTTACAATTGCTAACTGCAGGGATATTCTCTTATCGAATAACATATGTTTCCATACTTGATTTGGAATTACTTTTGTTACATCTGCTACGAAGCTAGAGAAATAGAGTAATTTTTTTTCTACTAACTTAGGACATTCCAATAAGAGATGTCTTAAAGTTTCTTTTACATCATGAGAATTGCAGAACCTGCACAGAGTTGATACATCAGGCCCTTTAGTTCTTGCGGAAATGATTTCCCCTGTAGATAAAACATTAAATCTAAATCTCATATAGATGTTCCGATAACCTCTATTAGGAAAGATGTATAGATAAGGTTCCATATTTCCTAGATATTTATAATATGAGATCATATGTGAATACAACCTATATGAGGATAGTTCTTTAATAGTTTCCGCCCAATCTACATTTTGTAAGAGTTGTTTTAATTTTCTTGGATTTGTTACTAGCGTTGATATCGGACTCCAGCACTGCTTAATGCAGTTAGCAATAAATTCATAAGTTTTGTCAAAAAGACGGATTTTGGATTCCCTTGTTTCAACTTGCCAGACAGCTCATAAGACAAGTTATTTTGCGTTTGTATTAGTAGACGGCGAAACAGAGAACGACATTTCCATTCCACTATACTCTTAAATGACTGCAGTCCTAATTCATAACGAATTGCATGTATAGGGACACACTTGGGCAGGCAGATCATCATTTTCCTTAGAGTAACCATCTCAAGTCTGTGTGATTTCACTGCCATAGATAATCTTCGGGATTACTTTGCACTTGTAGAATCTAAGACATGGGTTAAGAGAGAAGTTTCCGAATTTTAAATCAACTACCCGCAGTTGAGTCGCGCATGCTTTGGCCTTGGTTAAGAAGTGTGTGAGAATAGATAGATTGTTACTTTTTGCATTAACCAAAAAACCCAAATAAATCATTGAGCTTCTGATAGGTAACCTATGCAACCCCATACGCCAGTTTTTCAAAGGTGGTCTCCTCTTTCCTGTCAAACACAGGATTAACGATTTTAATGGATTCACTACCAAAGCATTCACTTCCATATATTTCCCAAATGCTATCAATAGGTGCTGAAGTCCAATTGGGGACCTATCGAATAAGAGGAAGTCATCTGCGTATGAGCACCAGCACATCTTCTTGCCTTCTCGTATTGGTTGAATGAAGGCAGCAGGGCATAATGCCTTTCCTATGTCAGAAGTATATAGATTGTATAAGGTTGGGGCAAAAATGCACCCTTGACGGAGGCCATTTGAGGTCTTAATAGGTGCAGAGAGAAGACCTTCGTTATTTAACCTAATCTGAATAGTAGATCCTTCATGGAGATGGATCAGGATGGCTAATAATTCGCGAGGTAGCTGCATATCTAACAACCTCTTCCATAAGATTGATCTATTAACCAGGTCAAACGCAAGAGATAGATCCATGCTTGCCAAATAGACCGGACTAGCCTCTTTTTGCCATCCCAGTTCTTGCAGGAGTGAGATTATCAACCCGCCCGCCAATGTTCCAATCCCCTTTCTAAACCCAAATTGTGCAAAGGAATAGATCTTTTCGGTTGTAGCCCAAATTTCTATTCTTTGTAGAAGAAGGCTTGCATAGATTTTGGAGTCTGAATCCAGGAGAGCTGTTGGACGGTAATTGGATGGCATGGATCGATCTCCCTTTTTATAGACCGGTATTATATAGCTCATGTTCCAAGATAATGGAATACATCTAGTTCGACTTATATCTTCGAAAAGTAGGAAGAGTGATTTGGACCAGATGTCTGGGTTCCCCTTAAACAAAATGTTTGATAACCCGTCAGGTCCCGCAGCACGGGAGGAACTAGATCTTATTATCCTCTCTCTTATCATGTTAATCGAGAAGTTGCCAGGCCAAGGTGTGGTCTTAAAGTTGTCTCTCAAAGAACCTACTTCCTGTAAGTCACCATATAGGTTCTCAAAATGATTTTTCCATGTGATCTCATTGATTGGATTCAGATTGGAAGTTCGAGAAGATCTTGAGGATTTGTTTATAAGCTGCCAAAAGTGCTTAGATGAGTTATTTTTCAATGCGGTCAGCATTTCCTCATTATCTTCTTGAAATAATTTGTGTTTATGTGATTTGGACCAATTCTTATAGACTTGCTTGATGCCTTTAATCCCCCTTTGTTTGATATCATCTTCTATGTTAAGACGATGTACATGTCTAAGAGCACGGCGTAGCTCAATTTTTGCTAAATAGACAGTAGAGTCATATTTATGCAAATGTTGTTTGGAGGGATGGTTTCCCATCTTTTTGATGGACTTCTCAATTAATGTTTTAATGTATGGGCAGAAATGTTCAGGCGCATACCTCACCTTTTTTTCCGCATAAGTAGAATCTGTATAATCTTTACAGAAGAGGTTGTTACATTTTAAGACATTTCCCGGGTGCCAACAAATCCTATTACTCCCATTATTTATTAGCAAATCCTGAAGCCTCTTCAGGGGTTCAGGATTTCTTATGTTGATGGAAAGATTCAATTCCAGCATCTTATGATCACTTTTTGAGGAGGGAGTTAATCCAAAGCTTTCAATCAGGCAGAAAACCTCCGTGGAAACATATATATAGTCAATCGGGAAAGACTTAGCCCCTGATGTCCAGGTTATATATGGGACGTTGGAGTTCAGGATTAAGTGAACGGATTTTAGTCCCCAATTTTTAAATAGTGTAGACCAACCCATACGATCTACTTTTTTGTATGTCAAGTTTTCCAAATAAAGATCCTGAGTTGCTCCTTGGTCCATCATTGTGAGGAGGAGTGAAGGATTCAAGGGGGGGAAGATTTCATTTGTCTCCGATAATAAATTAGTGTTCAGGTCCCCCATTATTACAAATTGAATACCTGGATAAATGTAGAGGTATTTCTCCATTATTTCTTCCATTTTTGAAGTAATTTCAAAAATGTTTATTCCAGATGACCAATATATGTTCCAAATTAGTATATAATTAAAGTTTTCAAGCTTTAGGGTAGCACCCAATCCCACAGGGGGAATGGTGAAGGTTTCAACAATATTAATGCCCATGTCTAACTTTATTGCTAATAGGAGTCCCCCCTTAGGTCGGCCTAAGCTCCCTTGGGAGGCAAGAAGATGATGGCATTCAAAACCATCCATCTGTGTGGGCGAAGTCATCCAGGTTTCCTGTATGCAAATGATATTCTTTGTTCTCAAGTAATTGCATAATTCCAAACAAGACGACAGATGAGAGCTCACTCTTGAATTCCAGGAGAGAATAGAAACATGGGTGCTTACTACTAATGTTACTGTTTCAGATTTTGTAATCGGGCAATAGAGTCTCTCAGGCTCGAGGCTAGCCATCTCCAGCTTGAGTCGTGCTCCTGGAGGATCTCTGACTCTTTTTTTTTTTTTGCTCTAGATCACCCCCGCCTCCAGGTCTTTGAGCTTGGGTGAAATTAGAAAACTCCGATTGCATGTTTCCATCACCAAAGTTTAGTATGTCGAATCCCCTCTTGTTAAATTCATCTAATTCCAAGAGAACGTTTCGATATACCAGTTTAGAATAGAATATAATTCTAACATGATCATAGCAGTCAGGATGTATAAAATCTATCCTTTTGATATCTGCGGAGGTCAAGTTTGCTAAATTCGGGATATCATTAAGCAACTGCAGAGTTCTGTTTCTGTTCATAGGAGGCTGAAAACCACACTCAAAAAGAGGAAAGATGAGAATACTGGGAGAGTCTAAAAAGCCTGAAGTTCTCCAAGATATACGTTTAAATTCTGTATCCATGTAGTGTTTGGGCATCCTTCCTTCCCCGGCCTCCCTATGTAATTGGTGTGGTCTGACAGGGTTATGGGGCAGCGACTCTGATGATGTAGGAAATGATTGTATTGGCATGGGTGTAATTGATTCCGTAACCTTCAAGGAGGGTGACCCTTCCCTAATCACTTGCTGCTTTTTAGGCTGTAGAGTTTTATTACTGCCAGCCAAGGCAATTGGAGCCTGTGCTTCCTGCAGTGTTTTATCCTTTAGTGCATCAACGATAGAAGTGCTTATAAGCAGTCTAACCTCCATTTCGGTTAAAGAATGCTCAATAGATGAATTATCAATTGGATCCTTCGGCACACATGGGATCACAGGATAATTCTCTTTGTTGTAATACATTACTTCGGTTTCTTTAGTCTTCTCTTGAATCTGAGGGGCCCCAGTGCCCAGAATAGTTTTTGACCCCGTTGTCAATGGCTTGGACAGATCAATGGAATGATTTATAGCCAAAGACTCATAAGGATATTTCCCCTTTAAAGCCGCTTCTACAGCAGCAGTTATAAGTGTTTTTATCTCGATTCCGCTCAAGGCAGGGGGCTCAGGAAAGCTAGTTCCAGGGGCGTTCTGTAAGGACAAATCCTCTACAGAATTTTCTAGGGTGGGAGGCCCCAGAGTTGCTGGATCGCTTGATTCTAAGATTTGCGCCACCTGCGGAGTGATATTTGTCAAAAATTCATTAGCCAGCGGATTCAAGTGGGTGATATTACGATCTAACTTTTGATTTTTCGGCTTTATGAAGAGATCATAAGTCTCTTTTTGAGGTTTTATGCCTTTACTTTTGATACTTTCATCCTCAATCACCTTACTAAGTCCCATGACTGATGTTGGAGGCAAACTCTTATGGGACATTTCGTCCGTCAGGGGGTTCTTCGCATGCCTATACTTTCCCACCTGACCATTGTAAGGGGGTTCTTCTTTATCAGACTCTTGGTCAGAAGTCCCAACTGGGTCTTCTATTATTAGATTTTTCCGGGAATTTTTCGCGATTTTGCTTCTTTTATTGAAGAAAGATGCCTGTCCCTTCTTCCGATTGTTTTTGTTGTTCTGATCATTTTTATTTTTGTTTTTATTATCTTGTTTTATTTGCCCGCTCCCTTCTTCTATCTCTGTAGGATTTTTATGCTTGGGTTTAGAAAGTTCCTCAGAGACTTTAGGAGGTTCAGAGTTCAGTTGCACGGCAGTCATATTTTTTGTGGCCAAATTGTCGTGCTCCATCCTAATGGGAAGGACGTCTGTAGCCATCAGTTTCGTGATAATTTTTGTGGGCAGAAGTTCTAATGCTTCAGTAAGTCTATTAGTTTGATCGATTTGCCTACCCATTAAAATACGATTTTCCATAAATCCAGTAGAGTGGACTTTAAGTTCTTGCAATATGTCCCTTAGGAGTGTGCCAGTCTCTGATGTATTACCCAAATTCAATTCGTTAAAGGGATTAGAGGATTCCAAAGGGTGCTGAGTGAGGTCTCTCAGATCTGCATCAGCTGAGAAAAAATCCGAGGGGGTATCCAAAAAAGAGGATTCCGGCACTGTTACAATCTCCTCCCTTGTCCCCCCGTCTATCGGAAGAGAATCAATTATTTCATCTTCTGGGGCTTGCATAGGGCCTTCAGTGGAGTCAATAGACGGATGTACAGTTGCTTCTGACTCCAGTATCATTGAATCGCTTGGCTCAGTAGGGGACAACGGTAAAGGCATATTCATAGCCATTCTTAAGGTATTTTTTACAGGTGTGAATATTAGAGGAGCAGACAAGATGTCATCATATAGTCTGGGTCCCTGTATGGTAGAGCTCCTAGTAGAAGGGCCAGCTGCAGATCCTCTAGAATAGACATATTCGACACTATTTCGGCGTCTTGACATCCCAAATAAAGGCAGAACCAAGATATAACTGTTTTATATATCTGGTTGCGAAAGTTGTATTCAAGGTTTGCCAGATTATATTCAAATTTCAAACCAATACAAATAGGATGTCACTGCCCTTTTAGAAGCTATTAGTACTACGGAGTATATACAAATCCAGACCTGTCCAGACCTGTCCAAAAACTTACACTCTGAGGGTCTAAGCATGCAGCCTATTTACTGCATTTTAAATCATACACAGTATTTATCCCTCTGACTTCTCGTGCGGTCAGGCTGCTACCCTTTGGCGACCTCCACTGAACCCGTTGTCCCTCCACCCCTTCACCAACATCCTCGCTCCCCGCAGCGCGCACCGCAAACAGCAAACAGTGCTTTCCGTGCTTGTTCGGTGCACGCGCGGGTGCGCTGGAGCCGGTGTATTTATGCTCCACCCCGTGAGCACGCCAAAAGAAAGGGGGCAGAGTATTCGCACCAAGAGAGCCCCTAAAAAAATTAGGAAGTGAGATACAAAGAGAGAAAACAAAAATGTATATCAGGATAACAGGTGGGCAAAGTGAGTGAAAGTAAAGAGAGCACAACGTGCACAACGTGCACAATTCTCTACAAATGCACGACATGCACAACAGTCACCTTGTCAGTTTCTAGTCCAGGCAAATTTGGTGCAAAATGAGCAGACGTCCGCTGCTCTTTGAATCACGGCACAGAGTACTCAGCAGACAGTCCAAGCGAAGGGGAGAGAAAATCCTTTGAATGCTCGGCGGCCCGGCAAAGAGCTTTGTGACAGCAAACAGTGCTTTCCGTGCTTGTTCGATGCCTCACTATCCATAACTCTAATAGGGGCTGCTCTGCCTCAATTCCTCACTATCCCTAACTCTAAGAGGGGCTGTCCTGCCTCAACGCCTCACTATCCCTAACTCTCAGAGAGGGGCTGCCCTGCCTCAATGCCTCACCATCTCTAACTCTAAGAGGGACTGTCCTGCCTCAACACCTCACTATCCCTCACTCTAAGGGAGGCTGCCCTGCCTCAATGCCTCACTTTCCCTAACTCTAAGAGGGGCTATCCTGCCTCAACGCCTCAATATCCCTAACTCTTAGAGGGGCTTCCCTGCCTCAATGCCTCACTATCCCTAACTCTAAGAGGGGCTGCCCTGCCTCAACGCCTCACTATACCTAAATCTAAGAGGGGTTGCCCTGCCTCAACGCCTCACTATCCCTAACTCTGAGAGGGGCTCCCCTGCCTCAACGCCTCACTATCCACAACTCTAAGAAGGGCTGCCCTGCCTCAAAGTCTCACTGTCCCTAACTCTAAGAGGGGTTGCCCCGCCTCAACTAAATGGCTAATGGCTCTGTCAGAATGTCCGTGCAGATCAATAGTCCACCGTACTGTGTCAAAACCTGTCCTTCAGCCTAAATACTAAACTGAAAAGGTAGTGGATCTGTTTGGTCCAGAAGAATGGCTCCCTTCTTCTGTCACACTTTGCCTGAAATCTCACCTGTTTGTCTTTCGAAGTCTTGGACTGGTTCTATTCTTTTTTCCGGACAGCTCGGGACTTGTAAAGACACGGTCGCGTATCCTCCGTCTCCAGCGTGTAGGCGAGTCTGAACAAGGGAGTCTGCGTTCAATTCCAGGAAGGAGCACAAGCAACTAAAGTCCCGGGAGGAAGGAAGCCAGGGAGGAACCAGGAAGAAACAAGGTAAGGAGCGAGCGCTATGGGCGGAAGGCCCTTAAAAAGGGGAGTGCTGAAGATGACCCGGAATAAGGAGCACTTAGAACCTGGACAGAAGGTAAGAGCACAGGAAAGTACGAGCACACTTCCCGAAGTTAGAAAGTCTAGCGTTGAGACGCGAAGTGCCGCGGGGGGTGTTCTTTTTCAAGGAACTGGCAAACTCTTGAAAACGCTAGAGCGGTACTCGCGCACTAACGTCAGCCATATTGAGTGTACCTTAGAGGGAATGTAGCAATGTCTTATGGACCACGTAGTCCAGAAGGGACTGAAACGGCGAATCATGACAGCATGCCCCCTCTTAAACTGCGATCCTCCTGGTTTGCCCGGATGGGTTAAGTGAAACCGTCGTAGCAAACGAGGGGCATTCATGTTGGACACTGGTTCCCATGTTCGCTCACTAGGTGGATATCCTTTCCATTCCACCAAATATTGTAGGCAACCCCTTCTGTACCTGGAGTCACAAATCCTGTCAACTTCAAATTCGACCTGGTCATTGTTGATCACAGGGGTAGGTCGAGGAGAGGTCCTGGTGTCAGGAGAATAAGGTTTCAGCAGGGACGTATGAAAAACTGGGTGAATCCTTTTCCAGGATTTGGGCAATTGAAGCCTGAAGGCCACGGGGTTGATTATTTCTCTTATCGTAAAGGGTCCATAGAAACGTGGAGCTAACTTGTTAGGTCTCAGATGTCTAGGTAAGAGTCTGGAGGAAAGCCAGACCTTATCTCCAATAGCGTACTGAGGACCTGGTCTTCTCCTGGAGTCAGCATATCGTTTAACATTTTCCCTGGCCTTTTCCAAATGACTTTTCACATCCGTGTGTACTGTAACCAAATGCTCTATCCAGGAATCAACCGATGGAACTGGGGTGGAGTGAGGTAGCACAGTAGGTAAAACTGATGGATTAAATCCCTGGGAGCAGAAGAACGGACTGGTTTTAATGGCTGCATGGTCAGAGTTATTGTAAGCAAACTCAGCCACATAAATCAAGACGGACCAATCATCCTGCACCTTGGAGGCAAAACATCGTAGATATTGTTTGAGTGTTTGGTTGACCCGTTCTGTAATTCCATTGGTCTGGGGATGATATCCAGAAGACAAGGCTCGTTGGATGCCTAACATTTTGCACAGGTATTTCCAGAACTGGGAGATGTACTGGGGCCCCGATCCGAAATGATTTTGGAAGGAAGGCCATGAAGTCTAAAGATGTGGTCTACGAAAATTCCTGCCATTTCTTGTGCTGAAGGTAGCTTTTCCAAGGGAGTAAAATGGGCCATATGGGAAAACTGGTTGATGGTCGATGGTCACCATTATGGTCATAAAGCCCTTGGAAGGAGGTAGTTCCACGATAAAATCAGTAGCAATAGTTGCCCAGGGACGGTCAGGTAAGGGAGGCTGGTATAGGAGTCCTGCTGGTTACTTATTGTCATGCTTATTCTGGCAACAGATTGTGCAAGCTTGGATGTAATTTTTTATATCTTCGGCCATTCTGGGCCACCAAAAGTTCCTCTGAATGAGTCTGAGAGTTGCTGATATGCCTCGATGTCCTGAATGGAAGGTATCATGGCAGAGTTTTATGATATTAAACCTCAGTTCTTGTGTAGGATTCACTAGATTCTTTTCTTTGAACAGGTATCCATCTTTAACCGAGTTCCCATCTATTTGTCTTAAAGAATTCCTTCCAGAGATCTGATGAAGGTGTTGCAGAGTGAATATTATCCAATAATGAATTTGCTTGGGCAATAAAGACGGAATCGGGAAACATCTTTGGAAGGGCACAGGTTTCCTCTAGTTCATAGTCAGGTCGTCTGGACAAGGCGTCAGCAATGATGTTTGTCACTCCAGGGACGTGGTTTATCTGGAACTGATATTGAGCAAAAAAAAAGGCCCAGCGAGCCTGACAACTGTTTCTACACTCTAAAGACTGAAGAATTTGTAAATTCCGATGATCAGTCCTTACTTGGATCGGATATTGGGCCCCCAAGAGCAGATGGCGCCATTCGGTAAAGGCCTGTCGGATGGCAAGCAATTCCTTCTCCAAGACAGAATAATGTGTTTCACTGGGATTTAGAGTTCGGGATAGATAGGCGATGGGATGTTCTTTTTTGTCTTCCAATTCTTGTTTCAGAACTGCTCCTATGGCGTAATCCGAGGCATCTCTTTCCATCAGGAAGGGTTTGTCTATGTCAGGTTGTGCCAGGATGGGACCTCGAGTAAATCTTTGTTTTAACTCATGGAAGGCCGATTCTTGGTCTTCAGTCCAGTTAAAGGGCATGTCTTTCTTTAGTAAGGCGACTATGGGCTGTACAATAGCAGAAAAGGTAGGAATGAACTTCTGATAAAAATTGGCAAGACCAGGAAGGACGGTATCTGTTTTACTGATGTGGGCCTGGCCCATGATAGGATTGCGTCGACCTTGGCAGGATCCATTTCGATTCCTTGAGGGCCTAGGATAAATCCCAGGTAACGAACCGTAGGAACGTGGAAGATGCATTTCTCCGGTTTGGCGAGTAGATTGTTCTCTCGTAATCGTTGTAGGACCATTGAAACATGTTCTTGATGTATTTCTGGGGTTTTGGAGTAGATTAGGCTGTCTTCCAAATAAATGATGACAAAGAGGAACAGCATGTCAGAGAACACTCTATCCATGAACCGCTGAAACACTGCTGGTGCATTAGATAACCTGAAAGGCATTACTAAGTACTCGAAATGCCCGAAGGGTGTCCTGAAGGCAGTTTTCCATTCATCACCTTCTCTTATGCGGATCAGATGGTAGGCTCCTCAAAGGTCAAGTTTGGTAAAAATCACAGCTCCGCGGACTGCTTCTAGGATATCTGAGATGAGTGGTAGCGGATAATGATCCTTTCGAGTACATTGGTTGAGTCCCCTGTAGTCGAAGCAGGGTCAAAGTTCCTTAGTATCCTTCTTTGGCATAAAGAATAAGGATGCTCCTGCAGGGGATTTCGACGGGCGAATGATTCCGTTGGATAGGTTAGTGTCCAAGTGTTCACGTAGGGCTCTTTTTTCAGGTTCTGAATGTATGAACATCCTTCCGAATTGTATGACTGCAGAGTTGTCTGTTTCAATGGCACAGTCTTTGGTTCTGTGAGGGGGTAATGCTTGAACAATATCCGAAGAGAATACATCAGAGAATTGTTGGTAAGGCTCAGGTATCTGGGTTATAGTAGACACACTAAAAGGTGGGTTCTTAGTCTCCTGGGGTTCAGGAAATAGGGTTGAGCCCTTTGATTCAGACAATGCGAAAGACAATACTCTGATCCCAGGAAAAAGGAACCCACGGTCCAGTTAATGTAAGGATTGCGTCTTTGAAGCCAAGGCATGCCTAGAACCATCGGATAATGAGCAGCCTTTATTATGTCAAAGTGTAGCATCTCTTGGTGGTTGTTTATAGTCAATAACAGTTCTGCGGTTTGTTGGATTATCGGTCCTGAAAATAACGGACTTCCATCGATACCTTCGACCGCCTGGATGATGTCCTTGGTCTTCCGGGGAGTATGATGTTTCAGAGCCCAATCATGATCAAGGAATATGCCCATTGCTCCGCAGTCTAAAAGGGCCAGGACGGGATATGTTTCATCTTTGGTCACTGACAGAAACACTTGAAGAATCACCAGACTGTTTGTGGTTCGACAGGTTTTGCTTGGAGAAGACTTGGAGCACGAATCTTTCTCCCGAAGCTGGGCTTCGTTCAAGATCGGGAGCTAGTGTTTCCCGAACGCCTGGGAGGAGCTATTGGGCAATTTCTCACTAGGTGTTTGTCTGATGCACAATACATACATATCCCGTCTCAATTCTACGGGTTCTTTCTTGTGGAGAAATGGGCCCCCGTAATGAGCCAAGTTGCATCGGCTCAGGATCTGACTGTGGACTGGGAGTCGTCTCCTTACGACTGGTGTATTCCAATGGGGCCTTTGTTGGCAGGGAACGTGTCTTTTTCTTTTCAGACTTTCTTTCCTGGATGCAGAAATCAATTTGCAATGACATGTCCAGTAAAGCCTGGAATGAGCTTGGGCGGGCTACCCGGGCGAGTTCATCCTTGATTTCGTCGTTCAATCCATGGCAGAACAGCGTGAAACAGGCTTCCGGAGCCCAATCAGCCTCCTTGGCCAATTGTTTGAAACGGGTGACGTATGACAACATATCCTGAGAACCTTGTTGAAACTCCAGTAGCCTCTCTTGAGCACTGTAAACTTGTTCAGGTTGATCAAACATAGTTTTAAAGGCATCTACAAATCCTTCATAGTTGTCCTGGAGTGGGTCCCCTGCATTAACTAGAGGTGTTGCCCAGGCCAATGCGTTTCCTGAAAGGTGGGAAATTATAAAGCTAACCTTGGCTCTGGGTGTTGAGAAGTAGTAGGGTTTGAAGGTAAAATGCACCAAACACGAGTCGAGGAAGGAATGCAAGGCCTTGGAGGCTCTGTCGTATTTGTCCACAATACCCCCTACTATGGCACTTTCTTGGAAGGCAGAGTCCCTGGAGAGAACGAGTTGTTTCAAGGCTGCATTTTCAGCCTTTAAGTTCTGTACTTCAGTTGTCAGCTCTTGCATACCTCTCGTGAGGTCTTGGACGGCTGTTTCCATGGTGGAATCAATATTCAATCCCTGGCGTCTCAAACTGTCACACTTTGCCTGAAATCTCACCTGTTTGTCCTTTGAAGTCTTGGACTGGTTCTTTTCTTTTTTCCGGACAGCTCAGGACTTGTAAAGACACGGTCACGTATCCTCCGTCGCCAGCGTGTAGGCGAGTCTGACCGAGGGAGTCTGCATTCAATTCCAGGAAGGAGCACAAGCAACTAAAGTCCTGGGAGGAAGGAAGCCAGGGAGGAACCAGGATGAAACAAGGTAAGGAGCGAGCGCTACGGGTGGAAGGCCCTTAAAAAGGGGAGCGCTGAAGATGACTAGGAATAAGGAGCACTTAGAACCTGGGCAGAAGGTAAGAGAACAGGAAAGTAAGATAACACTTGCCGAAGTTCGGAAGTCTAGCATTGAGACGCGAAGCACTGCAGGGGCGTGTCCTTTTTCAAGGAACTGGCAAACTCTTGAAAATGCTAGAGCGGTACTCGGCCATGTTGAGTGTACCTTAGAGGGAATGTAGCAATGTTTTATGGACCACGTAGTCCAGAAGGGGCTGAAACGGCGAATCATGACATCTTCTGGACAACAGACCACTGTTCCAATTATTAGGGGGAATCTTCCCCTTGGGGAATGGCTCCTTGCCACAGGTCTCAATCCCTGTTCAAGGCACAAGCAGGAAAGTTCTCAGTTCAAGTTCATAGGGTAAAGTTCCAGTGCAAACATCAGCAGTCCTAATGCCCATAGTTGCCTCTTCACTATTGGGTTCCTGGAAAATGTCTTCCTTCTCCAGGCATCATGTTCTCAGACTGTTCACAATGACAGGGCGGTGTCTCCCTACCCCTGGACAAAACACACACAAAAGGCAAAGTTCAAAACAGTTCTCCTTTTCAGATATGGGGAATAGCTTCATTTCCCAGGTCACACCATAATAGGCAAAGTTCCACACAACCAAGGGGAATAACTCCCTTCCCCTGGTCTTGGTTACCAGGAGAATAACTCCCTTTCCCTGGCATCTTGACTCTAGAATACACACCACTTTGTTCACTAAGATAGTGCCTTCCTTCTCCTAGTATCTTGAAAGTTCTACACAACCAAGGGGAATGACCTCCTTCCCCTGGTTTCAGTTACCAGGAAAATGAATCCCTTCTCCTGGTGTTTTTTTCACTTGTTAGCACAGTTCCAGATCACCAGAGGGATTGACTCCCTTCTCCTGGTCTCTTGCTCACTTTACTTTCAAATACACTGTTCCTGACCTTTCTTCTTTGATTGGGCTCACTTGGTATCTCTCTTTAGCAAGTACTGCGATGAGGATGATGTCTCATACTGTGTGTGGATTTCGGTCCCCGACCCTGGCTTCCCTTTCTGTTCAGTTTGGCCCACTTGGTTTACTCTCCTGTCGAGTGGGACCAGGAGGAAGATACCTCACTTCCTGGTTTCAGTCTCAGACCCCTGCATCTCTCACTCGCTGATCCAGCACTGTTGGCTCACTCTCCCGCCAAGAACCGATGCAAGGGAGATATCTTGCTTCTCGCTGTTGGTCCCCAAACCCTGGTTCTCTTCTTCTTAGGCTCAGTTCCCTTGGCTCACTCTCGCGCCATTTACTGATGTGAGGGGGATGCCGTGCATCTCAATGTGGGTCCCAGGCCCCTCTCTGGTGGCCAGTAGTTTTGATTACACTGCTGGACCAAGGAAGCATTCCTCTGATGCAGAGCCTTCTTTCTGCCTGCCCTGCATTCCTGCCGGGCCTCCCAATTGTCCCCATACCTGTTATTGGGGTTGGGTAGCTCTCAGGTCCTTCCTGAGATCAGGCGTCGTCACAGTGGCACGAGCGTTCCTTTTCCCTCAGCTCGTCGGCTGTTTGGGTCTTCCATTCTCTGCTTCCAGCTTCATATGGGCGTGATACCACACGATTCTTCAGGGCTGGCAGGGAGGTTGTTTCCCACGATTTCAAACTCCCGGATTTGTAGCGGGTTGAAGGAGAAGACACAGCAAGTCCTTCTTCAGTTTACTTTTTACTTCATAGGCTCCACCCTGGTGCAACATCCACACCTGCAGTGGAGGCTATCAAGTCAATCGTTACTCTTCCTAGGGGCCACCTCTTCCCAGTACTAGGGTCAGGAGAATTCCTAGGGCTCTTAAGGAGCTTCTTCATGCCAGTACCTGTAACTTCCCAGATATTACAGAAGTACATGGGTCTGTCCTGATCATGGGAGTTTGTGTAAGCAGAGGGGTCTAAGGACTGAAGGAGTGTGTATAGTATGGGTGGAGAGTGGGTATACCACCTTCTCCCATAATGTTCTCCCCTGTCCTCAGAGAGTTGGTCTCTTCCCAAGAGATCATCCCACTAGGTACGACCCCCAGAGGGGCCGCAGCCTCACCAGCCTGGCCTCAGGATTCGTCACAAGACCTTCATTAATCGTCAAGGGACACTCCGAAAGAGTCATTCGAAGGAAAAAAGGTGCATATGTTGGAGATGCATCTAAAAGGCAAGCTGCCTCCCCCCGTCCCCTGTCCCCGGTAAGAGTGCGGCAGCCGGGTCCCCCAGGGCCTCTAACAACTGAGCTCCTATGGACCTGGCAGATGGTGTGAGCTTCCACCTAATCCTTTTGTGGCAAAATTAGGAAATCCCCTCTCATCATATGTGTACAATGCAATATGGAACATGGGATGTATATGTTCAAAGGTGACAACAGTATTAAACGCTCAGCAAATGAATACACCCAAAGTGCCATGTAATCCACTTTATGTGGGTTATTGCAGAATGAACATTTGCAGCCATGCATCAGTGTAACTGTACACTTCCAGCCAGCCCGCTGTTGCTCCCCTCTCCAAATGACCTCCACAGTGTGACAATTCTTCTTTAAGCACAAACAGTGTCTCAGAATGGAGGGACAGTCATATCCAAGAGCACTGATGAAAGCAGGTGAACGTAAAAAAACAATTGCAGCAATAGCCACCACACATTGGGATGAGTAGGGGTTAGTAGGGTGAGCAGGGGTAATCATTGGGATGCATTCAACTTATTGAAGCCATCATGGGACTGCAGGGACCCATATATCATTAAGCCAATTAAGCAGCATGACAGTTCTTTCTGATAGCAGAGTGCAATGTCCTTGAGTCTACTGTGCTGCTCAGTCAGAGTGCAATGTCCTTGAGTCTATTGTGCTGCTCAGTCAGAGTGCAATGTCCTTGAGTCTACTCTGCTGCTCAGTCAGAGTGCAATGTCCTTGAGTCTACTCTGCTGCTCAGTCAGAGTGCAATGTCCTTGAGTCTACTGTGCTGCTCAGTCATAGTTCAGTGTCCATGAGTCTACTCTGCTGCTCAGTCAGAGTTCAGTGTCCATGAGTCCACTCTGCTGCTCAGTCAGAGTGCAATGTCCTTGAGGCCACTCGGCTGCTCGGTCAGAGTGCGATGTGCTTGAGTCCACTCTGCTGCTCAGTCAGAGTGCAATGTCCTTGAGTCCACTCTGCTGCTCAGTCCAGGTGCAATGCCCTTGAATCTACTGTGCGGCTCAGTCAGAGTTCAGTGTCCTTGAGTCTACTGTGCTGTTCAGTCAGAGAGTACAATGTCCTTGAGTCTACTGTGCTGCTCAGTCAGAGTGCAATGTCCTTGAGTCTACTCTGCTGCTCAGTCAGAGAGTACAATGTCCTTGAGTCTACTCTGCTGCTCAGTCAGAGTGCAATGTCCTTGAGTCCACTCTGCTGCTCAGTCAGAGTGCAATGTCCTTGAATCTACTGTGCTGCTCAGTCAGAGTTCAGTGTCCTTGAGTCTACTGTGTTGCTCAGTCAAAGTGCAATGTCCTTGAGTCCACTCTGCTGCTCAGTCAGAGTGCAATGTCCTTGAGTCCACTCTGTTGCTCAGTCAAAGTGGAATGTCCTTGAGTCCACTCTGCTGCTCAGTCAGAGTGCAATGTCCTTGAGTCCACTCTGCTGCTCAGTCAGAATTCAGTGTCCTTGAGTCTACTGTGCTGTTCAGTCAGAGAGTACAATGTCCTTGAGTCTACTGTGCTGCTCAGTCGGAGTGCAATGTCCTTGAGTCCACTCTGCTGCTCAGTCGGAGTGCAATGTGCTTGAGTCCACTCTGCTGCTCAGTCAGAGTGCAATGTCCTTGAGTCTACTCTGCTGCTCAGTCAAAGTGCAATGTCCTTGAGTCCACTCTGCTGCTCAGTCAGAGTGCAATGTCCTTGAGTCCACTCTGCTGCTCAGTCAGAGTGCAATGTCCTTGAATCTACTGTGCTGCTCAGTCAGAGTTCAGTGTCCTTGAGTCTACTGTGTTGCTCAGTCAAAGTGCAATGTCCTTGAGTCCACTCTGCTGCTCAGTCAGAGTGCAATGTGCTTGAGTCCACTCTACTGCTCAGTCAGAGTGCAATGTCCTTGAGTCCACTCTGTTGCTCAGTCAAAGTGCAATGTCCTTGAGTCCACTCTGCTGCTCAGTCAGAGTGCAATGTCCTTGAGTCCACTCTGCTGCCCAGTCAGAGTTCAGTGTCCTTGAGTCTTCTGTGCTGTTCAGTCAGAGAGTACAATGTCCTTGAGTCTACTGTGCTGCTCAGTCGGAGTGCAATGTCCTTGAGTCCACTCTGCTGCTCAGTCAGAGTGCAATGTGCTTGAGTCCACTCTGCTGCTCAGTCAGAGTGCAATGTCCTTGAGTCTACTCTGCTGCTCAGTCAAAGTGCAATGTCCTTGAGTCTTCTCTGCTACTCAGTCAGAGAGCGATGTGCTTGAGTCCAATCTGCTGCTCAGTCAGCATTCAGTGTCCTTGAGCCTACTGTGTTGCTCAGTCAGAGTTCAGTGTCCTTGAGTCCACTCTGCTGCTCAGTCAGAGTTCAGTGTCCTTGAGTCCACTCTGCTGCTCAGTTTGCAGTCCTGCGCCTTTCTTCCCTCTTCTCCAGTTAATGAGAACTCCTGTGCTATGAATCTTCGGGTTTGTTGTTTCCATCAGTGACAAAGTGGGCACCCTGGCATTGTGAAGAGGGGACAGGAACCCCTCTGAGACAGGATGGGAGGCCTACTAAAGATAAATCGACCTGATGTGGAGGGTGGTAGTTGAGAGGGCTCCAATTCCTGCCACCCTAGTGCCAGTTGTTTCTGCGCAGTCCACCTTTGTCACAAGCATCAGAAGGAGAAAACAGAAGGAAGCATCAGAGTGAGAGCTGCAGAAAGAGCAGGATCTGAACCCCAGCAAACAGCTCCCTGACACAGAAAGACCAGCAGAGAGAGGGAGAAAAACCATCCATGCGTGGCAGACGGGGAAGCCGTACGCTGCTGCCAAGTAGTAGCCGTGAACACGGACAGTCGCCACCATCAGCCCTACATCACCATATCAGCAGGCCTAAACCCTCACAGCATGGGACTTACCCTAGAGGTACCAGCAGTAACACGAACAAGGACTATTCAACCTCTCGGCTGTCATTACTATTCTGCTGTGGACCTGCACAGAGGAAGTGGGAGGGGCTTAGCTGGGCTTCCTTCAGCAGGTCCCGGGTGGGGGAGACAGGGGCAGGTTGTCCAGGAACAGAAAACTAATGCAGAGAGGGGGATAGATGGCTTGTGTGTGATAGCCAACAGGATAGCTGGCTCATGTGTGATAGCCAACAGGATAAATGGCTTGTGTGTGATAGCCAACAGGATTGATGGCTCGTGTGTAATAGCCAACAGGATCGATGGCTCGTGTGTGATAGCCAACAGGATAGATAGCTTGTATGTGATAACCAACAGGACCGATGGTTCGTGTGTAATAGCCAACTGGATAGATGGCTTGTGTGTGATAGCCAACAGGATAGATGGCTCATGTGTAATAGCCAACAGGATTGATGGCTCGTCTGTGATAGCCAACAGGATAGATGGCTTGAATGTGATAGCCCACAGGATAGATGGCTCGTCTGTGATACCCAACTGGATAGATGGCTCGTGTGTAATAGCCAACAGGATAGATGGCTTGTCTGTGATAGCCAACAGGATAGATAGCTTGAGTGTGATAGCCCACAGAATAGATGGCTCATGTGTGATAGCCAACCGGATAGATGGCTCATGTGTGATAGCCAACAGGATAGATGGCTCGTGTGTAATAGCCAACAGGATTGATGGCTCGTGTATGATAGCCAACAGGATAGATGGCTTGTGTATAATAGCCAACAGGATTGATGGCTTATGTGTGACAGTCAAAGGGATAGATGGTGTGTGTGTGATAGCCAACAGGATAGATGGCTCGTATGTGATAGCCAACAGGATAAATGGCTTGTGTGTGATAGCCAACAGCATAGATAGCTTTTGTGTGATAGCCAACAGGATACATGGCTTGTGTGTAATAAGCAACAGGATAGAAGGCTTGTGTGTAATAGCCAACAGGATTGATGGCTCATGTGTAATAGCCAACAGGATAGATGGCTCGTGTGTAATAGCCAACAGGATCGATGGCTTGTGTGTGATAGCCAACAGGATAGATGGATTTTGTGTAATAGCCAACAGCATTGATGGCTTGTGTGTACTAGCCAACAGGATTGATGGTGTAGGGGAGGACTGGCCGCGAGGCCCTCCTCACCTGCAGCCTTCTCCCCAGGTGAGGACCATGGCTCGGTGGGCGTCCCCTCATGCCACCCGGGCCCAGGTGGAGGAGGGTTCACCCGCCGACGACATTGACCACACGTATCCTTTCCTTGCATTTACCAAAATTCAGTTAGGCCTAGAAGCCATCTTGTCCAGCAAACATGGCGTGAGTTCAGCACACTGTAACGAGGCCCCCACCTTTAGAGGGCCTTTCATGCATCTCTGCCGCCGCAGCAGCCCTGGTAGATCCGCTGCGAGCGCGTTCCCATGAGAAAGTCGGATATGAGCTAAACCCGAGATGCCAACACTGTAACATTTTATCATTTACAATGTAATATTGCACCCCGCATGACCTGGTCCGCGAGGCCGGGGTGACGGGGAAAAAGCTGAAGCATCACTATCTGAAGAAAGTAGAAAACAATTCAAGTATTGGTATTAATGAACTACCTCTGTTTAAACAGATCCTGTAAACTGTGAATAAACCATAAAAATGTAACGTTATATGATATCACCCCAGGTCTGGACTAGTGCTGCTATAACCACAGAGAAAGATGTCGACCACACGTATAGCCTTTATCTGTATAAGTGTTCTTTCAATTTTATGTAGAAACTTGAACTCATATATGTTTTCTTAATCACCCAAAGCGGCGAGCATCAATCTCTGTAGGCCATAACCTAGGACTACCTCGTATAACGTCTAATGTACATACAATACGCACACAATGTAGTGAATATAATGTTAGGTAATGAAAAGGTACTGGAACCGACTGTATTAAAGAAGTGTGTAACGAAATTGATATATATATGTGTGTCTAAATAACATCAAAATAAGGCAGAACATTATAAAAATTCTGCATTCAAAAGTCAGCAACGCACGAGGAAAAGACCTTTGTGAATATATGCAAGGCCATTCTCCCTCCCACCCTACCAAGCCTGCCAGATAAAAAAGCTAAGACTTGTGCCGCGCTCCCTCACCTCCCCCAACCAAGCTGGAGCTACATCAGAGAGTCAGAGGCCCCGGTACCGCACCCAAGGCCACAGCCCGCCACCTGTGTTATTTACAGCACAGTAATAAACCCACGTTTGAATCCACTGATCTACCAGCACCCTCTCGTAAATCCCACAACCCCTCTAGACCCCCCAAGAATACGACCCCCATCATTGGGACAAGACACAGAGACCCATTTATATAATAACTTCTAACGCGGCAGACAGACATGTATCATTCGGCCCAGGCCCCAGAGCCCAGTCCCTCGACCTAAAATACCGGTCAATAGGACACAGGTAAATCTCACCCCAACCGACAACCACCAGACCTCTCACGAGGTGCATTCCTCATGTGTTGCGTTTATTTTATAAGATAAACTGCTGAGCGAATTTATTGATGAACTTAAATGTCGTTTCTTGAATAACTGCAGTGTGCATGGCCTAGGGCAAACGAGTCAGGAAAGGTATTCATCTTTGTCACAGGCTGCCCCAGCATACCAACACCGCGCGGATGACCTCAAGCTGGCCTGCCAGGCCCAACCCAACCCACGAGGCTGACCAGTGACGTCTTCATGCCAAGACCAACCACGCTGCAGCAACACCTATAGTTAGTCGACGCCACCCAATCCCAATTAACTTGTGCCCCCTATAGTGTGTAGGTGCTGATGACGTTTTTTGTATTAGAAATACGCCTGTCTTTGCTATTGTCAGACAGAGCGCTCTCGGAGGTTGCAGAGTTCTTTGCATGCCCTATTCTTGGATAAACTCCCACTTACGCTCACCCGCACTCTGTCTTGGCCTTATTCCCACTACGGGAGAGTCCCTTATTGTCTCTCATTGCGGGGAGGATCGTGCTGAAATTGGGGGCGCTTCCTTTCAGTGGTGACCCCGATAGCGTGATATCTCCAAATTATTTTTCCTAACTCCTTTTTAACGACCCCCTTGTGGCACGAGAATCTCCGGTCGAGAAGGGATACGCACGGTGAGCCGGCTCCGGGAGGCTGCCCGCCAACGGCGACCGGCACAATAAGAAGTGCGCACTCAATGAGAAAGGGTACGGGATCCCGATTGGAAAAAAATCCCCTTTGAGTGCCGCTCGCCGGAGCCAGGGGCTAACCGTTGAGTTACCGGTGACACTGCCTGGACGGACCCAGTTTCGGAGACTATCGGTTCAAGACGGGCACGTGAGTACTGAGTGCGAGCGATCGTAAAGGGGAAGGGAGGGGAATTGTGAACAGGAGAACGGGGACAGGTAGAGGAGAAGAATAACGGGGGTCTACTAAAGACGGGTCTTGAAACTTTCTTTATCTTTTCTTTGCATATGGCCATTAGGAGTAAGAAATAAGTGAAGTGGTAGAAGTGACGGAAACCTAGCTCCGAAAGGGGGTGGAAGGCGGCGCCGCATAGTGCTATCTAAACTAGTACTGGGAATATATGAAGAAGTAAGAAATAAGTTATTGGTGTCTAGCAAAAGGAGACACCGGGAATATTTTTTAGTGATTGCTGCTCTCTCTATTTCTTTTTTCCATTCCACGGGGCAGGGGGTGAAAGCGAAAAGGGTATAAGATAAATATACTTGTAGAAGAACTATAAAATAGGGAGCACATTTTGAGGAGTGGGGACTAAGTAGTGGCACGTACAGACGTGAACACAGTAACCTTAGCAGAAAAACAGGGACAGCTGGCCAGGGAGGAAAGGGAGGAAAAAAGGACGAGGTGTGAGTGGAAAAGCATTGTGAAGGGTGCGCGCACCGTGTGAGTATTGGAGACGAACGGTTGACCGCGAGGTGGTGCCAGAGAGTGTTGGCCATAACTAGTAATTGATCAGTTGCAAGTGAAATCACATGAGAGTGTCTGGGAATGGGAAGGAGATGAGCTATGGTGAGTGAGAAAGGATTTGCGCAGTGAATAAAATTGGGTGATAATCTTTGAGACGTCCGCTCTTGTCTGTGCCATAAAGGTATACATACGCATATCTACACCTAACTAAAAGTAAAGAAGGTGGACACGGCTGTGTTAGTGATTTAGAGAATGGGGGCAGAAACTCCCTTGTCACACATTTGTAAGAGCTTACCGGGATACGCTGAACGAATAAATAAATATCACGATCAATGGGTAACAGAATTGAAAGGGGAGGGTCTGCCCCAGATCTGGCCCGAGGGAGGGTCTTTTGACAAAAGCGTTCTTGATATGGTATGAGCATGTATTAGCCTCAAGTATAAGGGGAAACAATGGCAAAATAGGAAGGAGATATTAGATCTCTGGAGATTGTTTGAGGAAATACCCCCACCCAAAGCTCCGGCACCAAATATTGATCTACCTTCCACCACAGATAATCCACTGATGATTCCAAGAGAGGAAAAGGAACAGCTAAGTACAGAACAACCTGCGGAGGTGATTAGTTTGTACCCAATATTACATAAACCAGCCCCCGCAGCAGGATATAGCGACCCTACTTATGTGCCTCCCCCCTCAACTAGTACACCACAAAGACCAACCGCCCCCCCGCCATACGAAAGCACCAGAGAGCGCGCCCAGGGAAGCACACAGAGGGTGGATATAGAGAAGCTAACGAGTGACTTAGAGTCGAGGCTTACTGTGGCAAGGGATGAACTCTCAAGAATAAAAGACATATGTGAGCGCACAGCGTGCGCCCCTACACAATCAGGACGCACGTCTAGAGCGTCGAGCGAAAGTAGACAAATTGAGGAAGGATGGAAAAAGGGGGAAATACTGTTCAGAATTGAGGAAGAGCCGACAAGAATAATAGAGGTGGGAGCAGTAGAAGGGAGCATTGGTGATGTATCACGAGAAAGAGGGATCAGAGAGGATTTGTTATGTGATGTCAGAGGAGGGTTGGATGAGAGTGATAGGTTGAGCATGGCAGTAGGAGGGGAAAGCGAGGAGGTAGACGGTGCATGTTCGCTAGGGACTATAGACGACGAATGGATGGGACGACTAAGAAATAGGGTGGGGAAGATGGCGTCATTGGAGTCAGCAGCGACTAAGGAAAGGGAGGGTGCAACTGCAAAAGGGAAGTTACAACTTCCATTGCTCCACAGAGGGGGGGGGAGACCAAACTATATACCATGGGCTCAGATGGATAAGGCTAATTTAATGAAATTATTGCCCCAGCTGTCAGGAGGGGCGAGCAAGTGGATATATGCATTTGAGAAACATACCGCCGGCATACCGTTGGCAGTAGGCGATGTGAAAAGCCTACTAGTATCCGCAGTAGGAGACCAAGCGGACAGAGTATGGGCTAAGGCTGGATTCCCGGCCGTGACGTTAGAGTGTGATCGCCATGATGGGGCTTCCTTTAATACAGTACGAGCAAGGGTGTGGGACGCACTGCGGGAGACATTCCCAGATACCCCTGATTTGCAGTCAGTAATGCAATGTACAATGAATGACGGGGAGGATGCTATGGATTACATTCTCCGGGTGCAGGAGATGTGGAGAGCGGAAACGGGCACGCCCTGGCACCAATCCACATTTCTATTTTATTTTATCATTAAGAGAGGGCTCCCAAAAGAGGTGCAGAAGGCACTCGATAAAATAGCGGGCGTTGAGGCAAAGGGGTGGCCAGAGATCCAAAGTATAATAGTACACCATTGCAAACGGATCAAAGAGAGAGAGAGGGAAGTAGCACAGAAAAGGTTGGCAGACGAGGCAAAGTTGGTACAATCAAAACTGGTGAAGGTCGCAGCAGCGGTAGCAGGGCTCCCACTCATGAGGGAGGGAGAGGAAGGAGAGGAGGGGCAAATAGCAATACAAGGAAGAATAGCAGCAAATTGGGCAGGACAAGGACAACGACAGTGGACTGAGCAGGAGCAGAACGGAGGTCCAACGTGGCAAGAGTGGGCCCCAAGAGGGGGAAGAGGTGGGTACAGGGGCCGAAGAGGAGGACAAGGGTATGGAGGAATGGGAGGAAATGGGTGGCAGGGTCCCAGAGGTCCACAGGGGAGCTGCTGGAATTGTGGGAGATGGGGGCACTATTCAAGAGAGTGCAGGAGCAGACAAAACAACGGGTTCCAGGAGACAGAACAGTACGGACACCCCCACCCAGGAAGCCCCTACGGCCTCCCCATGGGACAATACCAGCAACCAGAAAATGTAGGACAAAGAAGTAACGCACAACTACACGGACATCAGTACAGAACACAAAACCACCCACAGAATAATGACAATGTGCAATACACGCCAGGTAACACTTTCGCCACAGTAGCTAATGGAGCGCCTGCCCCCGCACCTTACAGCGGAGTGTCAGTAGTTTCGGGGAACATTTTCGATCAAGGGGGGGCAATGAGACACCCCGCATAGGACAGCCCACAGAGAGCACTTGCGTGTCCAGTACTATCTACGACCCACAATGCATCAGAGGAACCATTGATAGGAGCGCAGATAGGAGACAAGCAGTTCATATTCATGGTGGATTCGGGAGCGGAGAAATCATGCATTAGAGAGGGCCGGTTCCCGTTATCTAATAGAACGTTAGAGACGCAGGGGTTCTCTGGGGCTGTAATTGAAGTTCCTTACACAGAGGTATTGGATGTGACAGTAGGGGGGAAAACAGTGAAAGCACCCTTACTGTACTATGAAAACTCTCCCATTAATTTGCTGGGGAGAGATCTCTTAAGCAAACTAAATATGACAATATCATTCACAGGGAGCGGTATCGTATGTTCGACGCCAGGCATATGCCCCCTCCGCATACTAGCAGTAATACACGGCCACACAATCATGCAAGAGATCAGAGGGTTACCAAGAAACGAGGAGATGTTTGTTGAGGGCATGAGAACATTGGCTCTCATAGTACCAGAACTAAAAAGGATGGATTGGAGGATTCCAGCCGAATTCCTCTTCCGCCCCATAGCAAGCCCCGACACTGCTCCCGGGTCAGTGCTATCGTTGGATTTACACGCAGTACACGTGTCAGCAAACAGAATATGTGTGATTGGCGTTGACATGGAAGGATGTGAGTGGCGGACAGTACTGTGTACAAATGCAAATATCCCACTGAGGGAGCTCTCGGACGAGGAGCTATTTTCTGACACTGAGACAGATGGCGAAATAGTGATGGAGCTAGCAATGCCATGCGACATTGTAGTTACAGCCAGAAAAACTAAAGTTGAATTAATGGCAGTAGTAGGAGCACCACATACATTTTTTGATGATGACATGAGGTCAGTACCCACTAACCTATGGACAAATGGCCCCCACGATGTGGGGTTACTACATGGGGTTCAGCCTGTGGTAATAAAACTAAAACAGGGAGCAATCCTACCCCGGGTAAAACAATATCCATTGTCACGCGAAGCAGAAGAAGGGATCAGAGAGACAATAGATGCACTACTAGCACAAGGAATAATAGTGCCCTCAAACTCCCCATGCAACACATGCATTTACCCGATTAAAAAGGCGAAGGGAGGTTCATGGAGGATGATACAAGATTTACGCCCACTCAATGATGTGATTCAGAAGGAGTTCCCTTTAGTCCCGAACCCGGCGACAATACTGTGCAACATTCCGAAAACGGCATCCCACTTCACAGTTATTGACTTGAAAAATGCATTTTTCTCGATTCCCTTAGCAGAAGAGAGCAGGTACTTAACAGCATTTACACTAGGGGGGAGGAGGTTCGAACACTGCAGACTACCACAAGGATATTGCGAGAGCCCAAGCATATTCAACAGGGTACTACATGAAGATCTGGGGAATTTGTCTGTAGAAAGCACAGTGATTCAGTACGTTGATGATTTATTGGTTTGTGCACAAACTGAGGAGGAGTGTAGAAAGGACTCAATAACACTCCTAACATTATTGGCCAATAAAGGGTACAAGGTGGACAAGGGGAAGTTACAATACTGTCTGACAGAGGTCCTATACTTGGGACAGCTGATATCAAAGGATGGAAAGCGGATCATACCAGACAGGGCACAGGCGATTAGAACAGTTGGGGAGCCCAAAACAGTAAAAGAGATGCAGAAATTTCTGGGTATGTGCAACTATTGCCGAGCATGGATATTGGATTATGCAGCGTACACAAGGCCCTTGTTACAGGCACTAAAAGAAGCACAGCAAGAAAACAAACACATAGAATGGACAGAGGAGATGAACACAGCATTCAACTCACTAAAAGAGCTGATATCAAGCGCTCCAGTACTGGCAAATCCAGATTATGGGCGCGAATTCTTCTTATTTTCACACTGTAAAGGAACACTGATGACAGCAGTACTGACACAAAAGACATCGTTAGGGCACAAACCACTGGCTTACTATAGTGGCACCCTAGACGCAGTAATGCAAGGTCATTTCGCGTGCGAGCAATCCCTAGCCGCAGCCGCGTTCGCGATTGAAAAAAGTGCCACGATAGTGATGGGCTGTCCTGTGACACTGTTTGTGGAACACTCACTCTTTGCAATATTAGAGCGATCAAAGAGCACATTGACGACACAACGCGCCACAGCATATGAAATAATACTGTCCAGCGCTAACATCCATATAGTAAGATGTAAAACAGTGAACCCGGCCACATTCATCACAGAGGCGTGCACCGTAGAGGACATGCAGAACCACAACTGCGCCACGTACACAGGTGACGAAGGTCAGGATCAAGTGATTTTTGAGAATGCCCTGAACGAAGGAGAGGTGTATTTCGTGGACGGGTCAGCATCAATAGACATGGAGACAGGAGAGAAACACGTGGGTATGGCAGTGGTACGATTAGAGGAAGATGAATACGAGACACTAGTGCAACACCGCCTCCCATCACACTATTCAGCGCAAGCAGCAGAACTAATAGCGCTAATAGAAGCATTGCATGCCGCCAAGGGGTGCGCAGTGACAATATATACAGACTCAGCATACATGACAACAACAGTACACGGCGGGTTGGCACGGTGGGGGCGGAGAGGGTTTCGACGAGCAGATGGAACACCGGTTCAGCATGCAGAATTATTGAAAGAACTGATTGAGGCCTTGCAAGAGCCCACGGCAGTGGCCATCGTAAAATGCCAAGCCCACACCACAAATACAGATTTTATATCTTTGGGGAACGCGGCAGCAGACGCCGCTGCCAAAGCAGCTTCGTATTTACAGAAAGGTGAAGTAGGAGAGTACATGTTGCACCACACAGCAAGCCAAGAGGTCCCCACAGGATACAACATGATGCCCACACAGGAAATAATAGAGCTGCAAGAGGGAGCTAGTGCAGAAGAAAAATTGCTGTGGACTAAGAGGGGATGCAGCAAATCGCCGACTGATTTATTGTGGCGACAAGAAAGTTCAGGAAAAGCGGTAATGCCAGTTACATTGTTAGAAATAGCATTTCAACAACTACACTTTCCCGCACACAACGCAAAGCAACACATAATGGCGGAGATACAAGAAGATTGGTTTGCACCTTGCCTCCAGGAACACATCACAAGGCTGGCTTTAGAATGCACGACATGCCAAATTTACAACTCAGGTATGACATTGCGCACACTAAGAGGAACGATACCAAAACCAAATGGCCCATTCAGAGAGCTCCACATTGATTATGTAGACATGGGAGAAAGGTGTAACGGGGCTCGCTACATGATTGTGGTTGTATGTCCATTCTCGAGGTGGGTGGAGGCAGGCCCTTGTGCGCGCCCTGATGCGAAGGGCGCCGCGAAGTTCCTAGTGCGGGAAGTATTTCCGCGCTGGGGAATTTGCGACGTTATTCGCTCAGACAACGGCACGCATTTTGTTAATGAACTATTCAAGGAAGTGACTACGCTATTGGGAATAAAGCACAAATTATGTTCGATTTATCATCCTCAAAGTAATGGCGTTGTGGAAAAGATGAACGGTCTGTTAAAAAGCAGATTGTCAAAACTGTGTTTTTCCCTTAAAAAGACCTGGATGTACTGCCTGCCTTTGGCCCTGTTCGAGTTACGAAATCAGCCAAGTAAAGACCACCACTTGTCCCCGCATGAGATCGTCACGGGAAGGAGAATGCACACAGCGCATTCGCCTCTCCGTGAACGTTCTGATGCACACAGAAGCGCAGCGATATTGGGAGAGGAGTTCACAGAGTACTTGAAAAAACTGACACGGGCAGCGCGCGTAATTGCGAAGCAACTAGCCCCCCCCTCTACAAGAGAGGAGGGGAACACAACCGAAGCAGAGACGCTGCCTGAAAAACCATTACAACTAATGCCTGGTGACCTTATATATGTCAGAAGTTTTGTGCGGAGGTGGAATGCGCCACGTTTCCATGGCCCCTATGAGGTAGTGTTTTGCACGCCCACAGCAGTAAAGGTGAAGGGCCTACGATACTGGGTGCATTTGACAGACGTACGCAGAGCTTACAGTGCCGTGGAAAGTGAGGTGCAGGACGAGGCACAGGCAACAGCGGACAATGAAGTTGTGCAGAATGAATGATGGGAATTTTGTGTGCATTAAGTGATGAACAGTGAACGCGACTGGCGCACGACAAGTGTACTGAAATAAATATGTATATATATATATGATTTTTTTTTTATTACAACTTTTGAAGGTTTTTGTGGGTTTTTTTTTTTTTTTTTTTGGTTTTGAAGAAGTTTTTGTCTCTCAACTTTCATCTTTTTTTTTATATATAAAATAATGTACGGATAGTAATGATTGTAAAGTTACCTTGTCTGTCGACGCACCCCCTCCCTCACCCATTCCTATATTTTGTCGAAGCAACGTCACAACGTTAGAAATGTTTACATGCTTGTACTTAATGCACTTTTGTGTTTCAAACAGGATTTACCATGGCATCCAATGGGCAGCCTGCAACTAATAGATGTGTTAGATTTAGAGAAATGTTAGTAGATAGATTGACATATTCATACGAATGTGGTTTATCAATGTGTGTTATTGTGTTCTTCATATCAATATTTTGCCTGGTAACATATTGGTTCATAGCGTTCATCTCTATCGAGATGAACGAGGGGGGAGGGGGGAATAACACCACCCTTGCCCCTGGCACGAATTCAATCACAAGTATGAAAATTAAAGAAGGTGATTTTTTGGTCTGGGATGGATCACACTTTGTATGGGGTTACTATACTACACCACCCACTGCTGCCCTGTCACAATCAAGAAATAAAGAAATGGAAAATGACACAATGTCCCTACCTGAAATATATAACAGCCCCACGACCCTTCCCGCCCCGATACAAAACAGCGATTTGTTGTTTATTGAGGAAAATGGAAAAGTAATTACGATGACAGAACACAAGTTCCTATATGAGGAATTGGAAAAGGGGGGTGGGAAGGAGAAAGGGGGGCCTATTCTTTCACCTATCGAAACTAAAAGGTATAGAAGGAGGGAGAAAAGTAGGCGGAGAAGAGAGACAAGTAGGAGGGGATATGATGAGTATTATGGGTTAGGATTAGACAAGATGGAAGACCCACGACACCCCCACCAAGCAAATAAATGGTATGCAGATATGAGTACAACAGCTAAACAGACAACCAATGAAAGCTGTTATGTCTGTTCGCTCATCCCCCATGCATCAGGCACACCCAAAGTGTTGTTGCCAAGAGAATTGCCCATTGTGGATGCCCAATGTCTCCTTCATCTCACGCTGTGTAGAATAAAGAACACCTTCCAAGCACACGATGTCTCTTTCAAAATGCTACAGAACAACAAAACGTGCTATTCACAAGCGTCTGGAGTGGTCTGTCTTAAAGAACCTTTCTTTGCAATACAAGGGACACTGTTTTCCGAAAACAAATGGAAAGATGAAGAAGTACTGTGCAAAGCGGAAGCACTGAGAGGTGTCCAACCAGACAAGCTGCGGTGGATGGAAAAAACGTGCTTGCCAATATGGAAAGAACACATCTCTAAACTAACATGGGTAACAGCGATGGAGAAACCCTTCAAGCTACAAAGTGAAATACAAAACGAACTATGTTTCAAGGGAGAAGGAAAAGTGGCAATGGGAACGAATAAGAACTGTAACAAAACTCTCACCATCCCAGACATGAAAAAAGGAACAGCAGCACTAATGGACACATACTGGGTATGCGGAAATCAGGCTTACTTGCACCTTCCCCAGGCATGGAGTGGCAGCTGCTCAATGGCCACTTTGCATTCAGCCCTAATGGTGATTCCAGAAAGTCACGTCGACGGAAATAAAAGGATGCAAGGAAACGTGAACCAGGATGTGACTTCTCCCACTGCAAAAGCGCACCTCTATGTCCTGTCCTCCGGAGGGAAAGAAGAGGAGCTATCACGGAACAAGCGAGTATCGAACTACATATCACAATCATCATCCGATTTATTGGCACAGATCCCAGACAGGTATCGCCTGTTCAGCTCCGTGGAAACATTTTTTGCCTCACTAGTTTCAAGTGTCCAAGCAAGAGCAAATGCAAAATGGCTCCAGATCACACGGTGGGAACTGATTCAGCTGGCCAATGACACTGAAGAAGGGTTCAACATAATAAAGGTGGAACTACGAGCTCTGCGACTAATGACCATGCAGAACAGGTATGTTCTGGACCTGTTAACAGCGATCGATGGAGGTGTTTGCCGAAAAATAGGAAGTGCGTGCTGCACGTTCGTACCTTCTGAAGACGCAGAAAATGGGTCCCTGTCCCACGTCATTGAAGCAGTACATAACCTGGGAGAGAAGATGAAAATGGAAGGTGGGGCTGAAGATAGCTCATGGTTCGACAATATCTTCTCCTGGGTTCCCTCATGGCTTGGAATGGCAATGAAGTTCTTGATACCAATTGTGGTGGTCCTCCTCGTGGTGTTCTGCCTGTGCCAGGTGGGCCTCCGATGTTGTGCTAACGCAGTCCCTAACGGTGCAATGATGATGGTGACAATGGGCAACTCTGGTGGTACAATTAAGGCGACACAAGAAGTACATGTACAGACAGGAACAGATAACACTCCCAGGTACCAGTTAGTGCCTATGTACCATGATAAGTACATAGTAGATAAACTATGGCACACCACTATCAAAGAACCACGAGACGTGGAACTGGAATGGTATGAGGAGGTCTGGGTAGATTTGGAAGGAACTGGCGACTGTATATATTTAACATGTACACCAGACGAGTATGCTAGAAGAGGTGAGAGCTTAAGGGGGGTGTGCAGAGCATGGATGCCTAGAAAAGGAACACCTGCATGGGATGACGCAGTGATAGAGGAACAAGAATGTAGAAGATTGGAAGAGCTAAAGAATTCGTTACTTTAGTAACGAAAGGGGGGAAATGTAGGGGAGGACTGGCCGCGAGGCCCTCCTCACCTGCAGCCTTCTCCCCAGGTGAGGACCATGGCTCGGTGGGCGTCCCCTCATGCCACCCGGGCCCAGGTGGAGGAGGGTTCACCCGCCGACGACATTGCCCACACGTATCCGTTCCTTGCATTTACCAAAATTCGGTTAGGCCTAGAAGCCATCTTGTCTAGCAAACATGGCGTGAGTTCAGCACACTGTAACGCGGCCCCCACCTTTGGAGGGCCTTTCATGCATCTCTGCCGCCGCAGTAGCCCTGGTAGATCCGCTGCGAGCGCGTTCCCATGAGAAAGTCGGATATGAGCTAAACCCGAGATGCCAACACTGTAACATTTTATCATTCACAATGTAATATTGCACCCCGCATGACCTGGTCCGCGAGGCCGGGGTGACGGGGAAAAAGCTGAAGCATCACTATCTGAAGAAAGTAGAAAACAATTCAAGTATTGGTATTAATGAACTACCTCTGTTTAAACAGATCCTGTAAACTGTGAATAAACCATAAAGATGTAACGTTATATGATATCACCCCAGGTCTGGACTAGTGCTGCTATAACCACAGAGAAAGATGTCGACCAAATGTGTAACCTTTATCTGTATAAGTGTTCTTTCAATATTATGTAGAAACCTGAACTCATATATGTTTTCTTAATCACCCAAAGCGGCGAGCATCAATCTCTGTAGGCCATAACCTAGAACTACCTCGTATAACGTCTAATGTACATAAAATACGCACACAATGTAGTGAATATAATGTTAGGTAATGAAAAGGTACTGGAACCGACTGTATTAAAGAAATGTGTAACGAAATTGAAATATATATGTGTGTTTAAATAACATCAAAATAAGGCAGAACATTATAAAAATTCTGCATTCAAAAGTCAGCAACGCACGAGGAAAAGACCTTTGTGAATATATGCAAGGCCATTCTCCCTCCCACCCTACCAAGCCTGCCAGATAAAACAGCTAAGACTTGTGCCGCGCTCCCTCACCTCCCCCAACCAAGCTGGAGCTACATCAGAGAGTCAGAGGCCCCGGTACCGCACCCAAGGCCACAGCCCGCCACCTGTGTTATTTACAGCACAGTAATAAACCCACGTTTGAATCCACTGATCTACCAGCACCCTCTCGTAAATCCCACAACCCCCCTAGACCCCCCAAGAATACGACCCCCATCATTGGGACAAGACACAGAGACCCATTTATATAATAACTTCTAACGCGGCAGACAGACATGTATCATTCGGCCCAGGCCCCAGAGCCCAGTCCCTCGACCTAAAATACCGGTCAATAGGACACAGGTAAATCTCACCCCAACCGACAACCACCAGACCTCTCACGAGGTGCATTCCTCATGTGTTGCGTTTATTTTATAAGATAAACTGCTGAGCGAATTTATTGATGAACTTAAATGTCGTTTCTTGAATAACTGCAGTGTGCATGGCCTAGGGCAAACGAGTCAGGAAAGGTATTCATCTTTGTCACAGGCTGCCCCAGCATACCAACACCGCGCGGATGACCTCAAGCTGGCCTGCCAGGCCCAACCCAACCCACGAGGCTGACCAGTGACGTCTTCACGCCAAGACCAACCACGCTGCAGCAACACCTATAGTTAGTCGACGCCACCCAATCCCAATTAACTTGTGCCCCCTATAGTGTGTAGGTGCTGATGACGTTTTTTGTATTAGAAATACGCCTGTCTTTGCTATTGTCAGACAGAGCGCTCTCGGAGGTTGCAGAGTTCTTTGCATGCCCTATTCTTGGATAAACTCCCACTTACGCTCACCCGCACTCTGTCTTGGCCTTATTCCCACTACGGGAGAGTCCCTTATTGTCTCTCATTGCGGGGAGGATCGTGCTGAAATTGGGGGCGCTTCCTTTCAATGGCTTGTGTGTACTAGCCAACAGGATTGATGGCTTGTGTGTGATAGTCGACAGGATAGATGGCTTGTGTGTAATAGCCAACAGGATCGATGGCTCGTGCGTGATAGCCAACAGGATAGATGGATTTTGTGTAATAGCCAACAGCATTGATGGCTTGTGTGTACCAGCCAACAGGAATGATGGCTTGTGTGTGATAGCCAACAGGATAGATGGCTCGTGTGTAATAGCCAACAGGATTGATGGCTCATGTATGATAGCCAACAGGATAGATGGCTTGTGTATAATAGCCAACAGGATTGATGGCTTATGTGTGACAGTCAAAGGGATAGATGGTGTGTGTGTGATAGCCAACAGGATAGATGGCTCGTATGTGATAGCCAACAGGATAAATGGCTTGTGTGTGATAGCCAACAGCATAGATAGCTTTTGTGTGATAGCCAACAGGATACATGGCTTGTGTGTAATAAGCAACAGGATAGAAGGCTTGTGTGTAATAGCCTACAGGATTGATGGCTCATGTGTAATAGCCAACAGGATAGATGGCTCGTGTGTAATAGCCAACAGGATCGATGGCTTGTGTGTGATAGCCAACAGGATAGATGGATTTTGTGTAATAGCCAACAGCATTGATGGCTTGTGTGTACTAGCCAACAGGATTGATGGCTTGTGTGTACTAGCCAACAGGATTGATGGCTTGTGTGTGATAGTCGACAGGATAGATGGCTTGTGTGTAATAGCCAACAGGATCGATGGCTCGTGCGTGATAGCCAACAGGATAGATGGATTTTGTGTAATAGCCAACAGCATTGATGGCTTGTGTGTACCAGCCAACAGGAATGATGGCTTTTGTGTGATAGTCGACAGGATAGATGGCTTGTGTGTAATAGCCAACAGGATAGATGGCTCGTGGGTAAAAGCCAACAGGATTGATGGCTCATATGTAATAGCCAACAGGATAGATGGCTCGTGTGTAATAGCCAACAGGATCGATGGCTCGTGTGTACTAGCCAACAGGATCGATGGCTCGTGTGTGATAGCCAACAGGATAAATGGCTCGTGTGTACTAGCCAACAGGATTGATGGCTCGTGTGTACTAGCCAACAGGATTGAGGGCTTGTGTATGATAGTCAACAGGATAGATGGCTCGTGTGTGATAGCCAACAGGATAGCTGGCTCGTGGGTGATAGCCAACAGGATAGCTGGCTCATGTGTGATAGCAAGCTGGATAGATGGCTCATGTGTGATAGCCAACCAGATAGATGGCTTGCGTGTAATAGCCAACAGTATAGATGGCTCATGTGTGATAGCCAACTGGATAGATGGCTTGTGTGTAATAGCCAACAGGATAGATGGCTCATGTATAACAGCCAACAGGATTGATGGCTTATGTGTTATAGTCAAAGGGATAGATGGCGTGTGTGTGTTCTCCAGCATGGGGTCTGGCATGGATTCACATGCTCATGAATATTCCCCGTCGTCAGGCTGGGAATCCTCGGTAAAGAAAAAATCAGTATCAGTTTCGTTTCTGATCTGTCTTTCTTAGTAGTAACCAATCACTGGTCTCTGGGTCATACTGTCCACAGCCAATGACTTCCCTCTCCCTAAGCCACGCCCCTGGCAGCCATCCTCAGATTTTTACCTCACATTCAAGTGTTGGGAGTCCTCGTGCTATAGCTCTCGAGCTTTTACTGTGTTTTGCACTTTTTCAAAGAGATTTATCTAATTTTTCGGTTTAATCGAGCCTCAAGCTACACCGTTTCTACTTCCGATCAACGGGGACCCGTTTCGGATTTATCTACGCCCCTCAAGGGTGAAGTTTTCATCGAGTTACGCTTCTTGGAGGATTCCAGAAGTTTCTGAGGCCTACCTCGCGGACGAGAAGACCATGGCCCAGGAGAAGGGAAGCTCGACTCCCGGCAAACTGTTCAGGATCTGCCCTGGATGCAACCTACAAAATGTGTTCAAGCAGGACGAGCATTCGAAATGCCTTTACTGCCTCCACAAGGACAAAATGCACGTGGAGAAGGACTGTGCATTTTGCATGAACATGTTGGATCGGACTATGAGGGATCGTCGGACCCGTCTCTCCAACTGGCTGGAAGACAAGAGCCCAGCAGGTAAGAAGAAGAAGTCAGAGCGGTCTTCTAAGTCCTGTGAGGACACCCCGGCGACGGGGGCCCAACAGAAGGCAAAGCACCGCAAGTCTGCGGGCACCAGGAGCCCCGAACGGTCGGGCTCCTCGGCTGGCAGGCAGGGCGCACTTTCACCGACGCCATCAACCACAAGCCAATGCTCTGGCTCGGGGAAGAGAAAATCCGAGAACCCGGCTAAGCTTCTGGAGAGGCCCCGGTCGATCTCGAAGGAACCGGTGTAGGGGAGGACAGGCCTTAGGGCCCCCCTCTCCTGCATTATTCTCCCCCGGTGAGGACCATGGCTCGCCGGGCGTTCCCTCATGCCACCCGGGCCCAGGTGGAGGAGGGCTTGCCCGCCGATGACATTGCCCCCACGTATCCATCATACATACACACTAACGTTTTAGACAGGCCTAGAAGCCTTCTTGCCCAGCAAAGATGGCGTGAGTTCAGCGCGCTGCGGCGCGGCCCCCACCTTTGGAGGGCTTTCCAAGTATCCCTGCCGCAGTAGCCCTGGTAGATCCGCTGCGAGCGCGTTCCCATGAGAAAGTCGGGTATGAGCTAAACCCGAGATGCCAACACTGTAACATTTTATCGTTCACAATGTAATATTGCACCCCGCATGACCTGGTCCGCGAGGCCGGGGTGACGGGGAAAAAGCTGAAGCATCACTATCTGAAGAAAGTAGAAAATAATTCAAGTATTGGTATTAACGAACTACCTCTGTTTAAACCGATCCTGTAAACTGTGAATAAACCATAAAGATGTAACGTTATATGATATCACCCCAGGTCTGGACTAGTGCTGCTATAACCACAGAGAAAGATGTCGACCACACGTATAGCCTTTATCTGTATAAGTGTTCTTTCAATTTTATGTAGAAACCTGAACTCGTATATGTTTTCTTAATCACCCAAAGCGGCGAGTATCAATCTCTGTAGGCCATAATCTAGAACTACCTCATGTAACGTCTAATGTACATAAAATAATCAAACTCTGTAGCAAATGTAATGTTAGGTAACGAAAAGGTACTCGGACTGAATATATTAACAGAATGTTTAATGAACTCGTAGAATATGTGTATGGTATAGTAGTTTAAAGAAGACCAATGATATAAAAGTTTTGTATTCAAAAATTAAACAACACACGAGGAAAATACCTTTTGTGAATATATGCAAGGCCATTCTCCCTCCTATCCTACGAAGCCTGCCAAGTAGAAAAAAGCTAAGGCCTGTGCCGTGCTCCCCCACCTCCCCCGACCAAGCTGGAACCGCTTCAGAGAGTCAGAGGCCCCAACGCAGCATCCAAGGCCACCGGCCGCCACCTGCGTTATTTACAGCACAGTAATAAACTTACGTTTGAATCCACTGACCTACCAGCCCCCTCTCGTAAATCCCACAATCCCCCAGACCACCCCAAGAAGCCTGACCCCGCACAAAGGCTACCCCCGACAATGAGACAAGACACAGAACCCCCCTTTATAGTAGAAAACATGTACCACCCGCCACAAGCCCCCAGAGCCCAGCCCCTCGACCTGGAATACCAGACGTCAGAACACCGGTAAATCCAACAGACGACCACCAGACCCCTCACAAGGTGCATTCCTCCTGTGTTGTATTGATTGAAAGATTTACTGTAGAAGTTAGATATGGGGTTTTAAGTAACTGCAATGTGCATGATCTAGGGCACCTAAGTCAGGGAAGGCATTCATCTTGGTCACAGGCTGCCCCAGCGTACCAACACCGCCCGGATGACCTCAAGCCGGCCTGCCAGGCCCAACCCAACCCACGAGGCTGACCAGTGACGTCCTCTCACCCGGACCAACCACGCTGCAGCAACACCTATAGTTAGTCGACGCCACCCAATCCCAATTAACTTGTGCCCCCTATAGTGTGTAGGTTCTGATGACGTTTTTTGTATTAGAAATACGCCTGCCTTTGCGATTGTCAGGCAGAGCGCTCTCGGAGGTTGCAGAGTTCTTTGCATGCCATATTCTTTTGATAAACTCCCACTTACGCTCACCCGCACTCTGTCTTGGCCTTATTCCCATTGCGGGAGTGTCCATTATTGTCTCCCATTGCGGGGAGGATCGTGCTAACTTGGGGGCGCTTCCACTCAGTGGTGACCCCGATAGCGTGATATTTCCAAATTTATTTTTCCTGAACTCCTTTTAACGACCCCCTTTTGGCACGAGAATCTCCGGTCAGAAAGGGAAACGCACGGTGGGCCGGCTCCGGGAAGCTACCCGCCAACGGCGACCGGTACGCTTAGAAGTGCGCACTCAAACTAGAAGGGGTACGGGATCCCGGTTGCAAAATCCCCTTTGAGTACCGCTCGCCGGAGCCGGGGCTGACCGTTGAGCAGAAAGGCAACACCGCCTGGACGGACCCAGTTTCGGAGACTATCGGTTCAAGACGGGCACGTGAGTGCATATGGCCATTAGGAGTAAGAAATAAGTAAGTGGTAGAAGTGACGGAAACCTAGCTCCGAAAGGGGGTGGAAGGCGGCGCCGCATAGTGCTATCTAAACTAGTACTGGGAATATATGAAGAAGTAAAAAATAAGTTATTGGTGTCTGGCAAAGGGAGACACGGAGAACATTTTTAGTGATTGCTACTCTTTCTATTTCTTTTTTCCATTCCACGGGGCAAGGGGTGAAAGCGAAAAGGGTGTAAGGTAAATATACTTGTAGAAGAACTATAAAATAGGGAGCACATTTGTAGGAGTGGGGATTAAGTAGTGGCACGTACAGACGTGAACACAGTAACCTTAGCAGAAAAACAGGGACAGCTGGCCAGGGAGGAAAGGGAGGAAAAAAGACGAGGTGTGAGTGGGAAAGCATTGTGAGGGGTGCGCGCACCGTGTGAGTATTGGAGAAGAACGGTTGACCAAGAGGGGGTGCTAGAGAGTGTTGGCCATAACTAGTAATTGATTGGTTGTAAGAGAAATCACATGAGAGTGTGTGGGAATGGGAAGGGGATGAGTTGTGGTGAGTAAGAAAGGATCTGCGCAGTGAATAACTTTGGGTGATATTGTTGAGACGTCCGCTCTTGTCTGTGCCACAAAGATATAGATACATATATCTACACCTAACTAAAAGTAAAGGAGGTGGACACGGTTGTTGCTAGTGATTTAGAATATGGGGGCAGAAACTCCCTTGTCACATATTTGTAAGAGCTTACCGGGATACGCTGAACGAATAAATAAATATCACGATCAATGGGTAACAGAATTGAAAGGGGAGGGTCTGCCCCAGATTTGGCCCGAGGGAGGGTCTTTTGACAAAAGCGTTCTTGATATGGTACGAGCATGCATTAGCCTCAAGTATAAGGGGAAACAATGGCAAAATAGGAAGGAGATATTAGACCTCTGGAGATTGTTTGAGGAAGTACCCCCACCCAAAGATCCGGCACCAAATGTCGATCTGCCGTCCGCAACAGACAACCCACTCATGATTCCAAGAGGGGAAAAGGACCAGTTAAATACAGAACAACCTACGGAGGTGATTAGCTTGTACCCACTATTAAACAAACCAGCCCCCGCAGCAGGATATAGCGACCCTACTTATGTGCCTCCCCCCACAACTGTTACACCACAAAGACCAACAGCCCCCCCGCCATACGAAAGCACCAGAGAGCGCGCCCAGGGAAGCACACAGAGGGTGGACATAGAGAAGCTAACGAGTGACTTAGAGTCGAGGCTTACTGTGGCAAGGGATGAACTCTCAAGAATAAAAGACATATGTGAGCGCACAGCGTGCGCCCCTACACAATCAGGACGCACGTCTAGAGCGTCAAGCGAAAGTAGACAAATTGAGGAAGGATGGAAAAAGGGGGAAATACTGTTCAGAATTGAGGAAGAGCCGACACGAATAATAGAGGTAGGAGCAGTAGAAGGGAGCATTGGTGATGTATCACGAGAGAGAGGGATCAGAGAGGACTTGTTATGTGATGTCAGAGGAGGGATGGATGAGAGTGATAGGTTGAGTATGGCAGTAGGAGGGGAAAGCGAGGAGGTGGACGGTGCATGCTCGCTAGGGACTATAGACGACGAATGGATGGGACGACTAAGAAATAGGGTGGGGAAGATGGCGTCATTGGAGTCAGCAGCGACTAAGGCAGGGGAGGGTGCAACTGCAAAAGGGAAGTTACAACTTCCATTGATACACAGAGGGGGGGGGAGACCAAACTATATACCATGGGCCCAGATGGACAAGGCTAATTTAATGAAATTATTGCCCCAGCTGTCAGGAGGGGCGAGCAAGTGGATTTATGCATTTGAGAAACATACCGCCGGCATACCGTTGGCAGTAGGCGATGTGAAAAGCCTACTAGTATCCGCAGTAGGAGATCAAGCGGACAGAGTATGGGCTAAGGCTGGTTTCCCGGCCCTGACGTTAGACTGTGATCGCCATGATGGGGCTTCCTTTAATACAGTACGAGCAAGGGTGTGGGACGCACTGCGGGAGACATTCCCAGATACCCCTGATTTACAGTCAGTAATGCAATGTACAATGAATGACGGGGAGGATGCTATGGATTACATTCTCCGGGTGCAGGAGATGTGGAGAGCGGAAACGGGCACGCCCTGGCATCAGTCAAGGTCTCTGTTTTACTTTATCATCAAGAGAGGGCTCCCAAAAGAGGTGCAGAAGGCACTCGACAAAATAGCAGGTGTTGAGGCGAAGGGGTGGCCGGAGATCCAAAGCATAATAGTGCACCATTGCAAAAGAATAAAAGAAAGAGAGAAGGAAGTAGCACAGAAAAGGTTGGCAGACGAAGCGAAGTTGGTACAGTCAAAGTTAGTGAAGGTTGCAGCAGCGGTAGCCGGACTCCCACTCATGAGGGAGGGAGACGAAGGAGAGGAGGGGCAGATAGCAATACAAGGGAGAATAGCAGCTAATTGGACCGGACAAGGACAGCGACAGTGGAACGAACAAGAGCAGAACGGAGGTCTTGCGTGGCAAGAGTGGGCCCCAAGAGGGGGAAGAGGTGGGTACAGGGGCCGAAGAGGAGGACAAGGGTATGGAGGAATGGGAGGAAATGGGTGGCAGGGTCCCAGAGGTCCACAGGGGAGCTGCTGGAGTTGTGGGAGATGGGGGCATTACTCAAGAGAGTGCAGGAGCAGACAAAACAACGGGTTCCAGGAGATAGAGCAGTACGGTCACCCCCACCCAGGAAGCCCCTACGGCCTCCCCATGGGACAATACCAGCAACCAGAAAATGTAGGACAAAGAAGTAACGCACAAATACACGGACATCAGTACAGAACACAAAACCACCCACAGAATAATGACAATATGCAATACACGCCAGGTAACACTTTCGCCACAGTAGCTAATGGAGCGCCTGCCCCCGCACCTTATAGCGGGGTGTCAGTAGTTTCGGGGAACATTTTTGATCAAGGGGGGGCAATGAGACACCCCGCATAGGACAGCCCACAGAGAGCACTTGCGTGTCCAGTACTATCTACGACCCACAATGCATCAGAGGAACCATTGATAGGAGCGCAGATAGGAGACAAGCAGTTCATATTCATGGTGGATTCGGGAGCGGAGAAATCATGTATTAGAGAGGGCCGGTTCCCGTTATCTAATAGAACGTTAGAGACGCAGGGGTTCTCTGGGGCTGTAATTGAAGTTCCTTACACAGAGGCATTGGATGTGACAGTGGGGGGTAAAACAGTGAAAGCACCCCTACTGTACTATGAACACTCTCCCATTAATTTGCTGGGGAGGGATCTCTTAAGCAAACTAAATATGACAATATCATTCACAGAGAGCGGTATCGTATGTTCGACACCAGGCATATGCCCCCTCCGCATATTAGCAGTAATACACGGCCACACAATCATGCAAGAGATCAGAGGGTTACCAAGAAACGAGGAGATGTTTGTTGAGGGCATGAGAACATTGGCTCTCATAGTACCAGAACTAAAAAGGATGGATTGGAGGATTCCAGCCGAATTCCTTTTCCGCCCCATAGTGAGCCCCGACACTGCTCCCGGGTCAGTGCTATCGTTGGATTTGCACGCAGTACACGTGTCAGCGAACAGAATATGTGTGATTGGCGTTGACATGGAAGGATGTGAGTGGCGGACAGTACTGTGTACAAATGCAAATATCCCACTGAGGGAGCTCTCGGACGAGGAGCTATTTTCTGACACTGAGACAGATGGCGAAATAGTGATGGAACTCGCAATGCCATGCGACATTGTAGTTACAGCCAGAAAAACTAAAGTTGAATTAATGGCAGTAGTAGGAGCACCACATACATTTTTTGATGATGACATGAGGTTAGTACCCTCTAACATATGGACAAATGGCCCCCACGATGTGGGGTTACTACATGGGGTTCAGCCTGTGGTAATAAAACTTAAAAAGGGAGCAATTCTACCCCGGGTAAAACAATATCCATTGTCACGCGAAGCAGAAGAAGGGATCAGAGAGACAATAGATGCACTGCTAGCGCAAGGAATAATAGTGCCCTCAAACTCCCCATGTAACACATGCATTTACCCGATTAAAAAGGCGAAGGGAGGTTCCTGGAGGATGATACAAGATTTACGCCCACTCAATGATGTGATTCAGAAGGAGTTCCCTCTAGTGCCGAACCCGGCGACAATACTATGCAACATTCCGAAAACGGCATCCCACTTCACAGTTATTGACTTGAAAAATGCATTTTTCTCGATTCCCTTAGCAGAAGAGAGTAGGTACTTAACAGCGTTTACACTAGGGGGGAGGAGGTTCGAACACTGCAGACTACCACAAGGATATTGCGAGAGCCCAAGCATATTCAACAGGGTACTACATGAAGATCTGGGGAATTTGTCTGTAGAAAGCACAGTGATTCAGTACGTTGATGATTTATTGGTTTGTGCACAAACTGAGGAGTAGTGTAGAAAGGACTCAATAACACTCCTGACATTATTGGCCAATAAAGGGTACAAGGTGGACAAGGGGAAGTTACAATACTGTCTGACAGAGGTCCTATACTTGGGACAGCTGATATCAAAGGATGGCAAGCGGATCATACCAGACAGGGCACAGGCGATTAGAACAGTTGGGGAGCCCAAAACAGTAAAAGAGATGCAGAAATTTCTGGGTATGTGCAACTATTGCCGAGCATGGATATTGGATTATGCAGCGTACACAAGGCCCTTGTTACAGGCACTAAAAGAAGCACAGCAGGAAAACAAACACATAGAATGGACAGAAGAGATGAACACATCATTTAACTCACTAAAAGAGCTGATATCAAGCGCTCCAGTACTGGCAAATCCAGATTATGGGCGCGAATTCTTCTTATTTTCACACTGCAAAGGAACACTGATGACAGCAGTGCTGACACAAAAGACATCGTTAGGGCACAAACCACTGGCTTACTATAGTGGCACCCTAGACGCAGTAATGCAGGGTCATTTCGCGTGCGAGCAATCCCTAGCTGCAGCCGCGTTCGCTATTGAAAAAAGTGCCACGATAGTAATGGGCTGTCCTGTGACACTGTTTGTGGAACACTCACTCTTTGCAATATTAGAGCGATCAAAGAGCACATTGACGACACAACGCGCTACAGCATATGAAATAATATTGTCCAGCGCAAACATCCATATAGTAAGATGTAAAACAGTGAACCCAGCCACATTCATCACAGAGGCGTGCACCATAGAGGACATGCAGAACCACAACTGCGCTACGTACACAGGTGACGAAGGTCAGGACCAAGTGATTTTTGAGAATGCCCTGAACGAGGGAGAGGTGTATTTCGTGGACGGGTCAGCATCAATAGACATGGAGACAGGAGAGAAACATGTGGGTATGGCAGTTGTACGATTAGAGGAAGATGAATACGAGACACTAGTGCAACACCGCCTCCCATCACACTATTCAGCCCAAGCAGCAGAACTAATAGCGCTAATAGAAGCATTGCATGCCGCCAAGGGGTGCGCAGTGACAATATATACAGACTCAGCATACATGACAACAACAGTACACGGCGGGTTGGCACGGTGGGGGCGGAGAGGGTTTCGACGAGCAGATGGAACACCGGTTCAGCATGCAGAATTATTGAAAGAACTGATTGAGGCCCTGCAAGACCCCACGGCAGTGGCCATCGTAAAATGCCAAGCACACACCACAAATACAGATTTTATATCTTTGGGGAACGCGGCAGCAGACGCCGCTGCCAAAGAAGCTTCATATTTACAGAAAGGTGAAGTAGGAGAGTACATGTTGCACCACACAGCAAGCCAAGAGGTCCCCACAGGATACAACATGATGCCCACACAGGAAATAATAGAGCTGCAAGAGGGAGCTAGTGCAGAAGAAAAATTGCTGTGGACCAAGAGGGGATGCAGCAAATCGCCGACTGATTTATTGTGGCGACAAGAAAGTTCAGGAAAAGCGGTAATGCCAGTTACATTGTTAGAAATAGCATTTCAACAACTACACTTTCCCGCACATAACGCAAAGCAACACATAATGGCGGAGATACAAGAAGATTGGTTTGCACCTTGCCTCCAGGAACACATCACAAGGCTGGCTTTGGAATGCACGACATGTCAAATTTACAACTCAGGTATGACATTGCGCACACTAAGGGGTACGATACCAAAACCAAATGGCCCATTCAGAGAGCTCCACATTGATTATGTAGACATGGGAGAAAGATGTAACGGGGCTCGCTACATGATAGTGGTTGTTTGTCCATTTTCGAGGTGGTTGGAGGCAGGCCCCTGTGCGTGCCCTGATGCTAAGGGCGCCGCGAAGTTCCTAGTGCGGGAAGTATTCCCGCGCTGGGGAATTTGCGAAGTAATTCGCTCAGACAACGGCACGCATTTTGTTAATGAACTATTCAAAGAAGTGACTACGTTATTGGGAATAAAGCACAAATTATGTTCGATTTATCATCCTCAAAGTAATGGCGTAGTGGAAAAGATGAACGGTCTGTTAAAAAGCAGATTGTCAAAACTGTGTTTTTCCCTTAAAAAGACCTGGATGTACTGCCTGCCTTTGGCCCTGTTCGAATTGCGAAATCAGCCAAGTAAAGACCACCATTTGTCCCCGCATGAGATCGTCACGGGAAGGAGAATGCACACAGCGCATTCGCCTCTCCGTGAACGTTCTGATGCACACAGAAGCGCAGCGATATTGGGAGAGGAGTTCACAGAGTACTTGAAAAAACTGACACGGGCAGCGCGCATAATTGCGAAGCAACTAGCCCCCCCTCTACAAGAGAGGAGGGGAACACAACAGAAACAGGGACACTGCCTGACAAACCATTACAGCTAATGCCTGGTGACTTTATATATGTCAGAAGTTTTGTGCGAAGGTGGAATGCGCCACGTTTCCATGGCCCTTATGAGGTAGTGTTTTGCACGCCCACGGCAGTAAAGGTGAAGGGCCTAAGATACTGGGTGCATTTGACAGACGTACGCAGAGCCTATAGCGCCGTGGAAGGTGAGGTGCAGGACGAGGCACAGGCAACAGCGGACAGTGCAGTTGAGCAGAATGAGTGAAGGTGATTTTCTGTATGTGCAGCGATTGACAATGAATGCAAATGAGGACATGGCATTTGTGCGAAAAAAAAAAAAAAAAAAAGAATATATTTTTTGCTCTTTAAATTGAGTGGGTTTTTTGATCTCACATTTTTTGACGTTTTTTCTTTCTTTTTGACGAAGATTTTTCTATACAATGCACAATGATCTAAAAGTATTGATTGTAGATACCTGTGTCTGTGGAAACAAAACCCTTCCCCCACCCACGTCCATGTTTTATGAAAGGGAAAAAGTAATAAAAAAAAAAGGTTATGTTGACATGCCTGTACTTAATGCACTTTTGTATCTCAAACAGGAATCACCATGGCATCTAATGGGCAGCCTGCAACGAATAGATTTGTTAGGATTAAAGAAATGTTAATAGATAGACTTACATATTCATACGAATGTGGATTGTCAATTTGTATTATTGCATTTTTCATATCAATGTTTTGCCTGGTGACATATTGGGTTATAGCGCTCATCTCTATCGAGATGACTGAGGGGGGAGGGGGGAGTAACATCACTCGAGCTCCTGGGAGCAACGCAACCACAAGTGTAAATATTAAAGAAGGTGATTTTCTGATATGGGATGGATCACATTTTGTATGGGGTTATTACACTGAACCACCAACTGTCGTCCTGTCTGATTCAAGAGGTATACAAACAGAAATGGAAAACAACACAATGGGCCTCATTACGACCCTGGCGGAAATCGGAAAACGATGGCGGAGATGCAATACCGCCATCGAATAGCGCTCGGTGCGACTATGACCCGCCACCGCAAAGTACGAAGTCATTAGCGACACCGTAGTGAACGCCAACGCTAACTGCACCAAGTACGCGCGCGCGCGCCATGCCAAACCGTAAATACCACCATGGCGCAAGGGTACGCGAATTCCGACCCTAGCGGACATGCACCTAACGCCATCAAGCATGGCGGAAAGCACCATTCCGCCATGGTGAGAAGTACGGCATCGCGAATCAACCGTAAACGGCCCCACTGAGTGCCTGTACACCGCTCCCTGCCCACAAAGCACAACTCCTCGTAGGTGCAATGAAGTCACAATGCTACCAGTGAAATGTACAAGTCACCCATGCATGCCAACGAACAAAAGATCCACAAGAGGGGCCAATGGGAGCTGCAGGGCACAGATGGCACGAATACAGAAGCCATTCCAATGGACATGACCACATTCCCCCCCCGAAACGCACGCAAACACAGGCACCTGTGACCAGCAATATCACGAAACTCACAACATTCCACCAGTCCACCTGGCTGACCGTCGTCTGTTACACAAAACCCAATCCCCCGCCCCTGAGCATGACAACATCCAAACAGTCATATTGGCATCCCCCATCCCTGACCTCACTGGGCTCCGTAGGCAAACGCGCCCAGCACAGTACCACGCGACCATACTCCGAAACCGGAACCCAATGCAGATCTCCTCACAAAACATCGCTCCCCAAATAGGAATATGCCACATCACTCGCAAAGAAGAACGCTACACGGGCCATATCAGAATAGAAATTCAATGCACAACTAAATCACCAAGCCCATACAGCCATCAGTCCATGAACTCCAAAACACATATCACCATTGTGGGCTGCATCCGCAAGGAATGACCAGCTACTACTTGTGTGACGCCCTGTCCCATCATGGTACACAGAGCCACATTCACGTACGAAAAGGCATCTGTGGCCGTTTGAAATCACAAATTAATCCAGCTAGTGCAGCTGTGTGTGAAAATGTCAACTGCCATCACCCACTAATGGGACGCCCCGCCCGTCGTTGCAACCCTGTACAGTGATGCATGAGGGCCCACCGTTACTCGAGTACTACGTTCCACTGACCCATCACAAGTCTGTTCGCGACTGCAAAGATTGTATGTAAAACAATGGGACCATAGCCGAATGTACATATCAACAAATGTTACACGGCCATCGGGTACAAATACATGATTGCAATAGCAAGATGCCGTTCCACGATTAGCAGCGTTGTGTGCGGGACGTGCTCGGCCAAAGGGGAGAGCAGCTTGCACAAGTGGAATGAATCACCACAGGTGGAGGCCATACAGCCTGAAAACACATAAAGTGCACACCCAGTCTCCTCCCACAACCACACCCACTCCGAAATGCTACCGGCAGGACTCGCGATGTTGGCCCTGGGGGACCTGATAGCACTGCAAGTACTCCAACTCCGAGAAGAAGACGAACACCAACTACAACCGGCCGCACGGAGGAGACGCAGGAGGAGGAGGAGGCCAAGGCAGGGCCCGCAAGGGCCGCCAGCACAGCCACTACCACCACGCAGGCAGCCCGCAATCCCACGCCTCCGAGCACATCCGTTCAACCTCACTGATGAGCAGATCCACGCCCTCTACCGTTTGGACCGGAACACCATAGCCGCAATAGTGGACATGACACAGGCTGACCTTGTCAGCATGATAGACAGCCCAACCGCCATCCCACCCCTACTGAAGGTGGTGTCTGTACTCCACTTCCTGGCCACAGGCACCTACCAGCACACAGTCGGACAGTTGCATGGCATATCACAGCCACTGTTCTCACGGACACCATTGCAAGTGCTCGATGCCCTCCTGAAGCACGCAGACGACTACATCTCTCTACCACGCTCGGAGCAGGACATTACCAACACCAAAGTGGGATTCCATGCACTTGCCGGCATACCGGGTTGCATTGGTGCCATCGACTGCACCCATGTGGAATTGGTCGTCCCACATGCCATGGAGGCCCAGTACCGCAACCGAAAACAATATCATTCCCTGAATGCACAGATGGTGTGTGACTCCAACAGGATCATTACACATTGTTGTGCCAGATTCCCTGGATCAACCCATGATTCTATGGTCTTGAGGAACTCTACTATACCACGCTACATGGAGCGACACGCAGGGAACAGATCCTGGCTACTCGGTGAGTCTCTTTTCATGCATGATGATGTGGGGTATGTGATGCGGCAATGACCTGGCAGGAAGGGGGGGGGGGGTGCGTACGTAGCAATGGCATCCCACATCATACGTTTATCGTCCACATACAGGTGATGCTGGGTATCCACTGAAGAGATGGCTCCTCACACCAGTCCGGAACCCACGGGACCAGCATGAGGAGGACTACAACCATGCCCACTCACGTACCCGTGTAGTCATTGAACAGGCATTCGGCCTACTGAAGACTCGTTTCCGCTGCCTCAGCAGGTCTGGCGGGGCACTCCTGTACCGCCATGAGAAGGTTGCAAAGATGGTGATGGCATGTGTCATGCTCCACAACATGTGCGTACGTAGATATGTGCCCATGCCCCCAGACGCAGAACTGCAAGCACCTGATGATGGTCATGATGAGGGTGGGGATGTGGCAGCACCTCAAGGAGTCTGCGAGGCGCCGGAGGGCCGTGACATTCGTCAGCATGTCATTGATGCATGCTTCTAGCACTCACGCCTGGTGGCTGATACATGGACACGGGACTCGTGGCACTGTGTGTGTCTGGTACATGCACAATATGGACTATACGCCTAGGATGGCCTAGTACATAATGATCATCGTCGACACATCTCATTGGTTGATCGTGCACTTGTTTATGGCATATGTGATATCATGGTGAACACCCTATCGGCCCGCCACCCAAGTGAGCCCAACACACCCCCTCCACCCTCCTACCTCCCCCCCGAACACCAGTGTCCAAAGATGCTCATTGTCAGTGGGCTGTCGCTATTGCAAGCCCCCTCTGCGGGTATCAGGGGCACCCCTGCCTGTGGAGCGCAGGTTCCTCCCAGATCTACGTTGGGGGCTGCCCTGGACGGAACTTGCAACGGATGATGTCTCTGCCTGCTCACGTCCATGCATGTCCCTAAGGGTTTGTGAGAGCTCAGTGAGCACACGGCGCACTGCGGCAAGTTCGGCACATACGTCTTTGGACGTCGCATGCAGTTCCCCCCTCAGGCTCTCGGTGCTTCTCTCCATTTGGACTCTCAGGCTCTCGGTGCCACTCTCCATTTGTACTCTCAGGCTCTCGGTGCTACTCTCCATTTGTGCCCTTAGTGTCTCTGTACTTCTCTCCATTTCTGCCCTAAGTGTCTCAGTTGCTGTTTCTATGTCTGCCTTAGTGCCCCCACATTCATCGGCATGGTCCTTGAGGAGCGTGGCCAGTTGCTGCTGTTGCCCGATTAACTTGTCGAGGGACTGTTGCCTCTGCTGGGCCATGGCCATTTGCGGGGGGGTCACAGAGGGGCTGTTGACCTCATGTTGCCTTGCCACAGGGCTTGGGGGGGATGGCCAGTCGTCGTCTTGTGGGTGCCCCTGCGTGGTATTCTCATGTTGTACGGGATGGGACAGACAGGGGGATTGGGACAGGTCATGGATGGATCTGACTTCGACATCTCCGTCTTCCGTGTCGGAGCATGCTGCCATCATTGGGGTGTCACCTATGGTGCTGCTGCCACCAGAGCCAGTGCCTTCTGTGGCATCCGTTGGGGGGACCTGTGGTGGTGGTGTAGTGGGCATGCTGGCTGCTGGGGTGCCTGTTGATGTTCCCTCCTCTGTGCTGCCACCTGATTTGTGCTGCTGCCGTGTCTTGATGCGTGCAGCTGAGGTGGAGGGTCTTTGGCCGTTGGTCTTGGCCCTCTTTGCAGGTGTGCTGGTAGGGGTGTCCTGATGCTCGTCGTTTGGATCGGACCCTGTGGTGGAGTAAAGGAGGGCGAGGGTTATTAATGGGTCTGTGGGTATTGGAATGGCATTGTATCACATGCATTGGGGTGGTACATGAGGGTGATTTGGGTCGGGGCCTTAGTGGTGCTTTCATTTGTGTGTGGGGTGAGGGTGCAGTTGTTTGGCAGCCTGCAGTTAGGGTGTGCCTGCTGGACGTGTGGTGGGTGTTTTAGGGGTTTTTAATTATTTATGTATTTATTGTGGTTTTAAGGTGCGCTATGAGGGCGATGTGTGTGGACGTTCTCCTGGACATGTGTTCCTGTTGCACTATGTGGACACATGGTACTTCACATGATTGGACATTGTGGTTTTAGCATTATTTTATCTGGCCCACCTACCTGATTCTTCTGATGTCTGCACTCCTTTCTCCATCCCTCCGACTCCCTCAATGCTCTCCATTCCGATGGTGGAGGCACAGATTTCTTCCCGGGGGTCAACTTGATGGGTGATTCAGGACCTCCCCCGGTGGCTGTGGCAATGTTGCGGTTGGCAGAGAGTATGCTGCGGACGCGTATCCGCAGGTCGTCCCACCGCTTTCGGCATTGTTGTGGTGTGCGGGGTGCGGTCCCCACCGCGCTTACCCGCTGTGCTACCAGAGCCCATATGGCCTTCTTGTTCGCAAGTGCCGTCCTGGTCATTTGCGTGGAGAAGACGACGGCACCATTCTCCTGGAGGGTCTCTGTTAGCACGGTGAGTTCCTCGCGGGAGAAGTGGACCTGCCGCTTGCGGTCGCACGCTTTCTTCGCTGCTTTTCCCATTTTACTTGGTTTCGCTAGGGTGGATGACGGGTTGGGGTGTGTCTCAGGGTTGTGTTTTTAGTGGTAGTGTGGTTTTAGTGGTTTTATAGGTGTACGGCGGGTTGTTTCCCGTTCCGGGCCCATGTTTTTGCTTCCGTTTCCGTATATTTCCGGTCACCGTACTTTCCGGTAGGCGCACTCTGCGGTGTCCGCTGTGATGGGTGGCGGTATTGCACCTAGGGCGACGTACGGCGGCGGTGTGGGCCGTTTTGGGGCCATTTGCGCCATCGCGGACTTTGCACTTCCGCCATGGCGTGGTGCTCGTGCCCGATGGGTCGGAATGGACCGCTCTTTGCTCATTCGTGCAATGGCGGAAACGCTATTTACGCTGTTGCGGTCCGGTCAGTCACTTTCCGCCAGGGTCGTAATGAGGGCCAATGTCCATACTTGAACTATATAACAGCCCCAACACCCTCCCCACCCCATCTGAAGAAAGTGACTTGTTGTTTATTGAGGAAGATGGGAATATTATAACCATTAAAGAACATAAGGAAACATATCAGAACTTTGACAAGGGGGGTGGGAAGGAGAAAGGGGGGCCCATTTTTTCATCTATTAAAAACAGCAGACGTAGGAGAAGAGAGACAAGCAGGAGGGGGTATGATGAGTACTATGGGTTAGGTCTAGACAAAATGGAAGACCCTCGGCACCCCCACCAAGCAAATAAATGGTATGCTGATATGAGTGCCACAGCCAAACAGACGACAAATGAGAGCTGTTATGTCTGCTCGCTCATTCCCCATGCATCAGGCACACCTAAAGTGTTGTTGCCCAGAGAATTGCCCATTGTAGATGCCCAGTGTCTCCTTCATCTCACGCTATGCCGAATAAAAAACACCTTCCAGGCACACGACGTCACTTTCAAGATTATACAGACTGAAAAAACGTGCTACCCAAAAGCAGCTGGAGTGGTATGTCTCAAAGAACCATTTTTTGCGATACAAGGGACACTGTTTTCTGAAAACAAATGGAAAGATGAAGAAGTACTGTGCAAAGCGGAAGCACTGAGAGGTGTCCAACCAGCCAGACTGCGATGGATGGAAGAAACATGCACACCAGTATGGAAGGAGCACATTTCCAAACTGACATGGGTAACAGCAATGGAAAAACCCTTCAAGCTACAAAGCGAGATCAAGAACGAACTATGTTTTAAGGGAGAAGGAAAAGTGGCAATAGGGACGAATAAAAACTGCAACAAAACCCTCACCATCCCAGAGATGAGAAAAGGAACAGCTGCATTGATGGACACATACTGGGTATGTGGGAACCAGGCCTACTTACACCTTCCCCAGGCATGGAGTGGCAGCTGCTCGATGGCCACTCTGCACTCGGCCCTGATGGTGATTCCAGAAAGCCACGTTGACGGAAATAAAAGGATGCCAGGGAACATGCACCAGGGTGTGGTTCCTCCCACTGCAAAATCACACCTCTATGTCCTGTCCTCCGGAGAAAAGGGAGAAGAGCTATCACGGAACAGACGGGCATCAAATTACATATCTCAAGCTTCGTCTGATTTATTGGCACAGATCCCAGACAGGTACCGGCTGTTCAGCTCTGTAGAAACATTCTTTGCCTCGCTAATTTCAAGTGTCCAAGCAAGGGCAAATGCAAAATGGCTCCAGATAACACGATGGGAACTGATTCAGTTAGCCAATGACACTGAAGAAGGGTTCAACATAATAAAAGTAGAACTGCGAGCTCTACGCCTAATGACCATGCAGAACAGGTATGTTCTGGACCTACTGACAGCGATGGACGGAGGTGTTTGCCGAAAAATAGGAAGTGCCTGCTGCACTTTCGTACCTTCTGAAGACGCGGAAAATGGGTCCTTATCCCACGTGATCGAAGCAGTACATAATCTGGGAGAGAAGATGAAGATGGAAGGTGGAGCAGAAGCCAGCACGTGGTTCGACAATATCTTCTCCTGGGTTCCCTCTTGGCTTGGAATGACGATGAAATTTCTGGTACCAGCTGTGGTGTTCCTCCTCGTGGCGTTCTGCCTGTGCCAGTTGGGCCTCCGATGTTGTGCAAATGCGGTCCCTAACGGCGCAATGATGATGGTGACAATGGGCAACTCTGGTGGTACAATGAGGGCAACACAAGAAGTACATGTGCAGACAGGAATAGACAACACCCCCCAGTACCGGTTAGTGCCTATGTACCGTGACAAGTACATAGTAGACAAGCTATGGCATACCACTATCAAGGAGCCCCGAGATGTGGAATTAGAATGGTACACAGAGGTCTGGGTAGATTTGGAGGAAAGTGGTGACTGTATATATTTAACGTGCACACCAGACGAATACGCTAGAAGAGGAGAGAGCTTAAGGGGGGTGTGTAGGGCATGGATGCCCATCAAGGGAACACCTGCATGGGATGACGCGATAGTTGAGGAGCAAGAGTGTAGAAGGTTGGAAGAGCTGAAGAATTCGTTACTTTAGTAACGAAAGGGGGGAAATGTAGGGGAGGACAGGCCTTAGGGCCCCCCTCTCCTGCATTATTCTCCCCCGGTGAGGACCATGGCTCGCCGGGCGTTCCCTCATGCCACCCGGGCCCAGGTGGAGGAGGGCTTGCCCGCCGATGACATTGCCCCCACGTATCCATCATACATACACACTAACGTTTTAGACAGGCCTAGAAGCCTTCTTGCCCAGCAAAGATGGCGTGAGTTCAGCGCGCTGCGGCGCGGCCCCCACCTTTGGAGGGCTTTCCAAGTATCCCTGCCGCAGTAGCCCTGGTAGATCCGCTGCGAGCGCGTTCCCATGAGAAAGTCGGGTATGAGCTAAACCCGAGATGCCAACACTGTAACATTTTATCGTTCACAATGTAATATTGCACCCCGCATGACCTGCTCCGCGAGGCCGTGGTGACGGGGAAAAAGCTGAAGCATCACTATCTGAAGAAAGTAGAAAATAATTCAAGTATTGGTATTAACGAACTACCTCTGTTTAAACCGATCCTGTAAACTGTGAATAAACCATAAAGATGTAACGTTATATGATATCACCCCAGGTCTGGACTAGTGCTGCTATAACCACAGAGAAAGATGTCGACCACACGTATAGCCTTTATCTGTATAAGTGTTCTTTCAATTTTATGTAGAAACCTGAACTCGTATATGTTTTCTTAATCACCCAAAGCGGCGAGTATCAATCTCTGTAGGCCATAATCTAGAACTACCTCATGTAACGTCTAATGTACATAAAATAATCAAACTCTGTAGCAAATGTAATGTTAGGTAACGAAAAGGTACTCGGACTGAATATATTAACAGAATGTTTAATGAACTCGTAGAATATGTGTATGGTATAGTAGTTTAAAGAAGACCAATGATATAAAAGTTTTGTATTCAAAAATTAAACAACACACGAGGAAAATACCTTTTGTGAATATATGCAAGGCCATTCTCCCTCCTATCCTACGAAGCCTGCCAAGTAGAAAAAAGCTAAGGCCTGTGCCGTGCTCCCCCACCTCCCCCGACCAAGCTGGAACCGCTTCAGAGAGTCAGAGGCCCCAACGCAGCATCCAAGGCCACCGGCCGCCACCTGCGTTATTTACAGCACAGTAATAAACTTACGTTTGAATCCACTGACCTACCAGCCCCCTCTCGTAAATCCCACAATCCCCCAGACCACCCCAAGAAGCCTGACCCCGCACAAAGGCTACCCCCGACAATGAGACAAGACACAGAACCCCCCTTTATAGTAGAAAACATGTACCACCCGCCACAAGCCCCCAGAGCCCAGCCCCTCGACCTGGAATACCAGACGTCAGAACACCGGTAAATCCAACAGACGACCACCAGACCCCTCACAAGGGGCATTCCTCCTGTGTTGTATTGATTGAAAGATTTACTGTAGAAGTTAGATATGGGGTTTTAAGTAACTGCAATGTGCATGATCTAGGGCACCTAAGTCAGGGAAGGCATTCATCTTGGTCACAGGCTGCCCCAGCGTACCAACACCGCCCGGATGACCTCAAGCCGGCCTGCCAGGCCCAACCCAACCCACGAGGCTGACCAGTGATGTCCTCTCACCCGGACCAACCACGCTGCAGCAACACCTATAGTTAGTCGACGCCACCCAATCCCAATTAACTTGTGCCCCCTATAGTGTGTAGGTTCTGATGACGTTTTTTGTATTAGAAATACGCCTGCCTTTGCGATTGTCAGGCAGAGCGCTCTCGGAGGTTGCAGAGTTCTTTGCATGCCATATTCTTTTGATAAACTCCCACTTACGCTCACCCGCACTCTGTCTTGGCCTTATTCCCATTGCGGGAGTGTCCATTATTGTCTCCCATTGCGGGGAGGATCGTGCTAACTTGGGGGCGCTTCCACTCACCGGCCAAAGGGGAGCGAGGCGGTGACCCTCCCGCTAAGGTGAAGGCCTCAAGTGCGCCCAAGGTGGTGAAGGCCTTGATTCACCCGGCTAAGGCCTCTATCGAGGGAGTCGCTGCAGCCCTGGCGAAGCCTGTGGAGGCTATCCCAGTGGAGGCGACCTCGGGCCCAGAGTTTCCCTGCCTCCGTGAAGGGAATCCTCTTTTAAGCCCATCGAGAAGACCCCCGTGAAGACACCCGTGGAAAAAGAGGGGGGGGACTGTGGCTATTAGAGACACGGGCACAACCTCCGAGGAGGAACTGACTGAGAATTTGGAAGAGGCCCGGTCCCACGGGAGGAATCCCGACGAGGGGGACGACGAGAGCGAGGGTGGCAACGACGACGAGATTCCTGTGGATGAGGAGCAACCGTCGTGCCCATCACGCCTGTCGCAGCCCGAGCCGCAGGACAACTCGGCGGCTATTTTGACGGCAATCCAAGCCTTATGCACAGAGGTAAGGACGAGACTGCCCCTACCCCCGACGGATGACCCAGCTGAACTGGGTCTGTTGGGAAGCCCTCCAAACAAGAGGAGGAGAATTCATCCAGTTCCCCTTCAGCCCTCACGGCTTTCTCAGCCTTTGTCGCCTTCCCTGGTCCTGAGGGACGACACGGGAACAGACACAGCCACGACGGGGACGGATGATGACGGCGGTGACGACGGGACTGACCTGCCGTCTCCGATTCCTCCGGCGTCCCCGCCCGACGAGATTGGCTCCTTCCACGCCATGATTGCCAGGGCATCCGAGCTTTTTCAGCTCTGCCCCGAAGAGAAGAAGAAGGAAGGCTTCCTCTACCAACGGCGCAGGCCAAGAGGAAGACGGTCCTCGAGGTGCTGTTGCTGGATGACATCTGGGACGAGGGACTTGCCCTCCTCATCAAAAACCCGTCCATGACACCTGCCAAGAGGGACCGGTACGAGAAGAAGTACCGGGTCCCCGACGCTGCCCTGTTGTGCCTTAGGGCACAGCCGACCCCGGATTCGGTCATCTCAGCAGCGGCCAAGAAGAAAGAGGCGGGGGCATCGGCTTCATCTTCAACTTCCCCACCGGACGGCGAGGGAAGGAAGCTGGATGTCATGGGACGACGAGTCATCTCATTAGCGGCGACGACGATTAAGGGGGCCAACGCCCTAGCGATTGTGGCCCTCTACGACAGGGAATTGTGGTACAAGATTGCCCCCCTGTTGGACTTCCTCCCAGACGACAAGAGGGCAGAGGCCCTGGCGATCCTATAGGAGGGTGAGGTGGTGTCGGACCACGCCATAATGGTGGCCACGGACATTGCCGACACAGGTTTCCACCAGTTGGGCAACGGTGTTTGCCTTCGACGGTGGGGGTGGCTCAAGGCGACGGATTTCCACCAGGACGTGCAAGCCAAGGTTTTGGACATGCCCTTCGACGGGAACAATCTGTTTGGAAAGACAGTGGATGAGTCGCTGCAGGCCATCAAGACCGACACGGAGATGGCTCGGGCCTTGGGAGTTCTGCAGCAACGGTTGCTGCCCTTTCAGAACTCCGGAGGCAAGCAAGCTGCCTCCAAAGGATTCGGTGGCGGCTCCTCGACCTACCATCAGGTGGCCCCTTCCTCGTCGCAAGAAGCTTACAGGGGACGAGGCAAGTCAGGTGGATCTCGCCGTCATCGCCATAGAGGTCAAGGAGGCAAGGCTGCTTCCAAGCAAGACTGAACTGGCTGTTGCGTCGGGCCCCCACCGAAGCACCCTGGTGGGAGGCTGGCTGGCGAAGTTTGTCAGCGTGTGGGAGTCCATCTCCACCGACCGTTGGGTGCTGGATGCCCTGGCCCACGGGCACACTCTGGAATTCCTAAAGAAGTGCCCCCAAATTCCTCCAGTGGCCAGGAAGGAAAACCACGCCCCTCAACTGCTGTTAGAGGTAAGGGCGATGCACAAGAAAGGAGCCATCGAGCTTTTCCCAAAGAGGCTCTGGGGCTCCGGAGTATACTCAAGATACTTCCTCGTCAGGAAGAAGACCGGAAGCTGGCATCCCATCCTGGACTTGCGTCGGCTAAACAAATACATCAAGGCACAGAAGTTCCGGATGGTCACCCTCCAGCATGTGCTAGGCCAGCTGGAGGAAGGCGACTTCCTGTCGTTGTTGGATTTGGAGGATGTGTACTTTCACATCCCCATCCTGAAAGGACACCTAAGGGTGGCACTACCAGTTCAAGGCCCTCCCTTCGGATTGAAGTCGGCACCCAGGGTGTTCACCAAGTGCCTAGCACCAGTGGCGGCACGTCTGCGCCTGCAGTGGATCCACGTCTACCCCTACCTGGACGACTGGCTCATCCGAGCAGGGACAAGGGAACTTGCCGTCGAACACACAACGAAGACCATGCGGCTGCTCACAGACCTGGGATTCTCCATCAACTTCCCCAAATCCCACCTGGTTTTGTCGCAGGTCACGCTGTTTCTGGGAGCCAAGCTCGATACAGTGGCGCGATTGGCCTCACCGTCGGAGGAAAGAACGCAGGCCATACTGGGCAAGGTACAGCGTCTGCTGGCCACGGGCGTGGCCAGAGTGAGGTCCATCAAGTCCCTGCTCAGGATGATGTCCTCTTGCATCTATCTGGTGCGCCTGTGCAGGATTCGGATGCGCCCTCTGCAGGAGTTCCTCGACGCCCGTTGGATGCAAGCGACAGGCAGCTTCGAGGACAAGATCTCGCTCAACGAAGTATTCCACAAAGCAATTCGATGGAGGGGCACCTGCGCGCATCTCGCGGCAGGCTCGGACTTTCAGACCCCGGCGTACCAGGTGACAGTGATGACGGATGCCTCCCTGGAGGGGTGGGGAGCGCACACCGGAGATCTTCACGTGAGAGGCCTGTGGCTCCCGGAGGAGAGGCCGCTCCACATCAACATACTGGAGCTATGAGCGGTGTTCTGGGCCCTCAAGTCATTCCTCCCATCCCTCAAGGGCAAGGTGGTGAGGATCTTCACCGACAACACCACCACGATGTTCTACATCCGGAAGCAGGGAGGAACCAGATCCCCAGGCCTGTCCAAGGAAGCCCAAGAGTGGGAACTAAGCCAGGATCAAGTGGATTAACTCTTCCGGCGATGGGGCAAACCCCAAATTGACCTGTTCACGACGGCGACAAACTCCAAGTGCCAGAGGTTCACCAGCAGGTTCCCTCATCCGAGGAGCATGAGCGATGCTTTCTCGTTCCCCTGGGACGTCCTGCTCCTGTATGCATTCCCTCCGTTGCCGTTGCTGCTCAGGCTCATCAACCAACTCAAGAGGTCCCGGTGCAGGCTGATCCTCGTCGCACCGAGGTGGCCGAGACAGATATGGTTCCCGGACCTTCTGGACTTGTCAGCGTCCCCACCAGTCAAACTGTCGACGAATGCAGATCTTCTCTCCACAGAAGGAGGCGCCATTCTTCATCACGACCCGGAGTCGCGAACTTGCAGGCCTGGCTCCTGCAGCACTAGAGTTTGGAGGGTACGATATCCCAGCTGACTGCAGAGAGGTTCTTGAAAAGGCCAGGGCGTCTTCAACTCTCAAATGCTATGAACACAAGTGGAAGAGGTTCTCTGTCTGGTGCCATGCACAGAAGATTAACCTTCTACGGATTACAGTCCCTCAAGTGCTACCATACTTACTGTCGCTGGCCAAAGCTGGACTAGCTCATGCTTCCATCAAGATACATCTGGCCGCGATTTCCCGAAACACCAGAACTGCAGGACGGTCGTCCCTGTGGTCGCATCACCTGGTAAAGGAGTTTATGAAAGGACTGTTTTGATCGTTCCCGCCGGTGAAGGCTCCAGCCCCGGCGTGGGAGCTCAACGTGGTGCTGACCAGACTCATGGGCCCTTGCATTCGAGCCCTTGCATTCGGCTCTGTTGAAGTTCCTGTCGTGGAAGACAGCGTTCCTTGTGGCCATCACCTCTGCACGACGCGTGGGAGAGATTCAGGCCCTATCCTGCAAGCCTCCATACTTGACTTTCCACGAGACGAGGGTAGTGCTGAGGACACACCCCTCCTTCATGCCCAAGGTGCCGTCGGACTTCCATCTCAATGAGCCCTTGGTGTACCAGTCTTTTTCCCATCGCCTTCGTCGCCGGCCGAGAGGACTTTGCACTCGCTGTATGTAGCTAGAGCGCTGAAGTTCTACGTGGACCGAACGAAGAGTTTTCGGAAGACATCACAGATGTTTGTGAACTTTGGACCTGTGAACCAAGGGAAGGCTCTCTCGAAGACTTCCATTTGCAGATGGCTCTCGGCTGCATCATGCACTGTCATCGGTTGGCAAATCGACCGTTGCCCGGCCGTCCGAGAGCCCATTCGACCAGAGCGATCGCTGCTACCACGGCGTTCTTGGCTGGTGTGCCCCTGCTGGACATCTGCAGGGCTGCTACGTGGAGGTCGACGCACACCTTCACGAGATTCTACTTCATCGATCGGGATTCCAGGGAGGAGTCCAGAGTCGGCCAGGCAGTGCTGTGCAACCGGTCCGCTTAAGATGAGCCTGGTGAGGAGGTAAGAGATGCTTAATGTTGAGTTTTATGTAATGCTTAATGTTGAGCCTTGCCACCTCCCGTGGTTGTGCATGTGTGTACTGCTATGTATTCTTATATTCATGAGCATGTGAATCCATGCCAGACCCCATTCTGGAGAAGGAACAAGTTACTTACCTGTAACTGTTGTTCTCCAGTATGGGTCTGGCATGGATTCCCATGCGAACCCTCCTCCTTCCCCTCTGTGGCTCTTCACTTGGTCATACTGCCACTTTAGGTGCTACCAAATCTGAGGATGGCTGCCAGGGGCGGGGCTTAGGGAGAAGGCAGGCATTGGCTGGGGACAGTATGACCCAGAGACCGGTGATTGGTTACTACTAAGAAACTGATACTGATTTTTTCTTTACCGAGGATTCCCGGCCTGATGACAGGGAATATTCATGAGCATGTGAATCCATGCCAGACCCATGCTGGAGAACAACAGTTACAGGTAAGTAACTTGTTCCATACCCAACAGGATAGATGGCTCGTATGTGATAGCCAACAGGATAAATGGCTTGTGTGTGATAGCCAACAGCATAGATAGCTTTTGTGTGATAGCCAACAGGGTAAATGGCTTGTGTGTGATAGCCAACAGGATAGATGGCTCGTGTGTAATAGCCAGCATGATTGATGGCTTTTGTGTGATATTCAACGAGATAGATGGCTCGTGTGTGATAGTCAACGAGATAGATAGCTTGAGTGTGATAGCCCACAGGATAGATGGCTCGTGTGTAATAGCCAACAGGATCCATGGCTCGTGTGTGATAGCCAACAGAATAGATGGCTTGAATGTGATAGCCCACGGGATAGATGGCTCGTTTTTGATCGCCAACAGGATACATGGCTTGTGTGTGATAGCCAACAGGATAAATGGCTTGTGTGTGATAGCCAACTGGATAGATGGCTCGTGTGTGATAGCCAACAGGATAGATGGCTTGTGTGTGATAGCCAACAAGATAGATGGCTTGTGTGTGATAGCCAACAGGTTAGATGGCTCGTGTGTGATAGCCAACAGGATAGATGGCTCGTGTGTGATAGCCAACAGGATAGATGGCTTGTGTGTTATAGCCAACAGGATAAATGGCTTGTGTGTGATAGCCAACAGGATAGATGGCTTGTGTGTTATAGCCAACAGGATAAATGGCTTGTGTGTTATAGCCAACAGGATAGTTGGCTCGTGTGTGATAGCCAACAGACTAAATGGCTTGTGTGTGATAGCCAACAGGATAGATGGCTCATGTGTGATATCCAACAGGATAGATGGCTTGTGTGTGATAGCCAACAGGATAGATGGCTCATGTGTAATAGTGATGGAGCTTGTGACCTTGTTCCACATGGACAAGATAAGGAAACCCTGCTGCAGAATGTTTCTTGTAAATTATAGAGAGATATTAGAAAAAGAACATTGGATCATTTGTGCAAATGAAAATACTGTCAATTGTGCGATAGTATTGATGTATTTATTAAGGAGAGACGGAGATTTCACATGTTTTACTCTTGCTGCGCCATTAGGTGCTGCCGTAAAAAGACAGGCAATGACATTACAAAGTAGTAAGTAAGCAAAGTACCTGCTGGATTCCCAATCTGATGAGTCTTCACCTTCCTAATGTGACATATTGTGCTTCATAATGTGGGCTTTAGAGGGATGAAATAGGATTATGTATGAATGCAGAGCAGGGGTGTTGCTAGGTCTGGAAAAGACTCGGGGCTACGCTGATGTCAGAACTGTCGGGACTGGGGGCTAGCTAGCCTTTTGGTTGTAGCTTCTGAGATTCTATACGGGGCTACAACCAAAGCATCAGGGGCTATAGCCCCCTTAGCCACCCCCTAGCAACGCCTCTGATGCAGAGGTTAGTTATTATCAAATTGTATCTATAATTCCAAAGATATGTCACTGTGTGCTTTCTATTTTTACGTGTCTGCCTGTATGTTTGTAATGAATAGTAACCATCTACACTATATTATTGTTGCTATCTGATGCAGTAACCTATTTTGGAGTGTCTGTTATACATAATGGAAATTTAACACAGCAGTAGCTGTAGAATTGAGTGCAGCCCTTACTGTGGCCTCACATCCAGGTCCTTTGCGTCCAGTCAGAACGTGCCATCATCGTCTAAAGTCCAAAATACGAGAGGAGTGAAAACACCTGTCTAACACTGGCACCTGGTGTTCATTCAGAATGGGATCTATTTGATCACTCCGACCCTCACAATTCTAACGGCCGAAAATGCCAACTTTTTTATTTTTATTTATTTTTTAAAACCCCTTTACCCCACATATATGTGTGGGTGGAGACCCTCTGCAGCCCCTCCATATTAATATTTTATCCTATACCCCCCACATATATATGTGGTGTAAGGGGGGGTCTAAAAAAAAAGTCAGCCTTTTCGGTCGTAGTCATTGTGAGGGTGACATTTTTGTCCATTACCTTCAGAATGTACCATCATCGACTAAAGGGCAAAATTACAACTGGAAGGAAGACACCAGTCTAATAATGTCACTCGGTGCCATCATCGACTAAACGCCCAAATGCGAGAGGAGGGAAGCCAAAAATCTTACAATGGCACCTGGTTTCCACTCAGAATGTGCCATCATCGACTAAAGGCCAAAATATGAGGGTATCTGGTCTTTCCATCTAACACCTTTCCATCGAATACCTTTCCATTGAAAATTATTCATTGAATTGCCTTTCCATCAAAAAAGCATATTCATTGACTAATTTTCGATGGTAATTTTGATGGATAGGGTTAGGGGTTAGGGTTGGGGTTAGGGTTAGTGGTTAGGGTTGGGGCTATGGTTAGATTTAGGGTTAGATTAAGGGTTAGATTAAGGGTTAGGATTAGGGTTAGTGTTGGTGCTGGGGTTAGGTTTAGGGTTGGGGCTAGGGTTAGAGTAAGGTTTATATTAAGGGTTAAAATAGGGTTAGGGTTGGGCTAGGGTTAGATTAAGGGTTAGATTAAGGGTTAGATTGGGGTTAGGATAAGGGTTAGGGTTAGGTTTAGGGTTAGGGTTAGGGATTGGGTTGGGGCTAGGGTTAGATTTAGGGTTAGATTAAGGGTTAGATTAAGGGTTAGATTAGGGTGAGGGTTAAGGGGGTGGGAATGCGGTTTGGGGGGCCTGGGGAGGAACTCCCCAATATACAAAAAAGGAACCCCCAATATACAAAAAAACATTAAAACTGTACAAGGAGCTGCAAACACCGACATTTCAGCACTGGACAGCTCCATGTAACCTTTTAATGCAGAAAATAAACGCATCAAAATACTATCTTTTACATTTAAAAGTACATATCCATTCGATGGGAAAGTTTCAATGGTTATGTACTTTTAATGTAAAACACAGAATTTCGATGCTTTTATTTTCGATGCATCTTTTTGCAATGACCATAAACCAAATATGAGAGTAGGGCAGACACCAGTCTACCACTCACACTGGGTGTCCACTCAGAATGTGTTGTCATCGACTAAAGACGACAATACAAGAGGAGGGAAAACGCCAGCCTAACACTGCCACCTGGTGTCCAGTCAGAATGTGCCATCATCAACTAAAGGCCATAAAAAGAGAGGAGGGAAGACACCACTCTAACAAGGACACTGGGAGCCTCATTACAAGTCTGGCGGTAATCTGCCAGTTTTTCCAGCTCGGTTACCGCAGGACTCGTTTTACCATTCCGCCTCCATGATTCCCGGAATTGCCGCGGCATTACAACCCCGGTGACCCGGGGATTCCTGAGGCGGAATAGTGTAAATCCCCATTCCCATTGAGTCTCATAGGACTCAATGGGAATGGGGACCATGGAAACACCGGCACCATCTCGTTATGGTGCCAGTGTTTCCTCGTCTGCCTGCAGGCGGGCGGTGTTAAACCCGCCAGGTTAGACCTGGCAGGAATGCCACCTCCCGCCTGCTGGACTCGAGATCGGGCGGTCCGGAATTAACAGTGGCGGCGGGGTTACCGCCACTGTTATTTCCGGACGGCCAGACCCGTAATGAGGCCCTGGGTGTCCAGGCAGAATGTGACATCATCAACTAACGGCCAAACTACGAGAGGAGAAAGAGACCAATCTAGCACTGACACTGGGTGTCCAGTCAGAATGTGCCGTCATCGACTAAGGGCCAAAATATGAGGGTATCTGTTCTTTCCATCTAACACCTTTCCATTGAATACCTTTCCATCGAAAATTATTCATTGAATTACCTTTCCATCGAAAAAGCATATTCATTGAATCATTTTCAATGGTTCATTTTGATGGATAGGGTTAGGGGTTAAGGTTGGGGTCAGGGTTAGGGGTTAGGGTTGGGACTAGGGTTAGATTTAGGGTTAGATTAAGGGCTAGATTTAAGGGTTAGGGTTAGGGTTAGGGTTGGGGTTAGGGTTAGAGTAAGGGTTATATTAAGGGTTAGATTAGGGTTAGGGTTGGGACTAGGGTTAGATTAAGGGTTAGATTAGGGTTAGTCTAAGGGTTACGGTTAAATTTGGGGTTAGGGGCTAGGGTTAGATTTAGGGTTAGATTAAGGGTTAGATAAGGGTGAGGGTTAAGGGGGTGGGGGAGAGGTTTGGAGGGTCTGGGGGGGAACCCCCAATATACAAAAAAACATTAAAACTTTACAAGGAGCTGGCCAACGCCAACATTTCAGCACTGGACAGCTCCATGTAACGTTTTAATGCAGAAAATAAATGCATCGAAATGCTATATTTTACATTTAAAGTACATATCCATTTGATGGAAAAGTTTCAATGGTTATGTACTTTTAATGTAAAACATAGAATTTCGATGATTTTATATTCGATACATCTTCTTCGATGTATTGCCATTTCGATGCATCTTTTTCGATGCAATGATCATAAACAAAATATGAGAGTAGGGCAGACACCAGTCTACCACTCACACTGGGTGTCCAGTCAGAATGTGCCATCATTGACTAAAGCCCATATTTGAGGGAAGTGAAGTTACTGGTGTAAAATTGTCACCTGCTGATCAGTCAGAATAATATGAGGGGCGAGAAATCACCAGTGTGAGATTTCCACCTTGTGTCCAAAGTATTTAATTGGCTAAATTCAATATTATGACAAGAAAAATGATACAATTTGAACACTGCCGCCTGGTGGTCAGTCAGAATATGCCAATGGCTAAAGCCAATAATACGAGGAAAAAAACAGGATTCTTACATTGCCACCTGTTGTCAGTCAGAATATGTCTTTGACTAAAGCTCATAATACGTGGAGGAGTACATTATCAGTGTGGCACTGCTCCCTGGTGGCCAGTCAGATTATCATTGCCTAAAGCCCATCATTTCAGGGGAGTGAAGTCACTGGTGTAACATTGTCGCCTGCTGATCGGTTAGAATAATGATGGAAGGACAGCGGAGGGCTGCACCAAAATGAGGGTCATGTTTCAGGGGGACGACATCAAACCGTTTGATCAATGCAAGGCAGATCTGAGTCTCAAAGAAGGGGCTAGACTTCCATACCTCCAACTCCAACATTGGCTTATGGCCCCATCCATCAAAACGGCCGCCACTAGACCCCTCGCGCAATTTGAGAAGATCCTCGTCTCTAGTCCAGGTGATAAACACTGTATCTCCAGTCTATATAAAATAATGGCCAATGATGCTTCCGACACACACAGCAGGTACAAATACAAATGGGAACGCACTCTGGGAGAGGCCATTGCAGAGGAGGAATGGGACCAGTTATAGGTTGACATCCCCAAACTCACACGTAATATACAAATCAGGGAATTCTGGTATATAAGCATGACCTTATGGCACTATACACCGGCGCCTACATCAGATGCTCACCAAGGCATCCCAGAAATGTTGGAGAGATTGCAGGGGAATAGGGGACCAGTTACACATTTGGTGGGCCTGCCCAAATCTGGTGGGATACTGGCGGGAGGTAAATAAAAATATCCAAACGATTTGTGGTACACAGACCAACAGAACGTCTGTTTGAACAGTAAGTCCTGGCCGAAGCATAGTGTAGAGATATCGCGAGAGCCCGCGCTCTCGCGAGATCTCGCCACGGAACCCAAGCTCCGCCCCCGCGCGCTTCGCACGCATTACAGGACGAGCGGAGGACGTGATAAGGTGCGTCCTGCTGAGCCCTCCTGATACGGGGCCCGCTGCTCATAAATCTTGGACACGGACATTAAGGCCGCATCCTCCCAGCCACATTGGGCCCGTTGGCCTTTGTTATTGAGGCACGCACGTTGCGTGCATTCTGCATGAGACCTATGAGAGAATAAATACAACGTTACAAGCCCAGAGACTCCTGTCTTCATTGTAAGCATTTTACTACATAAATCGGCGACGAGGATCACCACCAGAACTCACAGAGGAGCATGCAAGGAGCAACGCCACCGCCACCCTTTCTCCAAACTCCAGGTAGGCCTGCCATCCCATGGCCACAATGGCAGCCCCTATTCACGACATATGTGGAGTTTCTAGGAGGGGCAGGGTTCTCAGCGGCAAGGCGCAGGGCCATGCTACTAAATGCCTTGGGAGTGGAAGGACAAAGAATATTCGAGAGTCTCACCCCGATACCGGTGGCTGGTGACAATGACGATGTTTTCAAGGAGGCGGTCAGGAGAATCATAAAAAGGTTTGCCAGTAAAGAGAACACAGTACTCCACAGGATACGGTTTTACACGCGAAGGCAAGAAATGTCTGAACCAGTTGACGATTACGTCACCAAGCTGAGGGAATTAGCAGCGCTGTGTAATTTTGGCAACAATGCGGAGAGCCTCATATGTGACATGTTGGTCGTCCACACTAACAGTCGGAAAGTCCAAGATAAGTTTATTGTTGAAAAGGAACTGCAGTTGGAGAAAGCGATTGAGATCGCCAGAGCAGTCGAGGAAACGGCGGGAAGACGAAAGGAGCTTACTGGGGCCCAGAGTTCCGCTGAAATACAAGCAGTGGGTTTCCATGCAAAAAAAGAAAGGCCGGCAACCGACACGAGAGAAGGGAGAGGGAACAGGAAAGAACCCCTAAAGTGTCACAGGTGCACCAGCACGAAACACCTGGCATTTGACAGGGAGTGCCCAGCCAGAGACAAGGAGTGCTCCATTTGTAAACGCATTGGCCATTTCTCTATTGTGTGTCGGTGGAGGAACAAGAAAGTCTCCAGCCTTAATGCAGATCGCAATACGGAGAAAGAATCTTCCTCAGAAGATGAAGGAAGACCCACAGTCATCATGGTGAACAGCACAAGAGCAAGGAGAGAGAAACCTCACTGCATGATCAAGATTGATGGCATGGAAACAAGGGTCATGGCAGATTCAGGGTCGGATCTAACGATCCTTCCCCTTCGCACGTATAAGGACATGGTGGGAAAAGAAAAGGTGCAAGTGCTAATGACGAAGCACAAACCCACGGTGTTTGGAGGGGCGTCAGTCGAACTGTTAGGATACATCAAAGCCAAAGTAGAATTCAAAGGAAGGCAAACCACAACCAGGGTCTATTTCAGTCACGAAGGCCCAGCAGTGCTAGGGTGGGACGACCAAGACAAGCTGAAAATCAGACTGGATCCCAGCACCGAAGATCAGGTCCTGTCGGTCAGGATGACGAGCGGACCTGTCGTCAAAAGCGACTACCCAACACTTTTCTCGGAGGAGCCGGGGCACATTAAGGGTTTTCTGCACAAAATAGTGCTCAAAAGGAATGCGGTCCCTGTAAAGCACCGAGTGAGGCCAGTACCAGCCACGGCAAGGGATACCCTTAGAGGTCAGTTGGAAAAGATGAAAATGGAGGGTGTCATCGAAGAAATCGAAGCATCTGAATGGCTGAGCCCCGTCGTGCTTATAAAAAAACTCCAATCACAGGAACTCAGAGTGTGCATAGATCTACGCAGTTTAAACTTGGAGGTCATCACAGATAACTACCCTCTTCCAAGCATAAATGAACTCATTCTGTTAATGAAAGAAGCCAGAATATTTTCAAAACTGGACATGAGGAATGCATACCACCAAATACAGCTACATGAAGAGTCGAAACCCCTCACGGCATTCATCACTCCATTTGGCACATACCAATTCACCAAAATACCATTCGGGTTGTCATCAGCAGCATCAGCTTTCCAACGCATGATGGATGTCTTGCTAAGGAAAGTTAAAAACGTGGTGTACTTCCAGGATGACATCCTCGTGTATGCGGAGGATGAGCAAACGCACGACGCCACGTTAAGAATTGTCCTAAACAAGCTACAAGAAGCAGGGGTGCGGTTACGGTATGAAAAATGCTTGTTCAGAGTGAAAGAAGTTGAATACTTAGGGTATAACATTTCAGAAAAAGGTATCAGTCCCAAACAGAATCTCATGCAAGCAATCATCAAAGCACCGGAACCAAACAGCAAAGAGGAAGTAAGGTCATTTCTGGGGCTGGCTGAGTACTATGCGAAGTTCATACCGAAGTTTTCCGAGACCACGGCACCCCTTCGGGATGTACTCAAAAAGGGCTCGGAATTTGTATGGCAAGAACCCCAAAAGACGGCGATGGTGAATATAAAACAGCATATCATAGATGCACCATGCCTTCAACCGTTTAATCCGGCGTGGGTAACAGTCGTCACCACCGACGCCAGTGCTTATGGACTGGGAGCAGTGCTAACACAAAAGAAAGGTGACACTGAACATGTTGTGGCCTTTGCATCGAAGGCATTATCGAGACGGAACAGAGCTATTCCACCATTGAAAAAGAAATGTTGGCCTGCGCATGGGCGGTGGAACATTTCAGGACGTATGTATGGGGCACCAAATTCAAGTTAGTGGCTGATTATAAGCCCCTTATCCATATGCTCAGCCCGGGAGGCACAAAAGTGTCCACACCCAGATTAGCACGCATTGCAGCCAAGCTGCAAGAGTACACGTTTGAGATCCAGCATATCTCAGGCTGGAAAAATTCACAAGCTGACTGCATGTCGAGACTGCCGGAGGGTAAGGATAAAGCCACCACGTTCCTTCATGGAGAATGCATAGTTGCATCCATCATGGACTTGAGAGCGCCAGATTACCTGGAACTCAGTGAGAGACACTGGGAAGAGGAAGATGGGAAAGACCCCACCATGGCCATGATTCGCAAATGGACCAAGGAAGGGTGGCCAAGTGAAAAGGCGTTGCCCGAGGGCATGAGACCCTATTGGAAGGTGTCGGACGAACTATCTGAAACGGAGGGGATAATTATGAAGTCAGATCAGATTATTCCTCCCACAGGAATGAGAAGTATCATCCTATGTAGAGCCCACGCAGGCCACTTGGGAAACACCATGACCCGTCGCAGAGTGAGAGAGGCCTACTGGTGGCCATCCATGGACCAGGAAATTCGATCCATGATAGAACGTTGCCATGAATGTCTCAACAGCGACAAGAGACTTAAGGTCCGCAAAGCACCCCTAATACCCACGGAAATTCCAGAAGCCGTGTGGTCAAAGGTTGGCATCGACTTCATAGGGCCTTTGGAAGCAATGGCACCTGAACACCGGTACGGCATAGTACTGGTTGATTACCTATCCAAGTGGGTGGAGGCCGCGTTTGTCCCGAACATAACCACGGCAACCGTTATATAAGTACTTACAGAAATTTTTCAGAGGGAAGGCCTCCCCAAGGAAGTAGTTACAGACAACGGGGTGTAACTAGTCTCAAAAGACATGGAGGAATTCTTAAAAAGAAATCACATAAAACAAAAGAAAGCGGCCCTATATCACCCCCAAGCCAATGGGCTTGTAGAGAGGGCCAACAGGTTCATAAAAGCCGCCATCCAATTGGCAACGGCTTCGGGCATGGACCCGCTCAAAACCACTAAGGAGGCCATAGCGGCCCACAGACTCACTCCAAATGGGATCACCCAAATATCCCTGTTCAAAATGTTGAGAGGGAGGAGTGCGGCATCCACGCTGATTCCACCATGGTTGTCGAAAATACGAGAAGATGAAGCGGTGGACATGGCAGAAGTAGTCTGGAGAATCGAAAGCAACAAGACACGCATGAAATCATGGAGTGATCGGAGAAGAAGAACCAAGCAAGCGTCCGACATAGGAAAAGGAGACTTGGTTAAAATCCAGTTACCGAAGAAAGATCAGGTCACAGGGTGTCGGTTTAGCCGACCCCTCAAAGTGATTCACAAAGGAGCAAATCATGTTCGCACGGAAGACGGGCGAACGTGGAATCTTGAAAGAGTGGCACCATACCAGAAGACTCGAGGAAGAGCGAAGACCCCGGAGAGATAACGAACGGAAACCGAAAGAGACTACGGAGCAGGTGAAGAACGAGAACCAGAAGGAGACGACAGAGAGAGGGTGGAAACCGAGGTCGAACCGGAAGCACTGAGTGCAGATCCCGATCAGGAGCAACAGGAGAATTGCACCAGAACTGATGATCGGCCCAGGAGAGAACACAGAAGACCGGTGAGATACAATGACTATGTTTTACAGTGATTTTGCTGTGCATTGAAAAAGGGAAATGTGTATAGAGATATCGCGAGAGCCCGCGCTCTCGCGAGATCTCGCCACGGAACCCAAGCTCTGCCCCCGCGCGCTTCACGCGCACTACGGGACGAGCGGAGGACGCGATAAGGTGCGTCCTGCTGAGCCCTCCTGATACGGGGCCCGCTGCTCATAAATCTTGGACACGGACATTAAGGCCGTATCCTCCCAGCCACATTGGGCCCGTTGGCCTTTGTTATTGAGGCACGCACGTTGCGTGCAATCTGCATGAAACCTATGAGAGAATAAATACAACGTTACAAGCCCAGAGACTCCTGTCATCATTGTAAGCATTTTACTACACATAGGCGTAAGGTGTATACCATTCTAAGGCTGGCGGCTCTACTGGTTGTCATGCAAAATTGGACATATAAAGACCCTCACTCGAGCAAGAGTAGCTTACCAAGGTATGGAACTTTGCTTCTCTAGAATGGATCAGATATTCAATACACAGAGATCAATCAGAATGATCAGTGTACTGGGAATCTGTACTGGCTTTTCTGCACAATGATTTTAGAGAGAGCTACTGTCCTCAAAAACGACACATCTTGGGGATTAATTCAACTATGCATACATAAGAACTGCACCTCAAAATGCACTGGGTGGTAGGAGAGGGAAAGGGGGAGGGGGAAGGGGTTATTTGGTTCTTGTCATTAATTTTTGTATTTGAAAGTTAAAACTTCAATACAAATATTTAAAAAAAAAAGAAAATCCTGGACCATGCAGAATACCTTCAGATTGAGTTGCACCTCAAATTCAACACTGCACCAATGGATTTGGGCAAGGCCAGGTACCGAAATGGCACTTCTAGACTTAAAAAATCAACTGGTTGAAATCAAAGATACAGGTAAGATTGCCCTCCTCGTCCTAGACCTTTTGGCCACCTTTGATCTTGTGGCCCACCAAATCCTAGGCCAACACTCCCAGTCTGCTGTGCACTTCTCTCCCGGAGCTACAGCCAGGATTTCCTCCCTTCTATCCAACAGATAGATGAGATTTTTCTCAGCCACTGCTTCGTCCCCCCAGCTTCTGTTACCTGCAGGGTCCCTCAAGGTGTATGTGTGTCAGCCATCCTGTACAGTGTCTTTACTAAAATCCTCTTTGACATCCTAGATGCCAGGGGTATATGTTACACAAACTACGCAGGTGATACACAACTAAAGATAGCTCAGGGGCAATGCGCTCGCCTTGGAAGTAAGACAACATGGCACAACACAGGTTCGATCCCCGGGTCCGCGCTTAGAAACCTTTGGTTATTAAGTGCATTATAGATAACAAATAACAATCACAGGCAATTGCACCCCAGACACTAACATGCTGAACTCAGTCTATCAAACTATCCAGGCATGTATGGCCTCCCATATGCTGTTCCTCAATGATGATAGGACAGAAACACTTATGATCGGCTGTTAAACCTCACTAAGCAAACTGAATGGATCTTAAAAATACGTTGTCATCGACGGCTTTACCATCCCAGTATTAAAGGAGGTTAAAACACAAGGGGCCTGATTCATGGAACGTTTTCCTATGGGTTTGCACCATTTTAAAACACTTCCATGAATCAGGCCCTCAATGTCTACTTAGACTCTGCCCTGTGCCTTACGAGACAGACTAAAGCCATTGCTTCATCAGCTGCATACACTACCGAGCTTAGCAATGCTTGTAGACCCTTTCTCTGCACAGATAGGGGGTCATTCCGAGTAGGGCGGTAAGGGTTAATGGTCACCGGTAACGAGACCGGTGCCGTTAAACCCTTACCGCCCTATTCTGAGTTCCCTTTGCGGGTTGGTACTTAACGCCTGCTTTTTGCAGGCGTTAAAAAACCAACCCGCAAAGGGACCTAGGAGCTAATTACGGCACCGTAATTTACGGTACCGTAATTAGCACCCTCCCCATTCCCAGTGAGCCCTATGGGGCAGAAATGGGAATGGGGAAGGGCCCTTGGTGAATGGGGAATTACCGACCCCGCCAACCTTGGAATGGGGCGGTAATTCCGCCATTCACCATGGCGGAGTCGGAAAGATAACGGCATCAACCAAGGCGCTAATAGCGCCTTGGTTAACGCCAGGGTCGGAATGAGGCCCATAGTCACCTCACCATTGCCTGGGCGATCATTGGGTGCAGACTCGACTACTGCAATGTCTTATTTGCAGAGACCTCCTCTCGAAACATCAGCAAGTTGCAAGTGATACAGAACAATGCACTCAGGGCAGCTTTGAACATCCCCAAACGAGAGCACATCGCTGCCTCTAGAAGAAGTGTGCACTGGCTGCCAGTCCGTGTGCGCGTTATTTGCTATCACTCTTAAATGCCTCTCAAATGCCGTCCCAAGATACCGCTTGCAAAAGCTATCCAAAGTAAACCCGGCGAGACCTACCTGCACTTCGAACACTCATCGTCTTACCACCCCAAGATTTAGACTGAAATGATTGAGGGGGAAGGGGGTGGGTTTGCTTCCCAGTCATAGTCTCCAAGAATTGGAATGCCCTTCCTCTGGCGTTAAGATCGGACCAATCATACTGGGTCTTCCGCAACCATCTCAAGACTCTACTATTCGACCAGGATTCAACCTTTGCAGAATTATTATCCTAAGAAAACGGATAAATTCTAAGAAACAACCTTACTTGTTTTCTTCTGCTGATGTAAACTTTGTAAATAGTACCTTGATGTCTACAGGTTAGGTGCGCTTTCTAAATAAATAAATAAATAAAAATAAAATGAATTGACCAAAACTTTGTTAAAGGGACGTTATGGTTGCACGGTAAAATGAAAAACCAGGGGAATTCACCAGTTATGGTATGCTAGGTAGGCATAATTCGCGCCACCGCCAAGCACTCTAAGACTAAAACCCTGACATCAAAGATGCCATCACAAATGGCATCATCAATGACATCACAATGTTTTTTCAGTGAATTTCAATAGATTTTATAAGTGAAAATGTTTCATGATGTTACAGCACTGCATATCATAAGATATTATTAATTCCTCTTTTGACACATATGAAAGAATTATAAATCTCCTTTCACAAACATATTTTTTGCAGCACATACTGACGTGTGTCATTTTCAGCAGCGCATTCTGGGGATCCCCGTCATGGTTGAATGCCTATGGCATGAGGCTCGACCATGGCTGCAGCCCCCGCAAAACACCTTTTTATACACTGCACCTTATCTGCATCAAGGTCCAGTGACCACTATAAAAATCGAGAAAGGTGTATATTACCTAATGCGCCGTCAGACAGAATGATCAAAAAATAAATAGAACAAGCAGAAGCATAAGAATTCTTCCAAGAGTGTTTTATTTAATAGTTCAATTCTTAAAGTAAAGTTTTGCAGAGACCCTAATGTTAAGTCACAGAAGGGAAAAAGTCTAGTTGCCCTTAGTGTTAGTTGCACAGTAAGGGAGGTAAACCCTAATGTTGATTCACAGAAGGGCTTATTTGTACGGTGAAGATTTCATCATTCTTTAAGATCCTTAAGGTCCTGGGTAGGGGTTCGTTGTTTCTAGAATTTGAGTTCCTTGGGTATTGTATAAATGTAGTGTACAGAGTTTACTCATGTGCACTTTGGTTCCATTTCGGTTACCCATGATGTTAAATTGCACTCAAACAGCGTTGCTCGAATCCTTTAGGGTAAGTTTTTGTGCCACTTGATTGGTGGTATTTATTTTTCAGAGTTTCCTTATCTCTTGTTTTAACAGTTTGGTTTTAATCTTTCTTAGGGATCCTTAAGGCCTTGAATAGGGTTCTGTTGTTTCCACAATTTGATATCCTTGAGTATTGCATGTTTTTGGTATAGTCTGAAGTCCGTAGTGTACAGAGTTTGCTCATGTCCACTTTCCCTCACCACGTGTTTCTCCAATAGGTTGAAATTGGTTGCTCAGGAGGGTTGACCGATTGATGAAGCTATGGAGTGGCTATGGAGATGGTAATTCCTGTTCATTCCATAATCCCCTTGCTTTAAACTTTTATTATACAGATAAAATGGTGTAGCTCCTGCTCACAAGATAGTGGAACGTGCGACAGGCTTTGAGTGAAGTACGAGAATTACGAGAGTCCAAGAATAGGTCCGGTATGTTAGCCGAGCACTTGTTTGAATGCGAGATTGCCAGTGTCCACTATACCCCCATAATGTGACTAATAACCAGTGCTCATGGCTTGCCACCATGGCAAATGCCCATAAGCAAATCAGAGTGGACATGTGTCCGTGCCAGGGACCAGACCCACTGCCCAAGCATCAAAGTTACATCACTAATTTTGCACCTACATTTTGACACTTTGGAAGAAAAAAACACCAGACAGATTTTCAAAAGTATGCTTTCAGGTCCTTCCAGAGGCTCCTCGTGTAATTCTGCTGCAAACCTGTCCAGCACTTCGGGCTGTATCCACGAGCCACATTTCTTTCCCGTTCAAGACTATCCCAATTTCAAAAGTTTTACCACATAGCCTGTCCCTGGTGGCCATGGCCAGTGGCCAGATTGTCCCAGGCATGGCCTTAGGTCAAAGGTAATGACCCAGACAATCTGCCCACAACTCCATAGCCACAGGCTATGCCTTAGACACCAAAGGAATATCACTATTTTCTGCCCCTGTGGTTGCCTGGGGCCAGGTCCACTGCCCCGCCTACTTTAACCCCATAGCCGGGCTCTGGTGGCCATGGCCCCTGCAAGATTGCAGAAAATCTGGCCGCTAGCAGGCACCAAAGTCATATATCTATTTATTGTACCTACATTTTCACACTTTTCAAAAAACAAAACACAGAACAGATTTGCAGAAGCATGCTTTTGGGTCCTTGACAATGCTCCTCACTCACATTTGCTGCAAATCCATCGAGCATTTCGGGCTGTAGTCGCAAACCGAATTTATTTCCCCTTTCAAGCCTATCCCAATTTTTAAAATGTTGTGCCTCCCACTACAATTTTACCCCCCCTTGATAAAATCCCTTGTTTGCACAAACATTCACAATTGAGTCTAGAATCCTTTTGCAAACCTTTGAGCAGATTTGTCAAACAGCGTCAAAGTTATAAGCCATCCAAATATTTTGGAACACGCTTCTAATTTTACCCTTTCTTGACAAAATGGCACCAAGCTCTGCAACAACATCCAACGTTGGGTCTATATTTTTATTGCAAATTCTAATGCAGTTTTGCTGAACAATGCCAAAGTTATAAGCTGTGTAATAACTGCTCTTCACTGCACAGTTATGCAAGGATGACCTCAAACATTTGTGAAGTTTGCGAGCATCACAGCAATTTTCATGAATATCTGAAAAACAGTAGATTTTGGGCTTTTTCTGGACATATCTTATCCCATCCTCATCACCTCACTGTAATGTTGTGATTTTTAATATGTTTTTACAGGGATGTTCACAGACTATGAGCGCAGTTCACAAATCTAACATGGCGTCCATTTAAAAAGTTTATACGCACTGCACGTTTCTCAATTGACCAATAAGTGGCCGTGTATGATGTCATGATGTCTGTGAACTTTACCCGATGCTCTGATTGGCTCAGAGGCGTGTGAAGACACCGAATCAGAAAGTAAGTATGCGGACCGGACGATTAACCCCAAATTTGCAATGCACACTTTCGAGACCAAGCCGTTACTCCACATGTAATTCTGGTGCAAATCTGTACAGTGGTTTTGGCTGCAGCCACAAGCACAAATATTTTCCTTTCATGTCTATCCGGATTTCAAACGTTTTGGGACACCCCTATAACTTTTCCCCTACTGGAGGAAACTACACAAAACCTTGCAAATATGTTCAGAGTCGGGGCTATATTTTTTTTGTGCAAAGTTTAGTGCAGATTCGTCAAATGGCGTCAAAATTATAGTTCGCCCAAAAACTGCCCTTCCTATGGGAACGAGAACTTAACCATTTACAGGGTCTGCAGTAGAGAGGCTGTAGTTGACATTTTATGGCAGTTTGCTGAAATAAGGTTTATAAGTAAGAAACATAAGAAGGAAGACATCAGTCTAACACTGCCACCTGGTGTCCTGGCAGAATATGCCATTGAATAAAGCCTGTAACGCACATAGATGTGAGTCACTGGTGTAACACTGACATCTGATGGTCAGTCAGAGTATGTTACTGACTAAAGCCCATAATATGAGAGGAGGGAAGACATCAGTCTAACACTGCCACCTGGTGGCCAGTCAGAGTATGTAACTGACTAAAGCCCATAATATGAGAGGAGGGAAGACATCAGTCTAACACTGCCACCTGGTGGCCAGTCAGAGTATGTAACTGACTAAAGCCCATAATATGAGAGGAGGGAAGACATCAGTCTAACACTGCCACCTGGTGGCCAGTCAGAGTATGTAACTGACTAAAGCCCATAATATGAGAGGAGGGAAGACATCAGTCTAACACTGCCACCTGGTGGCCAGTCAGAGTATGTAACTGACTAAAGCCCATAATATGAGAGGAGGGAAGACATCAGTCTAACACTGCCACCTGGTGGCCAGTCAGTGTATGTAACTGACTAAAGCCCATAATATGAGAGGAGGGAAGACATCAGTCTAACACTGCCACCTGGTGGCCAGTCAGAGTATGTAACTGACTAAAGCCCATAATATGAGAGGAGGGAAGACATCAGTCTAACACTGCCACCTGGTGGCCAGTCAGAGTATGTAACTGACTAAAGCCCATAATATGAGAGGAGGGAAGACATCAGTCTAACACTGCCACCTGGTGGCCAGTCAGAGTATGTAACTGACTAAAGCCCATAATATGAGAGGAGGGAAGACATCAGTCTAACACTGCCACCTGGTGGCCAGTCAGAGTATGTAACTGACTAAAGCCCATAATATGAGAGGAGGGAAGACATCAGTCTAACACTGCCACCTGGTGGCCAGTCAGAGTATGTAACTGACTAAAGCCCATAATATGAGAGGAGGGAAGACATCAGTCTAACACTGCCACCTGGTGGCCAGTCAGAGTATGTAACTGACTAAAGCCCATAATATGAGAGGAGGGAAGACATCAGTCTAACACTGCCACCTGGTGGCCAGTCAGAGTATGTAACTGACTAAAGCCCATAATATGAGAGGAGGGAAGACATCAGTCTAACACTGCCACCTGGTGGCCAGTCAGAGTATGTAACTGACTAAAGCCCATAATATGAGAGGAGGGAAGACATCAGTCTAACACTGCCACCTGGTGGCCAGTCAGAGTATGTAACTGACTAAAGCCCATAATATGAGAGGAGGGAAGACATCAGTCTAACACTGCCACCTGGTGGCCAGTCAGAATATGCCATTGGGCCTCATTCCGAGATTGGTGGTAGTCATGGCGCTATTTGCGTCATGACTGCCACCAATAACGGGTCCGGCACCGGTGTTGTTCAATGGGGATTTACCGGTGTAGTCCGACCCTTATGAGACCGGTAAGTCCCCATTGAACAAGCCATTCCCCATTCCCATTTGAGCCCCCATAGAGCTCAATGGGAATGGGGAAGGCGCTATTTACGGGCCTGCTAATGGCAGACTCTTAATTAGCGGCCTGGTCCCCTAACGGGACCCGTAAGGGACATGTGGTCCGACCACACGTCCTTTTTGGTTCCCGTTGGGGGACCTCGGAATCGGGTGTTAGGGGATTACCGGCACCAGTCTCCTTACCGGTGCCCGGTATCCCCTACTGCCTGACTCGTAATGAACCCCATTGAGTTGATAATGTGGGGAGAGGTAAGTCACCAGTGCAGCACTGCCACCTGGTGGGCAGTAAAAATGTAACACTGACTGAGACCGGACCTTAAGCTCAAGCAAACATTGCCACTGCATTGAAACCAGGAACCAGTCAATGGATGGTAGGCATTAGCCATTGAAAGTATTATACACCATGGAGTAGGGAATGTGTAGCGCTAATAAAGTTTGAAGAGTCTTCCTGACAAGTGGTGAGGTTCAGAGTGTTCATCCTATCCTTTCATACAGCGAGTAGGTCATCCAACCAGGGGCCGGGGTCCTGTTATAATGTTTCTATTGTCAAGATGATGAGTCTATAGAAGGCAAAGTACTCACATAGGTGGGAAGGACGTTGCATTTCTCACACCGGTCCATGGCTCAGCTGGTTCCGGAGCAGAGAATCTCCTCGATCCAACTGGTGGTTTGGCGAATGGTACTCCCAGATAAGCATTGACCGCCTGGTCCATTCCCTTCACAGTCATTCGCAGTCCTTCCAGCCGCCCATCGCTGCTCTGCACCATTGGATTCTGTGCATCTGGTCCTGTGAGTAGGAGATGAAGAAACACCTTCAAGCATACACACACAAAGTCAGCATCATTACAAGACCTAGGACAGAGAGATCAGGAGGAAGCTGGTGAGGGATGGGAGGCGAGGAGAGCAAGCACTGCGCAGAGGGGAGGATGCCACTACTCTGCAGATGAGACACAAGCAGTTTAAGGATATCTTCAGTTCAATTTATAATGGTCTCTGAATAAACACTGGAACAATATATGAGGTTTGGGAAACTGCAACTTGTTCTTTTTTTCTTAGGACAATCATTGTCCAGGGATAGGAGTTAGAGCCAGGACGCCTTGCTTCCAGCCAAGCACCTTGATGGCCTCTAAGAAGAACTCTTCAGACCAATGACCCAACCATGACAGCTGCACTCACTTAATCTGGTGCTTCTAGAGATTAAGAGCCAGTTCCAGCCTGTCAGTGGGCATGTGCACGCGAATGTTTACGCAGCACGACAGGCACGAAGTGCACCTTAGTGCACGGGCGGGCATTCCAAACATTAGTCCAACTCCCTGCAAAGCGTTGTTGTCCCTAACAGCCATCTTATTCTTCAGACCTTATCTCGCCCCCTCCAGGTCTGAGAGGATTCAAGGTGCCAGCTGAGGAGCACCACAAAGGTCACCTTAGAAGATGTTGAGTGATGTGGACTCCATGTAGACTAACGTAGAATGAAACATCTGAATGGGAGATGGGCCCCCATCTACTATAACAGTGGGAGTAACAGTAACCCCAGACGACAATCCCTAGAGAATGTTCTGGTATCACAATGACCACACACACATTAACAGAAGTACCAATGCTCTGTGTCAACAATTTTATTTCATTAAATATAAATGAGCAGGATTACAAATGAATACGGCCTTCAAAACTGGCGCTGTTAAATGCCTGTGCGTGCTACCCGGCAGATTCTCCTTACTTCCCCCTTCATCCATCAGCACCCGGTGCTGAAGCCTTGGCTCTCCCACTGAAACCTGCAAAGGAGTAGCCTTACATGGCTAGACCCCCCAAATTAAACACAGTGGCATAACAGCCGCCCTACAAGTCGCCTGAGAATGGGTCAATGCTGAACATATAACATATGGCCCCTTGGGGGGGTCTTGTACAGTTCACCATTGGGAGGGTAGGAGAGCAAATGTATCCTGCACACACCAATCAAATACATTCATATTCAGGGATTTCAAACAGCTGATCCACTCTTGCCAAAGAAGGATAGTGATTGGTCGGCTTGTCAACTCTACCCTCTCATAACAATGAATGAGGCGATGCTTTGTGGGTCCAATGTGACCGGCACCCTCTGTGCATATAAAGTATATGAGATGGTAATTTATTTATTTTATTTATTGTTTGCTTGTTAGACGCTTATACAGGGCGAGGGGGGGTGGTGTGTGGTCAAGGGTGTGGAACACATTACAAAATACAATATTTAATAAGAGAGGGGGCAAAAGGAGGAAGGACAAACCTACTATGCCTTGTGAGTATTCAGAACGTGCAAGTACAGCAAGGATGAGGGAAGAGAGAATACGTGCTGGGGAGTCCGGTCTCATGGGTGAGCCACAGATGAAGTTCTTTGGTTGTTGAGTGCTACACGGCCTGGGGCAACATTAGGAGTAAATGCAAACCTCCAGGGCGGAGGGTGTACCAAGGCAAGTGCGGAGGGTAGACAGGAGATGGGCCGAATGGGTGTGGAGGTCAGGGGCCCCGAGGAGGATTAAGGGCCCGAACACCAATCACTGCAACTGTGTGATTAGTAGAGAAGAGAAGAAGGGAAGGCTCAAGGCCCAAAGGTAGGGGGAGGCTGTTCTTAGGAGGGAGCCAGCTGTGGAAAGTGATCGACCACCAACCCTCTGTTTAGCAAAACGCTTTATACACAAAGAGTTGGTACCAGAGGAACGTAGTGGTCTAGAGGGAGAGTATTTAGTAAGATACAGTTGAAGAAAGTGTGGGCCCCGGGCCAAGACAGCCTTGTAGATGATGCAGAGTGATTTTAATTTAATCCGTGCAGCAACCAGGAGCCAAGGAAGACTTTTTAGGGCAGGAGAGATGCAGTCCCTGGGTTTAAGGCCAAGGATAAGTCTTGCTGCCCTATTCTGGATTAGCTGGAGGGGTCACAGAGTGGAAGAAGGTAGATTCAGGAGGAGGCTATTGCAATAGTTAAGCCTAGAGAGAACCAGGGCTCGGGTAATATTGAGCTTCTGGAGGAAGGTGAGAAAAGGGAGAATTCCTTTGAGAAGCAAGAGCTGAAAGTGGGACTTCTTGGAAATGTCCTGAGTGTGAGGGAGGAAGGAGAGAGAGGAGTTGAAGATGACTCCAAGGTTTCTAGCTACAGACGAAGGAGCAGGTGGAGAGCCCAAGGAGGAAGGCCAAAGTTAGGGGAAGAAGGAAGGAGCAGGGGTCCCGATGGGAAGAATATCACTTTTACAGTCATTGAGGCAGAGATCATTGGAGGCGCACCAGTACTGGATGGCAGATAGGCAGTCAGGGATGATGGAAGGTTAAAGGGGGTCAGCAGGTAGTTTGAAAAAGAGCTGTGTGTCATCTGCGTAACACTTGAAGTTGGAGGATAAAGTGGAGATGAGGCGTTCAAGCAGAGCAAGGTAGATGTTAAAGAGCCAAGTGGAGAGGATAGAACCCTGGAGGACACCACTGGTGGAGAAAGAAGTTGGAGAGGAGAAGGTGCACAGGATGACTTGGGAAGAAGGGTCAGTAAGGAAGGATGTCAGCTAGACCAGTGTCCGTACCGAGATACCAAGGGTATCGTGGAGACTTTATATGAGGATGGAGTGGTTGACTGTGTCAAAGGCAGAGGAGAGATCGAGAAGGATGAGGAAAGCAGGGCAGTTGGAGTCCAGAGACGCGAGCAGTTCTTCACTGGTGTTCAGAAGAGCAGTTTCCGTGCCTCTGGATGCTAGGAATCCAGATTGATGGTTGTGGAGACCATCAACTAGTTTAGTGTGTGAGTTGAGTTGGGGCAATGCCAGCTTCTCAAGCAGATTCTCCAGGAAGGGAGTGATGGAAATAGGGTGTTAGTTGGCAGGGCGGTTAGGGTCTGCAGAAGGTTTTTTCAGGGTTGGTGCACAATGGAGTGCTTAATGGAGGAGGGGAAAGATCCAGCGTCAAAAGAGTGATTGCATAAAGTGGAGTGTGGGGGAAAGATAACCAATGTTATCCTTTCTGGTCCTGGATGATCAGGGGGAAACCTGTTTAGAAGAGACCTTCATGGAGCGGACAACTCCGGTAACTTCTTCCGGTGTGACAGGGGAGAAGGAGGAGAAGGAAGAAGGAGGAGGGTGAGAGGATAGGGGAGGCAAGGGGGTGTGGGATGGGTTCGGAGGGTGGGTATCAAGGGGCGTTCAGGATGTCGTGCGCTTTGATGACAAAGTGTGAGGCCACTGCATTGCAGAGGGCGTGGGAGGGAGAAGGGGAGGAGGAGACTGAGGAGGGGTTGGCTAGGTCCCTGCAGATCTTGAAAAGTTCAGACATGTTGTTGGATGCCCTGGAAAACTGTGCCTGAATGTGGGCTCTTGTCAGTTTGTCAGAGTGTGAGCCTAAGGTTTGCCACCCTGCACTTCGAAGTCGTACCAGGTGTGACGCTTAGAGGCAGGTTTCAGGCGGATCCTCATGACTGGCGCAAGAATGTCAAGAGTATTGGTGATGGAAAGGTGGAGGTTGCTGAGGGAAGAGTCAGAGGTAGTAACAGAAGTAGGTGGGTGGGGGGATGAAAGTGGAAGTGAAGGTAGCTGCTGACACTCATTTCATCGTGCAGATGTTAGTAAACAAGGTTGGCAGGGCTTTTTGGGGGGCAGTCAGAGGGCCAGGGGGATCCATGTGGGAGGAGAGGAGAGAATGGGCAGACCAGGAAAGCAGCGGACTAGTGGGGGAGAGAGAAAGAGGTCAGGGTGCATGAGGGCGTCCAGAGTGTGTCCAGCTGAGTGGGTTGGGCCAGACGGGAGAGGAAAAGAGAGGTGCAGAGGTCAGTGACGAGAGTGGATGCAGAGCCAAGGGAGGCCAGTTGGATGTTGAAATCACCCAGGAGCAGGCGGTTGGAGGTGGATGAAAGTAAGGAAGAGCAGAAATCAGCCCATTCAGAGAGGAACAGGGTGGTAGCGCCTGGAGGCCAGAAAATGGTAGCAATGGTCAGAGTGGAGGAGGGAGAGATGACCAACTTGTAAACCAGGCTTTCAAAGGAAGAGTAGAGCTGGATGGGTAGGTTGGAAACAGGAACCCACTCAAGAAAGATTAAGTCGACCCCCGCCAGTGAGATGGGGTCGAGGCTTGGAGATGATTTTGAAGCCGTCAGGGAGGAGGGACTCAAAAGCAGTGACTGAGCTGGCATTGAACCATGTCTCGGTAAGCGTGAGAATGTTGAGGTCAATGTCTTCAAGAAGGAGGCAGATGTCAGCGGAGTGTTTGTCGACTGAGTGGGCATTAAGAGTCCCCAGATGGAGGAGGTCTGTGCTTTTGAAGGTTTTCTGAGGTGGTGTACAGGGGCGTGGTATACCAGTCAGAGGAAGGAGGGGGAGAGAGAGTAGAAGGCAGATGCAGGCAAAGGTAGGAAGTTCATGAGAGAAGGCAAAACCCGCTCAAAGAGAAGGAGGTTGGGATGTGGGCCCTGAACCAGGGTAGTGCCTGTGTGATAGACATGAATGAAGTAACGTGAGGATGCAAAGCCTGCCAAGAGGACTTCCCACTTAGTGCAACAGTTAATGGTAGAAGATGTGGAAAGGGAGAAAGTGTAGATGAGATGGGGCTCCATAGATCTGTAGAGGGGACAGAGAAAAGGATATTAGTGAAATCCCCTCTGGAGGAAGTGCTGACGTAGGCGCCTGTAATGGGAAGTCCAGGGAGGAGGGATAGGTGATAGTGCAGCCGTTAGAGGAAATAGGGGAGATGGGGAGTGCCACAGGGGCGGCCGAGGATAGTTGAAGAGTGACTGCACGGCACAGTTCTAGCTAAACTCACCAGGCGGCCTAGTAGAAGTAGTCACAAAGGCATGAATGCAATCCACAAAGGAATGCAATATCAAGAGATCGGAGGGGAACAGATGTAAACGGTACACACAGCCCAAAACCGAGAGAGGCGCAGAGCCCATTTTCAGGTTTGAAAACTAGGTGCCCGCAAGATAGGTAGATATCCTCTCAGGCGCCAGAGCCAAGTCCGAGCCGTGTCAGAGCGGTTTGGCCATGGAGATGATCCCACTACACATGATATGTTGCCACTTTCTTAGCTGGTATTAAAAACCAAGCTGAGGACACAACTCCAGAAGACCCCAGAGTTCAGTGGCTACTCACGCCTCCAGGCAGGGACTTTCCTTTAATGCTCCGCAACAGCTGCTGTAACTATTTTGCACCAGACTTTGTGGCAAACCCTGACCTGGCTGCCATCTTTTATCACCATCAGGAGAGCTCTGGAGAAAATCCCCCTACTGGCCTTGCGTCTTAGCAGTGCCCCCACCTCTGCGGTTTCACGTGCTGATCTTATTACAGGGCCCTCTTCCTCCCCTGCTGGTGCTTATGAGGTGAAAACGTCAATACTGCTATGGAGAAGGTCTCTGATGCCCCGGCCTCTGTTGTCTTGCGTGCTGGCTATTCTTGGAGGTCCCCCTCCCTTCCTTGCTGCTGCCAATAGAGCATGTTAATGTTCGGCCGGTTTTATGGAGAAGGCCTCAGCTGCCTGTCTCCCAATGCGTCTGCAGTGTGCTCCTCTGCTGTCCCAGTAACACTGGGTTGCGCTCCCCGCCCAGGCCTCCCACTCACTGCGTGTCTGGAGCTGGCGTCACCAGCCTTGCTGACCAGCAGCCTTTCTATCCACGCACTCCGATGTAGTCAGGGAGCTGTCCTCTGTGTCTGTTGCCACTCTCTGGAGCAGATCTCCTCCGTGGCCGCAGCCTGCATCTCTGTGCACCCCGAGGTTGCTGGGTGCCTCACCGCCTTCTGACTGAGCTCTGTTTAGCTTTGGAGAGGGCGTCCCTGCTCAAGATGGCTGACACTACCCCAGCGACTGACCCGCAGGGTTCTTCGTCCTGTTCGGCCCCATGCTCTGCTGCTGGTTATGAGGAGGCGATTCAACTCAACATCACCTCCAGCCTCCTTACAGCCAATAAAAAGTGCAGATGTCCAGGATTGTTGGGGATATATTTTGGGCCGGCTGCAGAGCTCTGCAGGCTCAGATATGCTCACGTCTGCTCACAAGAAATCTTCATGTGGTCTTGTGTGACCCACACTCTCTTTAGAAATAGGTAACCCCTGCCTTCACTTCTGGGCATGAGCCAGCACCATGGCTAGAGCTAACTACGGGTTATCCCCCAATCATTACCCCTCTTGGATGCCATACTAATCAGAAGTCTGCATTATATGTGTGAGCCAACCTCCAAATCTATGTGCAGAGGACCCTAGGAGTGGTTTCAGGGTAGATCCCTGACTCCTGGGACATAGTCAGCTACCCCATAACAGTCACCAGCTTCTTGTCACAGGTACCTATCCCTGTCCCTTCCCTGGGACCTAATTATCATTACAACTGCCAGCCTCTTGTCAGTTTCACTTCTGTCATTCGTTGTTACATCTGTCACTGAACCATAGGTTCTCCATAGTTATAAAACTCCACTGCCACCACTATGACCATAAAGTAAGGAAGGGTGTCAGCGGTTCCAAGCGGGCTGTACTAAGGAATTCAAAGATGTCATAACACAAGTCCAGAGAGGCAGGGAAATCAGCCCCCGGTCACGCAGTATACATCAGCTTGCAAGGAGCAACATGAACAGGACGCCACACAAACAACCATGCTTTGTCCGACCCATAGGACCAGATGCCATGATGATAGAAAATGCTGCAGAACCCTGACCGCCTTAAAAGGCAAATATCCAGATTCTACCACTGAGGCCATTTGTGATTTCATTGTAAGGCTCTGTGTTACACTGGCCTTCTTACAAGTTGGGCGTAGAGGGTTAAATGCAGTGGTATTATCGTATACCGCCATATTACAGCACCACCAAACTATGAGTTGTATGGAAAGTTGGAGGATTCATCTCCAGCTTTGAGCTGGAGGTAAATCTACCCACTTTCTGGCAATTTTCAGCTGATTTACAGCGGCACAATTTCCCCCGCAGTAATTCTGCTGAAAATGCCTCATTGAGTCCTATTGACTAACAAAATGGGGACATTCACCGCCACTTGTAATCCAGCGGTAATGCAGCCGGACCAAGTAGCGGTAACCGTAATAAAGTTTGCTGCTATCTGGGCAGATTTACTGCTGAGATACCACCAAACTCGTAATGAGGCCTGCTGTGCCCCTAACTCTGCTACTCAGCCACAGTTCTCAGCTAAGCAATGTCCATCATGCGCCCCCTCCTGACCGGCTGAGCTTCTGCATCCTCGGATTCTTGCCCTGCTCTTGGCCCAGTTCTGCAATATCATTAATATTCACTGTCACTCTCATAAATCCGTGAATGATGCCAAGAGCTACATTAGAGGATGCAGGGAGCTGGTATTGTTTTAAGCTGAGAGGGAGAGGGTATCCAGACTGGGATGGGGAGTGGAGACAGACACGCATCCTTTCTCCTATCGCACAGATTTACCATTACCACTCATCGTGTCGGACGACTCAGCAGGTCACGAACGAGGTAGTAAGATGTTGCTCTGCTGAGCTATTAATCATAAGCGGGTGTACATGACACCACCCTTTCCTAAAGTCACTCCCATAGTCTGGGAAAAAGCCCTAAAACAGTGGAGGGACTCAACATACGCAGTGGGAAGTGTCAAAGGGAGGGAACACATATATATATATATGCAGTAAGATATCATGCCAAGGTCAAAGGTCAAAGTCATTGAATCGACTTTTCCTAATTGGAAAATATTGCAGAGGGCAAATGATCATTTCGCTTCCTCGCATTAACATGGCTCTCAGACAACTACAAAGTAATCACTCATGAAACCATACCCAACAACTACAAGTGACTGCAATCTAACAGAGAAACCAGAAGAGGAAAGGGGAATCGCTGTAGCACATCAAAACCAGATCACCTCCACATTCTTACCCTCAATAGACATCGAAGACTGCCAATCACATCACTCTTAGTCCACCTCAAACTCCACCAACAATTCAACCTACTCTTCCTTCTTATGTACAGACCCCCATCTACAACCCCACTTTTTTATCACAAAACTCATTGATGCTATAGCCAACCTAGCCATAAGCCTCGACAGCATCATCGCTCTGGGCGATTTCAACATTTGGTTTGAAAGATAAAATGACATATAATTAACTAACTCGCTCTGCACCTTCCTGGAAACTGTCCACCTCAAACGAATGGTGAGCAGACCCACCCACAGAGCTGGCCTGAACCTCAGTGCCATTTTGGCAGGGGTGGTCTCTCTATGCCCAACCCACTGATACCAGTCATCTAGAGCAACCATCATATAATCCCTTTCACAGCCAAAATCCCATGCCGCATGATTCCCACTATCATAAAACATCCAGCAACAAACCAAAGGAACTGGAAAAGACTTGACCTAGAAATATGAACACAACTACTTGAGACTATCAAACCCGATACCTCCTGACAAAACAAAATGACACCAGACGCTCTTGAAGAGAACCTCTCCACATGTATCACAGACATGTTGGACCAATTGACACCCTTAAAATCCATCAAGCCCACACCAAAAATAGCTGAGAGAACTCAAGAAAGCAAACCGTTAACTAGAAAAGAGATGGAGTCCATCTACAAACAGTGGACACAATTTACTACCAACGACAAATTTGGCTATCCAAACCGGCATTCCTGAAAGCGAAGAAAATACACTACGTAACAAACCCACAGAAATAAATTTACAGAATTATGAAGGACCCAACCTCATGCAGCAACATCATTTTGTACCCACACAAACGTTATGGACCACGAAAGAGCAAAAATACAATCAATCTGACAGGCCATAGACACCCTCCCAGAAACCAGCACCCTAGCAACCGGTACAAAACTCAGCAGATTAGAACCTGTAAGCAAAGGCATTTTCGACAACCTACTAAAGGAAACTAACATGTCCAGAGCTCCCAGCGACCCACCCCCACCGAATATCTGCAAAAAGCTACTTGCCCATAACACGCCTGCTCTCTACACCCGACTACTAATACATCTATCACTAAACAAGGGAACAGTACCAAAATCATACAAATCTGCCCATGTAAGACCCCATTAACAAATGAGACAGGAAAACCAGATGACCCTGCCAATAACAGGCCTATATCAAATATAACCTACCCGTAAAAAATCTTGAAAACCATGTGTACAAATAACTACTCAATCATCTGGAAAGCAATGTACTAGTTGACCAATCACAGGTTAGTTTCAGGCCCATGAGAGGAATTGAATCTGCACTCCTCTCCATATGGGATGAGGTAAAGATGAACTCACACAATCGGCTCTCATACTACTCGACATATATGCTGCTTTCAATATGATCAAACACACAACACTGATCAAGAGACTAGAAAAATCCAGTATCCAAAGCTCTGCACTACAATGGCTATAATCGTTCCTCACTGACAGAACAGAAAGAACCTATCTACCACCATTTAGATCAAACCGGGCAGATAGCACAGTGAGCTAAGTGCTCGCCCCGGAAATCTGTTGCAACATGATGTAGAAGGTTTGAATCCCAGCAGGGTCAACTCAGCCTTTCATCCTTCTGAGGTTGATATATTGAGTACCCCTCTGTGGGATAATAATATCTTCTGTTATTTCAGTGCTCTGAAACCTGTGGGAGTGTAGCGCTATATAAGAATTAAATTATTACTAAACACAAAAAACATCACCTGTGGTGTACCACAACGATCAAGCCTCTTCACACTAGCTTTTAAAATGTCATAACCCCCTAATGAAACATACACAGACTTCTAAACTGACAGCGTACAACTACCCAGACAACACCCAATTCATCTTCAGGGTACCTACTAGCTATGACCCTGACAACGCCCTCAATAAGCGCCTTGTCGACCAACGCCTGTATGGTAAAAAACAACCTTAAATTAAACCCAATCAAAACAGAAATAATAATTTCTTTGCAAGATGTCAATCTAACACAGGCATCTCTCACCTGGCCCCTAATCATACGAGCTCGCCTGGCGACCTCAACAGTGATTGAATCCTGGGAATGCTCATGGACAGTGCTCTGACATGGATCCACAAGTCAACGTGATAGTAAAAACATTTCCCTACCACCTTCCTCCCTTACCTCAACTTTCTGCACGAAACCCTTGCGATCAGTTCCTTGATATTATCAAGAATCACTATGCAAACAATCTATAATTAGAAATGCCCGAACGCCTCACCAAAAAATTGCAACGCATCCAAAATACTACGCAAGACTACTCCTAGGACTAAAGAGGAGAGAGCACATCACCCCAGCTCTGGGAAGTCTCTCACTGGCTACCAGTAGAGAAACACATCAATTTCAAAGCTCTCTGCATGATGCAGAGATCGCTGACCTCATCTCGGACAACAACCTTGATGCCCTGTTCATCACTGAAACACAGTTTGCCCCATTCTCCCCACATGTTTTCAACATCCTCTTACCCCAAGGCTACTGCATCCAACATGCCGACCACCCAGGAGCGACTGGCCATGCTCCATCGCCCCCTCTCCCTGAACAAGCTCATTAGATTTACTCACCTGACGGTCCCTCTATCACACAAGGTATTCATCATCTTCCAGCTCATCTACAGACCACCTCACAGGAGTGACATCTCCAACTTACTCTCCTTTGACAAATTAGGACATTCTAGTAATGTCTTTCTTGATGATTTTAACATCCCTGAATCACAGGCTGACACGCACACATCATCCTCCTGCATCACCTGTCCTACCCTAGCCCACTGGACTGGTCTGATTACACCGCCATCCCATTAACAGTCACCCACTCCACTACGGCTCACAAAGGTCAGGCTAAACCACCCCTCACTCAAAGCTGCTCATTCAAAACCTTCCCGGTCAATGAGCTAAAAGCAAACTTTGCAGACTTCCCCACCATAGGGAACGCCTCAGGCCTCCTGGAATTATTCAGCAACTCTGCTATGAAACTGGTAGACACTGATGCCCCCCTAAAATCCAGCTGGGCTAAGACCAAACCATCCGCCCCATGGTACACTCCTGAGCTAGCCCCCAACAAACGCTCAGTAAAAGCCCTAGAGAAACAGTGGTACAAAAACCCTGACTCGGGATACATCACCAACCTCAAATCTCTGCGCGCAAACCGTAGGATTCTGATTACCGAGGCCAAATCTGCTTACTACTCCACCACCATTGCAGCAGCCTCTAATAGGAGCAAAGCCCTCTTTGAAGAAGGAAAGCGTTGTACCAAACCCTCACTCGACCCCGAGGTACCAGCAACTCAGGAAAAATTCAATGGACTCTACAAATGTATTATTGAAAAAACAGACAAAATCCGAGAGACCATTAAATCAGCCTCTCACAGCATTAGCATCCCCTGCACCCCGGCACGCACACTGCCCCTCTCGACCAAATTCTCTCCTCTCTTTCCCCAGATCGCCTAAAAATGATTGCCTCCCTCAAACCTACTTTCTACTCTGAAGATATAATTCAGGCCTCCATCAGTAAACAATTGACGGGCCTGGCGCTCAAAGCGTTCCTCAGCATCGGAGAAGGGTAATTCCTGGGCATCCTCAAAGCTAGTCTCAAACGACCTCTTTTGAAAAAGAAAAACCTAGATTCAGACAACCTGACCAACTACCGGCCAATTACATACCTCCCGTTTATTGACAAAATCACGGAAAAGTAGTTGCTATACAACTATTCGCAAGAATCAAACAACTCCCCCTCCTAAATGAGGATCCGCCAGGGTTCCGACACAAGTGTAGCATTGCGACAGCAAACATCCAGGTGGTGGATGATGCCCTCCAAATCATAGATAAGGGTGACTCAGGCCTCCTCGCCCTGCTTGACCTCTCGGGTGAAATTGACATCGTCGATCACTGCATCCTTCCCTCCCTTCTCGCCGACAGGATGGGATTCTCTGGCACTGTCCTGAATTGGTTTACCTCTTACCTCTCATGCCGACACCAGGCCGTCCAGATTAACTTGTTCCATTCTAACCATCTCCAGGTCTCCTGCAGAGTACTCCAAGGCTCCATCCTCTCACCAATACTTTTCAAACTTTACATGGAGCCTTTGGGCACTCTCCGCAAATATCCTAAAATATGCATCTAATGTCACACGGCCAATACTCAGTTGTACATGAGAGTAAATAGTTAGTAATCCTACCTCAACTCCTACATCCCGGATTTGTCGTCCCAGTGCTGAATAGTAATCTTACCTATATACCCCCACATCCCAATTCACCATCACAGTCCCCACTAACTCACCTCACTCTTCTTTGTCACAGTACCCCACTACCACTATGTCACCTTTCTTCATCACAAAACACCACTACCACCATTGCACTCTTTCTTACCAATCCACCACTACCACAACACGTTTCCTCATCACAGTACCCCACTAGCACCAACTCTCTTTTCCTCGTCACACTCCCCCACTGCCATCACATCACTCTTTCTCGATGCAGTATCCTTCTATCTCCACTTCACTCTTCCTTGTGACAGAATCCCAATACCACCAACTCACTCTTACTTGTCACAGGTCCCCACTACCACCACTTCGCTCTTCCTCATTGGAGTCCCACACTACCACCACCACACTCTTCCCCATCACTTCACTCCACTAGCACTAACTCACTCTTCCTCTTCACATCCATCCACTGCCACCACGTCACTCTTTTCCATCACAGTTTCCCACTACCAGAAACTCACTCTTTCTCATCACAGTACCCCACTCCAACCACGCCACTTATCATTGTCACTTTACCCCACTACCACCAACTCAGTATTCCTCATCATAGTCCCCCAATATCATGATCTCACTCTTCCTTGTCACCATCCCCACTGCCACCACATCACTCTTTCTCGTCACAGTCCCCAACTACTGAACTCAACTCTTCCTTGTCACAGTTCCTGACTACCCCACCTGCCTCTTCCTCATGACAGTCCCCAGCTACACAACTTCAGTCTTCCTCGTCACAGTCCTCCACTGCCACCACATCATTCTTTCTCATCACAGTCCCCAACTACTGAACTCAACTCTTCCTCGTCACAGTTCCCAACTACCCCACCTGCCTCTTCCTCATCACAGTCCCCAGCTACACAACTTCTGTCTTCCTCGTCACAGTCCCCCACTGCCACCACATCACTTTTTCTCGTCACAGTCCCTAACTACTGAACTCAACTCTTCCTCCTCACAGTTCCCAACTACCCCACCTGCCTCTTCCTCATGGCAGTCCCCAGCTACACAACTTCAATCTTCCTCGTCACAGTCCTCCACTGCCACCACATCATTCTTTCTCGTCACAGTCCCTAACTACTGAACTGAACTGTTCCTCGTCACAGTTCCCGACTACCCCACCTGCCTCTTCCTCATCACAGTCCCCAGCTACACAACTTCCGTCTTACTCGTCACAGTCCCCCACTGCCACCACATCACTCTTTCTCGTCACAGTCCCCAACTACTGAACTCAACTCTTCCTCATCACAGTTCCCGACTACCCCACCTGCCTCTTCCTCATCACAGTCGCCAGCTACACAACTTCCGTCTTCCTCGTCACAGTCCTCCACTAATGCCATGTTGCTCATCCTAATCACAGTACACCATCACTATTCTTATCCAGTGGACACAATAAATACGATGTTGTGTAGCTCAAGAACAGTTATTGATAAATGATATGACATCAGTTATGTTATCAGAGAAGAAACGACAGAATTACCGGCCGGTGGGAGGTATAACATAACAAAGCCCTGGAAATTCAGGACAGTGATGGTTAAATTCAATGAAACAAAGGCCTTTCATTTCAGTGAAAACTCTTTAGTAGAAGTGACATTAAGGTGCAGATTGAATGAAACAAATCCCCTTACATTCAGCAGGTGCTGGAGGCGACGCCACATTAACTATGAGGCCTGCATTGCTGAGCCCGTGCGCACTCTGATGGCTGATGATATCACACGTGACATCATTTATGGCATCATGAGTGATATCGTTGGTACAGCAGATCACGCATGCAATGTCTATCATTTTGGCTTTTAGGTGGTGTCGTAGTTCCACTTATGACCCAACACTATTTCACTGGATTACAGATGGGAACGGCTGGGATGTGAGGAGAGACACACACATGTTGGCCTTGTGTAGGTATTCACCCACCATTGACCATCCATGGGCAAACTTATCTCTAAGGCCATCCCCACCTGCTACCTGCTGAACCCAACCAAAAACACACACTCCTAGAATCTCTGTGTGATAGCTGTATTACAAAGTAACACCAAACTATGCTGTATAGGGCCTGCCAGTGTTATTTCTAAGCCATCTTCTGACAGTTAATTGCTAAATTGCTGTTGTAAACGACCTCCAGGTGTAACCAAATATATTTTCCATGCCTGGTTATAAGCAATAAGTGTGTCCTCACATCTGTTCCTTTCACTAAAGTCCTATTAAAACAACCACTGGCACATGCAACAATATTGGCATGTGTATAGCCCAAACACACGCCAAAATTGTTGTTTAATAAAAGCCTTTTCCGAGGACAGCCATCATACGCCCAGTACTAAAACCATTTTCCCGCTGTTACCATCTTATAGCCCGATGGTACCATTAGGCCAATGCTTGGCAAATGCTATACCATGCCTATGCAAAAGCCTGAACTGTTGTTTTTGTCAATGCCTTATAGACATGTTGCCTAATGTTTACATGTCCACACAATGTACCCTCTTCCTGCAGCTCATGCCATCTCCCTGAGCTCGCTTTTCCAGCAGTGTCTCCTTAAGGCTCCTGGCTTCAGGTGTAGAGTCAGAAGCAACCAGAGCTTCCCAGCTCAAGGCCCAAGATGTGAAACGCCTTCCTGCCCGGGTCCTGGCTCCTCCCCTTTCCACCAGATTCTAGAAAGGCGGGTAAAAGTCTCCTCTTTCAATAGTGCTGGTTTATCCAGGCTGTGTTGTGCTCACTATGAATTCTTCCACCTGCATGCTGCAAGCACACCAACAATCCAATAAACTCAAGTCTGCCTTTGCTTCTAGTCGCGGGCCCCATACCCTGTGTCTGCAGACCCCTACTGTTGGGGACCCTCCCCCTGGGTCACCAGAGCGGGCCACACCGGTGTCAGGACCACCCGGCAGACACATTTGGGGCTCTGTTCACGCAGCCAATGTTCAGCAGGGGGCACCCTGCAGGCCCCGGTTCACCGGAGCTGACCACCGTGACTGGGGGCACCCAGCACACGGAGGCCCTAGCTCTGGGGACACCCAGGCCAGAGTTCTTCCAAAGGCCGTGATCAGACGGCAGATCCATTCACCAGGGACGGCGATGCCCAGCAGGGGCACCGTCCAGATGCCGGGCCACGTGGCAGGGCTCGGGCATACTGCATGGCACCGGCATGGTGCTCCACACATGACACAGGAGTCCGCTCTTGGTTTCACTGACGAACCGGAAACGGCTCGTCCCTTTTATTGTCTTGGTCACATGGTTACCACCATGTGACCATGATACAGTTCCTGGGCGCTACCATGCTCCCCAGGAGGGGTGACATGCAATACCTACCCTGTGTCATCTGAGGTCCTTTTGAACACTGTGAACTCATGTAGGAGATTGACAAGCAATGTAGCTTTGAACGTTAGCTCCTCCCTTGCTGAAATCTGTGTCAAGGCGCATGGCAGCCTTTCTGGGAAGAACCCCCTCTGTGGCATTAAGGGTTCCCTCTAGGCCTTGTCTTAGTGGTGTTGCTAGGTCTGGAAAAGACCTGGGACTACGCTGATGTCAGAACTGTCTGGATTGGGGGCTAGCTAGCCTTTTGATTGTAGCTCCTGAGATTCTATCCGTAGTTACAACCAAAAGACCAAGGGCTACAGCACTCTTAGCCCCCCCCAGCAACGCCTCTGCAGAATAGGGTGACTGCTACCCTTTACTCTTACATAGGTGGAAACTCAGAGATATATATATTCAGCACTTCTCCACCCACTCAGTACCCACCATGAACGCGAAAGGGGTCTTACCGTGCGTTACAGGGGCTGCCATGCAGTGAGTGCAGAGCAGTGTGAGGAACAGCAGAGCCCCGCTCGAGGAGTCCATAACTCTGCTTCTCTACTTCCAACGGGCTGCTGCAGGACCCTGGCCAGGGCAAATGGGACATTCAAATAAAGCCAGAGTGTGGTCACCAGTGTTTGCAGACACTATTGGGCACTGAACTCTGCCCATCTAATCATTAGCAGGAATTCAAGTCCAGCCAAGAGCCCGGCTGCACCAGGACAGCAGGAGTGGGCAAATGGACAGCCGTCTAGGTAACTCCACCGAGCATGACTGCCCTGTGCCACAGGTGGAGGTCTCATGGGGGTGTCACATTCTCACCATGGGAGCAGGAGTGGGCAAATGGACAGCCGTCTAGGTAACTCCACCGAGCATGACTGCCCTGTGCCACAGGTGGAGGTCTCATGGGGGTGTCACATTCTCACCATGGGAGCAGGAGTGGGCAAATGGACAGCCGTCTAGGTAACTCCACCGAGCATGACTGCCCTGTGCCACAGGTGGAGGTCTCATGGGGGTGTCACATTCTCACCATGGGAGCAGGAGTGGGCAAATGGACAGCCGTCTAGGTAACTCCACCGAGCATGACTGCCCTGTGCCACAGGTGGAGGTCTCATGGGGGTGTCACATTCTCACCATGGGAGCAGGAGTGGGCAAATGGACAGCCGTCTAGGTTACTCCACCGAGCATGACTGCCCTGTGCCACAGATGGAGTTCTCATGGGGGTGTCACATTCTCACCATGGGAGCAGGAGTGGGCTAAGGGACAGCCGTCTAGGTAACTCCACCCGCATGACTGCCCTGTGCCGCAGATGGAGTTCTCATGGGAGTGTCACATTCTCATCATGGGAGCAGGAGTGTGCAAATGGACAGCCATCTAGGTAACTCCACCCGCGTGACTACGGTGTGCCACAGGTGGAGTTCTCATGGGGTGTCACATCCTCACCATGGGAGCAGGAGTGGGCTAAGGGACAGTCTTCTAGGTAACTCTACCCGCATGACTACATGTGCCACAGGTGGAGGTCTCATGGGGGTGTCACATTCTCATCATGGGAGCAGGAGTGGGCTAAAGGAAGCCTTCTAGGTAACTCCACTGAGCATGACTACCCTGTGCCACAGATGGAGTTCTCATGGGGGTGTCACATTCTCACTATGGGAGCAGGAGTGGGATAAAGGAAGCCTTCTAGGTAACTCCACCCGCATGACTACCGTGTGCCACAGGTGGAGTTCTCATGGGGGTGTCACATTCTCATCGTAGGAGCAGGAATGGGCTAAAGGAAGCCTTCTAGGTAACTCCACCCGCGTGACTACCGTGTGCCACAGGTGGCGTTCTCATGGAGGTGTCACATTCTTACCATGGGAGCAGGAGTGGGCTAATGGGAGCCTTCTAGGTAACTCCACCTGCATGACTACCCTGTGCCACAGGTGGAGGTCTCATGGGGGTGTCACATTCTCACCATGGGAGCAGGAATGGGCTAAAGGAAGCCTTCTAGGTAACTCCACCGGCATGACTACCGTGTGCCACAGGTGGAGTTCTCATGAGGGTGTCACATTCTCATCATGGGAGTAGGAGTGGGCTAAAGGAAGCCTTCTAGGTAACTCCACCCGCGTGACTACCGTGTGCCACAGGTGGAGTTCTCATGGGGGTGTCACATTCTCACCATGGGAGCAGGAGTGGGGTAAGGGACAGCCTTCTAGGTAATTCTACCCAGCATGACTACCGTGTGCCACAGGTGGAGTTCTCATGGGGGTGTCACAATCTCACCCTGGGTGTAGGAGTGGGCTAATGGACAGACTTCTAGTTAACTCCACTGTTAGGCAGAATCACCTTCAGTACCCTTTGGGAACACTACAGGCAATTAAGACGACAAGTGTAAGGACAATTTCACCTCAAGCCAGACTTATCTCAAGAGTTTAAGTGAGCAGTAGAACAAGTTACACAAAGGACCAACCAATACAGTGATTCAAGTAAACACTTACTCAAGGTTTCTTAGTAAAAGAATATACATTTATTTACTCAATCATTTATAAACCATTACACTAGCACAAGCAGCTCAATATCTGTTAGGAAAGATTTCATATTTGAATGTAATTTTCCCTCCATGTGTCAACCCTCAAACTTTTTGCTGCTGTTCTACACCCTGATCTAACCTTTGCCAGAGAAGCGCAGCCTCAGCCGCACTCCTCTGGGCTTTCGCTCAATTCTTATGGGGAAACTGACATGCCCTTAAGACAGTCAGTACCGGGAGACTTTGTTTCCCTTAGTCCTTTCCTCATGTTGCAGCTTTTGTGCAACATGTAACAGGTGTACAATGTAATTTACCTTACAGTACACTTGGGTCTCTAGTCATTCCAAAGGTCCTAGAAACTCTCGCTGGACTTATTATGAACTGTGCAGGTGTGTCACGGACATGACTGGTGGCAGCGTTCGTTTATCTTATGTTTTGAACCCTTTTTTGTCATGTTAACCGCATTAACCGCGTTTGGCACTAATAGGTGGCCTGGCACCAAAATGGCCATGCCACAAGGTTCTTTGTCCTGTCCTTTGGCCATCTTGCCCCTTCACCTCTCCCAGGTCGAGCCGACCCGGGCCAGTCCTTATTTGGTCATGCACTTTCCCGCGAAACCCAATGCTTTCGCGGGCTTCTGCATGGCTTGTGTGTGTGCCTCCAGGATGTGGGCTGGGATGTCTGTTCCCAATACACATTCTGGGTGCCAGAGAGTCTAGAGTGTCCTGAATGCCTGGGACCACTGTGGTCCGTGATTGGTCCACATATGGAGTGAGTGTTTGTGAGCAGAACTCCCATTGGGTCCTCTCTGTTTTGGCACGAAGGGAACTTTGGATAAGAGGAGGCTGAAAACACCACTACCATGTCGATCTCCTGCGTTCACACCAAACAAAGGATAAGGAGGCAGGTATCCTGCAACAAGAAGCCGAGTCGAGGAACCGCTGGTGATCCGCTGGAAGGTTTGGCACCCTGAGCCCGCTGTCGTCCTGCGAGATCCCGCTGCATCTGATTGTCCTAGAAGGTCTGCGAAGGCGCATCGACCCATTGGAATAGTGGGACCAACTATTCTCGGCACCTTCATCAAACCCTGCAAGTAAGCCTCTTCGGAAGTGTCCCTGTGCCAACCAGTGGGCTGACCAGTTTACACGGGACGTTTGCTCTGTCACCGCCACCGTTTCGAGGAAGCCCTAGGAATTTGGCATACTGCTAGCTCTGTGTCCACGGCGCCCTCACACCGAATTTCATACACTTGGCATTCCCAGGTCTGAAATGAGATGAGTGCGCCCGGACCCAAGTAAGCTCGGTTGCCGTGTTGCCCTGCTGTGGCAACGACCTGTGCACGTTTGCTACATTTGTGACCCCCTTGACCCTGAATCCTGCTACCGCGGAAACTACACAGTGTTGAGACGTCCTGATTGTTGCATTCGAACCTGCCAGCAAAAGTGAATTGAACTGGCGAATTCTGGGTCTGCCTGCGTCGGGGACCGGTGAGTAGCCCATACCCCAACCGGTGGCCCCTAGCGCAGGAGCCCATTTCTTTTCTACCGCTGTTGCGAAATAGCGACTCCATCCCGCACTCTCCACCTGCCTCTGCCCGCAAGTGGAGGTCCTCCTTGAGTAGGGGGGACTTGTTCTTCATCGACCGCCTTCACGTTCCTGAGCTGCTAGTGACCCTTGAAGAGACCCTATTTTGTCCATTGGCACCAGCGCGTGCAGGTACTATTGAGCATAAGGCTCCTCTCTTCGTAGGGCTTGGACTGCCTCTTAGGTGTATTTCTGATGATGAACTGGGTCTAACGATTACCTGAACTGCCTGTTTTCCTCCCCATCTAGGTGGTCTACATATTCCGTGCTGTTAACTCCTTAGACCCCTCGGTCTTGTATATATATTGTATTGATTGTGATGTGTTGGTTTACGTTAGTGTTACTGTGATTCTTTGCTGTGGTCTCTGTTACAAAGGCCTTGTAATAAATGTGTCTATATTTTTAATATAAAACCTGTCTGGAGTAATTCATAAGTGTCCTTGCTTTGTGTGCTCATTGAGGTCTTTCAGTCACCCTCACCCCTCTTGAGACTTATGGCCTCATTACACGGATGGCGGTGAACCATGGCGCTATTAGCGCCATGGTTCATGCCGGTAAAATACCGGCACCGCCTTGGTGGAAAGGCGAATTAACGCCCTATTCCAAGGTTGGCGGGGCGGTAATTCCCCCTTCCACCATTGCTCTTCCCCATTCCCATTTTTGCCCCATAGGGCTCTATGGGAATGAGGAAGGCGCTAATTACGGTACCGCAAATTGTGGTACCGTAATTAGCTCCCTGGTCCCTTTGCGGGTTGGTTTTTAATGCCTGCAAAAAGCAGGCGTTAAATTCCCCAACCCGCAAAGGGACCTCGTAGTAAGGCGGTAAGGATTTACCGGTACCGGTAAAATACCGGTACCGGTAAACCCTTACCGCCATCCGTGTAATGAGGCCCTTAGTCTTGACCGCCGCCATCGCTACCCTGATTGGTCTGGCTTGTCCAGAGTTTACCCTGTTCCAAGAAACTAGGCTGGCCTTCTGAACCTCTGCCCTTCCAGGTCAGAGTTCAGAAATCCGTCTTAACAAATTGGTGTACAGCGGTGGGATAGGACTGAAGCTATCCAGTGTTGCGCACTAGTGAAGGAATTTTGAGTTATTTCTACCAGGACACATAGTGAATTGTTGTAGTTTAACTTTTAAAAGGCCATAGTCCTATCTAACAGTATGGAAACAAGTACCTTGTTAACTTTAAATGCTTCTAAATCCGACACATTAAGAAAGATGTGTGCTGAGAGAGGTGTCTCCTCTCAAGGCACGAAAGTGGAAATAATCCAAAGAATCATGGCGTGGCAAGAAGCTCAGCTTAGAGCTATAGCTTCTGAGGACAGTGCAGAAGGAAGTGGGGCTGCTCTCACTGGTAGAACTGATGGTTCTGCCACGGCACTAATCCACAGCGACCATGAGGACAGGGAGGATGAAATGTCCAATGTTTCCTCTGCCAGTGCTGATGGGGAGGCCATACTTGAATTCAAGAAACAGGAACTGCTGTTTAGGCAGAAGGAGCTTGAGTTCAATATGGCCAAACTAAAGATAGAGCAGGCAGAAAAACAGAAAGACAGGGATCACCAGTTGGAACTGGCCAAGCTTCAAGTTGCCAATGGATCCAAGGGTCCTGGACATGGGTCTGGGGCCTCCTCTCATCCAAGGTTTCAAAAGATCTGCTCAGTGTGTATGAGGAAAAGAATGACATTATGGACTGGCTGAATACATTTGAGTATGCATGTGAAGTTCAACAAGTTGACAATGCTGATAAGATTGCCTGGTTACTCAGCAGACTGCCCCATTCTGGCTGTAGTGCCATTATGGAAATGTCAAAAGCCGAGAGAGCAGATTTTGCAATGTTGAAGCAGACTCTCATTTTACAGTTTGGAAAGACTCCCGCCCAATACTTAAAAAGATTCAGAGAGTATAAGAAAAAAGAAGGTGGTACTTGGGTATCTCATGTAACCGAATCCTTAAAAAACTTGACTGGCTGGGTCGAAGGGTATAAGGTTTCTACCTTTGAAGGTATGATAAGTCTTGTCATGCTGGAACATATTTTTGCATCTTTTTCCCCTGAGCTTAAGCAGCACTTGGCAGATTCAAAGGAGATAGATCCTAAGAAGCTAGCCATTGCAGCAGATTTGTGGGTGTCACATCGAGTGTCCCATAAGGACAAGACTCATCCTGGTAAGCAGGAGGAAGGGAAAAAGTCCAAAGACAAGGAGGGTGGGGAAACTGAAAAATCTTCCTTTCATAAGGGCCACAAAAAGAAAAATAAGGGTAAGACACAAGAGAACTCACAGGGTAGTGGAGGTCAGCCTCCGAAACATAACTCTGGTTATAGTAAGCCTCCCTATGTGAACCGACCCATTGGATCGTGTTTCCTGTGTGGAGCAACAGACCACGTGAAGGGGGATCCCCGGTGTAAGGTTAAACCTTTGGGGGTCCACTCCGCTAATCTGGCCTTCTCCTCCTACGAGGAAGAAGAGATTACAGGAGCATCCTTCTCCTCCGACTCTTTCCCCAGTGGGATAGAAGCTGAGGTCGTTTTAGTTTCCCTGGGTTCCTGGGAGCCTAAAGTCTCAGAGGCTTATGCTAGGATTCCAGATAACACCAAGCACTACTTTAAAGACAGTGTGCTGGTCAATGGAGTGGATACTCCAGCTCTTAGGGATAGTGGGTGCAGTCGAACTGTAGTGGATTCTACCTTGGTAGACTCAGAGGAAGTTGCCAGAGTTACTCTGATGCCCACTAAGTTGGCTGACGGCCCACCTCTCATGTTCCTAGTAATACCTGAAATCTTACTATCAATGGTACAGCAGTCAGGATTCCAGTGAGCTTTCAGAGGAGTGTCCCAGGAAAGGTCTTGTTGGGCAATGATCTCAGAGCTTTAGGGCTTGTGGGAGATACTGCTGACAGACCCTGAACAAGGACTCAAACAAGGGTAGCACTGGCCAAGACCAATACGCCGCCCCAGCCAAAGGGAAAACGCAAGGCTAAAGGAGTAAGAAAATCCAAAAAAGGGAAAGAAAACATTCCCCCTAACTCACCTACCACTGAGGTGGAGGTAGTTGGTCCATCACCAGGACCTGACGAGGAGGTGGTGATACCTGAAGTGTTTGACCCCAATGACCATCCTGAACTAAACGATTTGTTAGTAGAAGGTGGTCCTGACAGGGAAGAATTCAGTAAAGGCCAACGTGATTGCCCATCTCTGGAAGGCCTAAGGAGACAGGCCTGCTCCCAGCTTGAGGGTGAACCTCCTGGGAAGCATCAGATTTATTGGGAAGGTGGGCTCCTGTATAGTGAGCCTACAGAGTCTACAGAAGGAGACCATAGGAGGTTGGTGGTTCCCCTTGCTGTAAGACCCTTCCTCCTGCAGCTGGCGCATGAAGTGCCCCTTGCTGGTCACCTTGGTATTAAGAGGACCAAGCATAGGTCATCCATGCACTTCTCCTGCCCCAAGATGGGGGTGCAAGTAGAAAGTCACTGCAGGAGTTGTGCCTCCTGCCAGTTATCTGGTAAGAGTGGCTTAACGATCCAAGCTCCATTGGTACCACTCCCAGTTGTGGGGGTACCATTTGAGAGGGTAGGGATCAACATTGTTGGTCCCCTTGACCCCCAAACATCCTCAGACAATAGGTTTATCCTGGTGCTGTTCGACCATGCCACCGGGTATCCTGAGGCCATCCCATTGAAAACTGTGACTGCCAAGTCAGTTGCAAAAGCGTTACTTGCCATCTTTACTAGGGTTGGCTTCCCCAAAGAAGTTGTGTCTGACAGAGGCAGCAACTTTATGTCTAAGTATATTCAGGCTATGTGGAAGGAATGTGGGGTCACCTATAAGTTTTCCTACCCATACCACCACCAGACCAATGGTCTGGTGGCACGGTTTAACAGGACCTTGAAAAGTATGATTGGGGCTCTGGAAGAACCTCAAAGAAGAAAATGGGATCTTCTTTTACCATGCTTACTGTTTGCCTACAGAGAGGTACCTCAAGAGGGTGTTGGCTTCAGCCCCTTAGAACCTCTGTTTGGTCACCCAGTACGGTGACCCTTAGCCATAGTCAAGGAGGGATGGGAGATGCCCACTCCCCCATTGCTACCAACGTAGCGGACTATGTGGTAGGGCTCAGAAAAAGGATGGTACTCCTGATGGGTCTGGCTAGTGACAAGTTGAAGGCCGGACAAGCTCTGGTGACACATTGGTGTGACCAGAAGGCTTCCTTCATTAACTTTACACCTGGTGAGAAAGTCCTGATCATGAATCCCATAAGGCCTAGAGCTTTACAGGATAAATGGTCAGGCCCTTACACAGTGGTGGAGTCACTGGGTGAGGTCAACTATTTAGTGGACCTTGGAAGGGCTGGACAGGCTCCAAAAATGTTCCATGTAAATAGGCTGAAGGCTTTCATCCCAAGAGTTGAAATCGCTGCACTGCTACTGGCTTCAGATGTTGAGGAAGAGGAGTCTGAACCTCTTCCTGACCTGTTCCAAAGCGGTCCTTCAGATAGCTCCTTTGAGGGAGTCAGAGTGGACCCTCACCTGACTTCTGATCAGCAGGATGAGGTGAAAAGTTTGCTCAGGCAGTTCTCCCCCTTGTTTTCACAGTCGCCTGGTTTGACACCTTGGTGCAAACATAACATAAACACAGGAGACAGTGTACCTACCAAAAGTAGGGGATACAGAATGTCAGACAAAGTAAGGTCTTACATTAAGACAGAGGTCAACAAAATGTTGGATCTTGGGGTGATTGAATCCTCTAGTAGTCCTTGGTCCAGCCCTGTGGTTTTGGTTCCAAAGGCAGGTACTTCTGAATTGAGGTTCTGTGTGGATTACAGGGCTCTGAATGCTGTCACCAAGACAGATGCACACCCCTTACCAAGAACAGATGAGCTGGTGGATACCTTGGGTGCCTCCAAGTACCTCAGCACGTTTGACCTCACTGCAGGCTATTGGCAAATAGCCCTTGCAGAACATGCCAAGGAGAAGACCGCTTTCTCAACTCCAGAGGGCCTTTACCAGTTAAGGGTAATGCCTTTTGGGTTGAAGAATGCACCTGCCACATTTCAGAGGCTTGTGAATCATGTGTTGAATGAGTTGGACGAATTCTGTCTTGCATATCTGGATGAGATAGCAGTTTTCAGTGCCACCTGGGAAGGCCATGTGAAACACCTTGGGATTGTGTTACAGGCTCTTCAGAAGGCCCACTTGACCATGAAGCCCAGTAAGTGCCAGATTGGACAAGGATCAGTGGTCTACCTTGGACATGAAGTAGGTGGAGGGAGGATACAGCCTCTAACCAGTAAATTACAAGCAGTACAAGACTGGCCTACCCCCACTACACAGACCCAAGTGAGAGCCTTCTTAGGACTCACTGGGTACTACCGAAATTTCATGGCAGACTATGGTACCATAGCGGCCCCTCTGACTGCTCTCACTACTCCAAAGAAACCCAAGAAGGTAACTTGGTCTGAAGAGTGTGGGAAGGCCTTCAATGGCTTAAAAGACTCATTGTGCAAGGCCCTTGTAATCAGGGCCCCTAATTACCAAAGACCTCAAAGAAGTCACATTCTCACCATGGGAGCAGGAGTGGGCTAAAGGAAGCCTTCTAGGTAACTCCACCCACATGACTACCGAGTGCCACAGGTGAAGTTCTCATGGGGGTGTCACATTCTCATCATGGGAGCAGGAGTGAGCTAAGGGACAGCCTTCTAGGTAACTCCACCCGCATGACTACCGTGTGCCACAGGTGGAGGTCTCATGGGGGTGTCACATTCTCATCATGGGAGCAGGAGTGGGCTAAGGGACAGCCTTCTAGGTAACTCAACCGAGCATGACTACCGTGTGCCACAGGTGGAGGTCTCATGGGGGTGTCACATTCTCATCATGGGAGCAGGAGTGAGCTAAGGGATAGCCTTCTAGGTAACTCCACCCGCGTGACTACGGTGTGTCACAGGTGGAGGTCTCATGGGGGAGTCCCATTCTCACCATGGGAGCAGGAGTGAGTTAAGGACAGGCTTCTAGGTAACTCCACCCGCGTGACTATGGTGTGCCACAGGTAGGGATCTCATGGGGGTGTCACATTCTCACCATGGGAGCAGGAGTGGGCTAAGGGACAGCCTTCTAGGTAACTCCACCCGCGTGACTACGGTGTGCCACAGGTGGGGATCTCATGGGGGTGCCACATTCTCACCATGGGAGCAGGAGTGGGCTAATGGGAGCCTTCTAGGTAACTCCACCCGCATGACTACCGTGTGCCACAGGTGGAGTTCTCATGGGGGTGTCACATTCTCACAGTGGGAGCAGGCGTGGGCTAATGGGAGCCTTCTAGGTAACTCCACCCAGCATGACTACCATGTGCCACAGGTGGAGGTCTCATGGGGGAGTCCCATTCTCACCATGGGAGCAGGAGTGAGCTAAGGGACAGCCTTCTAGGTAACTCCACCCGCGTGACTACGGTGTGCCACAGGTGGGGCTCTCATGGGGGTGTTAAATCCTTACCATGGGAGCAGGAGTGGGCTAATGGACAGCCTTCTAGATAACTCCATCCGCATGACTGCCCTGTGCCACGGGTGGAGGTCTCATGGGAGTGTCACATTCTCACCATGGGAGCAGGAGTGGGCTAAGAGACAGCCTTCTAGGTAACTCCACCCACTTGACTACCGTGTGCCACAGGTGGAGTTCTCATGGGGGTGTCACATTCTCACCATGGGAGCAGGAGTGGGCTAAGGGACAGCCTTCTAGGTAACTCAACCCGCATGACTACCGTGTGCCACAGGTGGAGGTCTCATGGGAGTGTCACATTCTCACCATAGAAGCAGGAGTGGGCTAAGAGACAGCCTTCTAGGTAACTCCACCCGCGTGACTAGGGTGTGCCACACGTGGGGATCTCATGGGGGTGTCACATTCTCACCGTGGGAGCAGGAGTGGGCTAATGGGAGCCTTCCAGGTAACTCCACCCGCATGACTGCCCTGTGCCACAGGTGGAGTTCTCATGGGGGTGTCACATTCTCACCATGGGAGCAGGAGTGGGCTAAGGGACAGCCTTCTAGGTAACTCAACCCGCATGACTACTGTGTGCCACAGGTGGAGGTCTCATGGGGGTGTCACATTCTCATCATGGGAGCAGGAGTGAGCTAAGGGACAGCCTTCTAGGTAACTCAACCGAGCATGACTACCGTGTGCCACAGGTGGAGGTCTCATGGGGGTGTCACATTCTCATCATGGGAGCAGGAGTGAGCTAAGGGACACCCTTCTAGGTAACTCCACCCGCGTGACTATGGTGTGCCACAGGTGGAGGTCTCATGGGGGAGTCCCATTCTCACCATGGGAGCAGGAGTGAGCTAAGGACAGGCTTCTAGGTAACTCCACCCGCGTGACTACGGTGTGGCACAGGTAGGGATCTCATGGGGGTGTCACATTCTCACCATGGGAGCAGGAGTGGGCTAAGGGACATACTTCTAGGTAACTCCACCCGCGTGGCTACGGTGTGCCACAGGTGGGGATCTCATGGGGGTGCCACATTCTCACCATGGGAGCAGGAGTGGGCTAATGGGAGCCTTCTAGGTAACTCCACCCGCATGACTACCGTGTGCCACAGGTGGAGTTCTCATGGGGGTGTCACATTCTCACCGTGGGAGCAGGAGTGGGCTAATGGGAGCCTTCTAGGTAACTCCACCCAGCATGACTACCATGTGCCACAGGTGGAGGTCTCATGGGGGAGTCCCATTCTCACCATGGGAGCAGGACTGAGCTAAGGGACAGCCTTCTAGGTAACTCCACCCGCGTGACTACGGTGTGCCACAGGTGGGGCTCTCATGGGGGTGTTAAATCCTTACCATGGGAGCAGGAGTGGGCTAATGGACAGCCTTCTAGATAACTCCATCCGCATGACTGCCCTGTGCCACGGGTGGAGGTCTCATGGGAGTGTCACATTCTCACCATGGGAGCAGGAGTGGGCTAAGAGACAGCCTTCTAGGTAACTCCACCCGCTTGACTACCGTGTGCCACAGGTGGAGTTCTCATGGGGGTGTCACATTCTCACCATGGGAGCAGGAGTGGGCTAAGGGACAGCCTTCTAGGTAACTCAACCCGCATGACTACCGTGTGCCACAGGTGGAGGTCTCATGGGGGTGTCACATTCTCATCATGGGAGCAGGAGTGGGCTAAGGGACAGCCTTCTAGGTAACTCCACCCGCATGACTGCCCTGTTGCACAGGTGGAGGTCTCCTGGGAGTGTCACATTCTCACCATGGGAGCAGGAGTGGGCTAAGAGACAGCCTTCTAGGTAACTCCACCCGCGTGACTAGGGTGTGCCACACGTGGGGATCTCATGGGGGTGTCACATTCTCACCGTGGGAGTAGGAGTGGGCTAATGGGAGCCTTCCAGGTAACTCCACCCGCATGACTGCCCTGTGCCACAGGTGGAGTTCTCATGGGGGTGTCACATTCTCACCATGGGAGCAGGAGTGGGCTAAGGGACAGCCTTCTAGGTAACTCAACCCGCATGACTACCGTGTGCCACAGGTGGAGGTCTCATGGGGGTGTCACATTCTCATCATGGGAGCAGGAGTGAGCTAAGGGACAGCCTTCTAGGTAACTCCACCCGCGTGACTACGGTGTGCCACAGGCGGAGGTCTCATGGGGGAGTCCCATTCTCACCATGGGAGCAGGAGTGAGCTAAGGACAGGCTTCTAGGTAACTCCACCCGCGTGACTACGGTGTGCCACAGGTGGGGATCTCATGGGGGTGTCACATTCTCACCATGGGAGCAGGAGTGGGCTAAGGGACAGCCTTCTAGGTAACTCCACCCGCGTGACTACGGTGTGCCACAGGTGGGGATCTCATGGGGGTGTCACATTCTCACCATGGGAGCAGGAGTGGGCTAAGGGACAGCCTTCTAGGTAACTCCACCCGCGTGACTACGGTGTGCCACAGGTGGGGATCTCATGGGGGTGTCACATTCTCACTGTGGGAGCAGGAGTGGGCTAATGGGAGCCTTCCAGGTAACTCCACCCGCATGACTGCCCTGTGCCACAGGTGGGGGTCTCATGGGGGTGTCACATTCTCACCATGGGAGCAGGAGTGGGCTAAGGTACAGCCTTCTAGGTAACTCCACCCGCATGACTGCCCTGTGCCACAGGTGGAGGTCTCATGGGGGAGTCCCATTCTCACCATGGGAGCAGGAGTGGGCTAAGGGACAGCCTTCCAGGTAACTCCACCCGCATGACTGCCCTGTGCCACAGGTGGGGGTCTCATGGGGGTGTCACATTCTCACCATGGGAGCAGGAGTGAGCTAAGGACAGCCTTCTAGGTAACTCCACCCACATGACTACCGTGTGCCACAGGTGAAGGTCTCATGGGGGAGTCCCATTCTCACCATGGGAGCAGGAGTGGGCTAAGGGACAGCCTTCTAGGTAACTCCACCCGCGTGACTAGGGTGTGCCACACGTGGGGATCTCATGGGGGTGTCACATTCTCACCATGGGAGCAGGAGTGGGCTAATGGGAGCCTTCTAGGTAACTCCACCAGCATGACTACCGTGTGCCACAGGTGGAGGTCTCATGGGGGTGTCACATTTTCACCGTGGGAGCAGGAGTGGGCTAAGGGATAGCCTTCTAGGTAACTCCACCCGCGTGACTAGGGTGTGCCACACTTGGGGATCTCATGGGGGTGTCACATTCTCACCATGGGAACAGGAGTGGGCTAATGGGACCTTCTAGGTAACTCCACCCGCATGACTACCGTGTGCCACAGGTGGAGGTCTCATGGGGGTGTTACATTCTCACCATGGGAGCAGGAGTGGGCTAAGGGACAGCCTTCTAGGTAACTCCACCCGCGTGACTAGGGTGTGCCACACGTGGGGATCTCATGGGGGTGTCACATTCTCACCATGGGAGCAGGAGTGGGCTAATGGGAGCCTTCTAGGTAACTCCACCCATATGACTACCGTGTGCCACAAGTGGAGGTCTCATGGGGGTGTCACATTTTCACCGTGGGAGCAGGAGTGGGCTAAGGGACAGCCTTCTAGGTAACTCCACCCGTGTGAGTAGGGTGTGCCACATGTGGGGATCTCATGGGGGTGTCACATTCTCACCATGGGAGCAGGAGTGGGCTAATGGGACCTTCTAGGTAACTCCACCCGCATGACTACCGTGTGCCACAGGTGTAGGTCTCATGGGGGTGTCACATTCTCACCGTGGGAGCAGGAGTGGGCTAAGGGACAGCCTTCTAGGTAACTCCACTCGCATGACTGCCCTGTGCCACAGGTGGGGATCTCATGGGGGTGTCACATTCTCACTGTGGGAGCAGGAGTGGGCTAATGGGAGCCTTCCAGGTAACTCCACCCGCATGACTGCCCTGTGCCACAGGTGGGGGTCTCATGGGGGTGTCACATTCTCACCATGGGAGCAGGAGTGGGCTAAGGTACAGCCTTCTAGGTAACTCCACCCGCATGACTGCCCTGTGCCACAGGTGGAGGTCTCATGGGGGAGTCCCATTCTCACCATGGGAGCAGGAGTGGGCTAAGGGACAGCCTTCCAGGTAACTCCACCCGCATGACTGCCCTGTGCCACAGGTGGGGGTCTCATGGGGGTGTCACATTCTCACCATGGGAGCAGGAGTGAGCTAAGGACAGCCTTCTAGGTAACTCCACCCACATGACTACCGTGTGCCACAGGTGAAGGTCTCATGGGGGAGTCCCATTCTCACCATGGGAGCAGGAGTGGGCTAAGGGACAGCCTTCTAGGTAACTCCACCCGCGTGACTAGGGTGTGCCACACGTGGGGATCTCATGGGGGTGTCACATTCTCACCATGGGAGCAGGAGTGGGCTAATGGGAGCCTTCTAGGTAACTCCACCCGCATGACTACCGTGTGCCACAGGTGGAGGTCTCATGGGGGTGTCACATTTTCACCGTGGGAGCAGGAGTGGGCTAAGGGATAGCCTTCTAGGTAACTCCACCCGCGTGACTAGGGTGTGCCACACTTGGGGATCTCATGGGGGTGTCACATTCTCACCATGGGAACAGGAGTGGGCTAATGGGACCTTCTAGGTAACTCCACCCGCATGACTACCGTGTGCCACAGGTGGAGGTCTCATGGGGGTGTTACATTCTCACCATGGGAGCAGGAGTGGGCTAAGGGACAGCCTTCTAGGTAACTCCACCCGCGTGACTAGGGTGTGCCACACGTGGGGATCTCATGGGGGTGTCACATTCTCACCATGGGAGCAGGAGTGGGCTAATGGGAGCCTTCTAGGTAACTCCACCCATATGACTACCGTGTGCCACAAGTGGAGGTCTCATGGGGGTGTCAAATTTTCACCGTGGGAGCAGGAGTGGGCTAAGGGACAGCCTTCTAGGTAACTCCACCCGTGTGAGTAGGGTGTGCCACATGTGGGGATCTCATGGGGGTGTCACATTCTCACCATGGGAGCAGGAGTGGGCTAATGGGACCTTCTAGGTAACTCCACCCGCATGACTACCGTGTGCCACAGGTGTAGGTCTCATGGGGGTGTCACATTCTCACCGTGGGAGCAGGAGTGGGCTAAGGGACAGCCTTCTAGGTAACTCCACTCGCATGACTGCCCTGTGCCACACGTGGGGATCTCATGGGGGTGTCACATTCTCACCATTGGAGCAGGAGTGGGCTAATGGGAGCCTTCTAGGTAACTCCACCCGCGTGACTACAGTGTGCCACAGGTGGAGGTCTCATGGGGGTGTCACATTCTCACCATGGGAGCAGGACTGAGCTAAGGGACAGCCTTCTAGGTAACTCCACCCGCGTGACTACGGTGTGCCACAGGTGGAGGTCTCATGGGGGAGTGCCATTCTCACCATGGGAGCAGGAGTGAGCTAAGGACAGCCTTCTAGGTAACGCCACCCGCGTGACTACGGTGTGCCACAGGTGGGGATCTCATGGGGGTGTCACATTCTCACCATGGGAGCAGGAGTGAGCTAAGGACAGCCTTCTAGGTAACTCCACCCGCGTGACTACGGTGTGCCACAGGTGGGGATCTCATGGGGGTGTCACATTGTCACCATGGGAACAGGAGTGAGCTAAGGACAGCCTTCTAGGTAACTCCACCCGCGTGACTACGGTGTGCAACAGGTGGGGATCTCATGGGGGTGTCAAAAATATCACCATGGGAGCAGGAGTGAGCTAAGGACAGCCTTCTAGGTAACTCCACCCGCGTGACTACGGTGTGCCACAGGTGGGGATCTCATGGGGGTGTCACATTCTCACCATGGGAGCAGGAGTGAGCTAAGGACAGCCTTCTAGGTAACTCAACCCGCATGACTAGGGTGTGCCACAGGTGGGGATCGCATGGGGGTGTCACATTCTCACCATGGGAGCATGAGTCGGCTAATGGATGTTGTCCTCCTCATGCTTCCCCTCTGATGTGTTTCACTTTGGTAAGTGTCTCATCCACTCACTTCATGAGATGGACACTGAGTGAGTTCTCCCACCTAAATCTCTGCTAAACCTACCCACAGAAATAATGCGATTATGAATCTCGTCCAAGCTGCCTTTAGTGATTCTCTGCTCCTGCTGCTCCCCCACCGAGATGTCACCCCATCCGGCCTCTCATTTCAAGTGACTAAGTGACAAACACTGACTGTTATCTCCTGTGTCCCTAAAGATCTGCTTTCACTTCCCACAAAAGTCACAGGTACAAGTAGACTTCTGGGATTCTCTGCCACCCACTCACTTCAGGAAATGGGCACGAACAGATGATTGCTATCTCCCGCTTTCCTGAATCTCTGCTACCGCCTTCACACGAGGAATCTTGCAGGTATGGGCTCGCTGAAGCTGCTTCCAGACATCCGATGTTCCTCCTGCTCTTCCTTGCACGCTTCATGCAATGGTCCATGTCACCCCTACTCACTTGAAGTGACAGACACCTGCTGATATCTCCTGTGTCCTTCCATCTCAGCTAATTCTTCCTGCAAAAATCACACTAGTGTGAGCTTCAAACAAGTTGCCTTTTAGGATTCTCTAATCTTTCCACTCCTCTTTCCAAGCATCACTTAATGGAATATGTTTCATCCACTCACTTCAAGAAATGGACAATGACATGGACCCACCATCTCCTAAAGGTTCACTGCTACTTCTTGCAAGTGTGTAGCACAATCCTGGCTCGGGTTTCTTCTCAAGAGTAATGTGTCAGTTAGTGTGGCATGTACAGGGGTCTTATCATCTACAGTGCCTTTATCCATCCCAAAACCTCTTTCCAATACCTCTGCACCCTATCACATCCCCACCACATGTGCCAGTAGTCAGCCCTTTGCCCACATCTCCTCCAGCAGTGAGGGTCCACCCCCAGGAACATCTTCGATATCCGTAGTGAGTTCAATTGCCATCTATACAGGACTTTGAGCCCATGTAGTTTATATTGACTAGAGACTGATGTATGGTGTGTAGTAAGATCTAATCTCCCCACTGTTCCATCTCCATTTCTAAGCCCCATAACACTATCCCATTTCTTTCTAAGTGCAGAAATGTCTCCCCCTTTTGCTTCCAACAGAGCTAATACATTCTAGATATAAGACCCCTTGTCCCCCTCTCCGTATCCAGCAGTTTCTCTGTTCGTGTCAGTTCCCACTGTATCCCCATCTTCAACTCTTCAGACATCAACACCCCTTGAGTTGTAAGTACTTAAATACTGAGATGTTCCCTATCCCCAGGGATTCCTCCAGGTCCGTTATCTCCACAAATGTGTCTTATTTAGGACCTGTCCTACCTGTTCCAGCCCCGCTTCGAACCAGTCCTGAAACCTCTCATAGTCTGGCATGCAGTCTCATATCGGGGGGGGGGGGTAGAGGGGGATATGTGGCTCAATGGTGATGGCCATGTCATGACTCTGCCCATCTCCTTCCTGACCCTCCATAGTTTCCAAAGTGAGTCCAGGATCTTATGCGACTGAACCCTGACCGGGGCTGCCCTAGCCGGCGACCAGAGCCATTCTCCAAGGGTAACCGGCCAGAACAGGAAGTTCTCTACATCTACCTATTGTTTATCTCTGTCCATGCGTAGATGGGGGTGCCCTGAAATGGGTGGCTCTATAGTAGGTGAGCATCTCAGGTAACCCTGCACCTCCTTTGTCTTTGAGTTGTACCAGTAGCCTGTAGGATACTCTTCGTTTTTCCCTTGCCACAAGAACCATGCTATCCTCTTTTTAAGCTGAGGCAAAATGTCAGGGAGTTCTATTAGTAGTGCCTGGTATAAATACAGCACTCTGGGAAAGAACATCATTTTAACTGCGTTCAGTCTTGCCAGCCACAAGATCGTTAGTTTTGATCAGGCCTCTAGCTCTCCGAAGAGTTTGTGCATGAGCCCTGGAAAGTTGTGCTCATATAAATTGTCCAGGCCCTTGGGTATTATCACTCCTAAATACTTTATACTGTCCTTTTCTATCGGGATACCCAGGTTCGTCCACTCCACGCATTGCTGTGCAGAGCCATCGTGTAGAGGGGGGAGGCTTGATTTGTTACCGTTTACCTTGAAACCCGACACTTCCCCGTATTCCTCCAGAATTCTAAGCACCCTTTCAACCGATCCCTTGATATCCATTAAGTATCCAGTATATCGTCAGCGTACATACTCCCCTACCTGTACCCCACTTATCTGGTTATCCCTTTGTATTCTTTCCCCTCGTGGTTCCATAGTCAATGCGAATAGCAGAGGCAACAGGGGACAACCGAGCCTTGAGCCTCTGCCTAATTCACATTCCCGTGATCTTGTCCCGTTTACTATTACCCTTGCCTTGGGTCCAGAGTAAATAGCTCTGATTGCCCGACACATTCTTTCTCCTACCCCTATCTTCCGCAATATCGCAAAGAGGAAGCCCCACTCTACTCTATGGAAAGCCTTCTTGGCGTCTAAGCTTAACAATGCCCGTTCCCCATCTCCCCCTTCGCTTGTTCCATGAGATCCAATGTTTTCCAAATTGCATCCAAGCCCTGTCTTCCATTTGGTCTGAATGCACTATGCGGGGCATTTTGGCTACAAAGCACGTTGCTAATACCCGCGTGAATATTTTCTCTTCCACGTTTAATAGCGAGATTGGGCGGTATGAGGCACAGTGGCTAGGGTCCCGCCCCTCTTTTGGGATTACCGATATTAAGGTATTGCTAAATGTCCCTGGGGCTTCTCCTGTGTCTAAATATGATTATACAGTTTTACCATATGCTGCGCTAAGACTCCAGCGTGTTTTTTGTAAAATCCTATCACGTATCCATCTTCTCCCAGCGCCTTACCATTAGGGAGGCGCGCTATTGCATCCTGTACTTCCTCCACCGTGATTGGGCTTTCTAGCTACTCAACCTCTGGGCGTGTAAGTTTAGTCATCTTCACTCCCCTTAAATATTCCCCCACTTCATTTCCCATACTGGGTGCCTCAGATTTGTATAATTTCTCATAATACTGCGCAAAGCCCCCAGCAATATCTTTCGGCGTGACCCGCTCATCCCCTAGGGGGCATCTCAGCTTGGACACCCTCCTCTCCGCTCTTTGTGCACAGAGCCTAGCCATCAATAATGAGTCTGCCTTGTCCCCTTTTCATAATACTTTTGTTTTAGATATCTCAGTTTTCAAAGCGTTTCTCCCATCCCAACTGCCTTCAATTCTGACCTTTTTGACAACACTTCCTCCCTGATTTCGTCCACGTTCTCTTCCGCTGCATGTATCTTCTCCTCTCCCTCCAATATTTCCTCAACTGGTCTATGAAGAAAGGGTCACCCCAAAGTGTTTCATTACAGCGCCAGATCCCCTCCGTTCTATGCAGTCCCTCCATATGCAAGGTCGCTATCACCATATCATGGTCTGTCCATCCCACTGGCCTAGTGCTGCTCCCCATTACTCTTGCCCCCTGGTCCTTATTTATTATCAGGTAGTCGATCCGGGTGTATGATTTGTGTGGAAATGAAAAGGAGGCGAAGCCCTCCTCCTGCGGATGCTGACTTCTCCATATCCCAGGTGTCCAAATTTGTCCACTCTTTTGTTGGGTTCCTCTCCCCTCGCCTTTCTATCCCATGTTTTGTTCGCCCATGAGTTCAAGTCCCCACCTATGATGTATAGGTCCGCCTAGAGCCCCTGTATTTTGTCAAATGTTTTTCGTAGAAAGTCCTCTTGTCCCTGGTTGGGGCCATATATAGCCGCTAGTAATCTTCTTGCCCCATCCAGGTTACCCTGTAGTGTTAGCAATCTCCCTTCCAGCAGAGTCGTCGCCACACTATCCCGTAACCTACATCGCCTGTGGATTACTATGCCCACCCCTCCCCTCTTGGTGTTTCTGGATGCCCAGTGGATCTGTCCTATTCCCCCCCACTCTAATCATTCGCTCCTCCCTGTTTTAATCATGTTTCCTCTAGGAAAAGGTCATCCAATGGGGATTTACGAAACTCTCTCACAACCAATGATATCTTCGTAGTGGAATTCAGCCCTTTCACATTCAGTGTGCCCAGAATCAGACCCTTCCCAGCATCACCTCTCGCCATAGTGGGTCCCTTCTCCTTCCCTCCGGTTACATTGTGACATGGTAATGTGACTTTCACTTATAGCAATTTCCCTAGTATGGAACTTTTTCACAATACGTCCGAGGTATGCCCCCCGGGAGTCAAACTCTTCAACATTATACAAACACAACTTCTTAACCATTCTTAACTCAAATTTTTTGTTTTTAATGCGTGCCTCGAAGACACCCTCTCTCTCACAGAGGGCCAATTTGGAGCAGAGTATTTTGCCTCCCTCCAGCAAATCTGTTACATTTCTTTAAGTGTCTACCCGGCCTCTGTGATTCTGTTCCGTCGTTTATATATTTTCCATTCCACGCGATCTTGTTCAGGCAGTTGGTCCTGCATAGCGGGCAACTTACATGGTGAAGGTCTGTTGAGCCGCATATATTTCCTTCCCTTTTGTCCTCTCCTCCTCCTTTGAGGGCCCGTTGCAGGCCTCGACCACTCTCCACTTGTGGATGGGCCCTGTGGGCTCCTTGGCTCAGCTTCAAGGTCTGCTGTGAGGTGGCTCAAGGCCTGTTCCGCCTTCTCTGCTGATGTTATGCAGTAGTCCACTCCTTCCACCTCAAATTGCAATGAGAACGGGTAGTCCCATTTATATCTAATTTCTTTGTCTCGTAGCATGTTGTGAGAGGTCTACAGGATCTATGCCTGGCTAGCGTGAGGTTTGAGAGGTCCTGATAAATTACAACCATGGAGCCTTCGAATTCCACTTCTCACAACTGCTTGGCCCTGTTCAAGACCTCCGTTCTGTCTTTGTAACTTAGAAATTTGGCCACTATGGACCAATTCTCGTTGGGCTTACCTCCCTGTGACCTCTTTCAAGCTGTACTGTCTTACCCCCTTCTGCTTCGAAGAGTTGGTGCACTAATGCCTGGACCTTTTCTTCTACCTGCCTCAGGGTTTCTCTCACCGATTCTTTTAGTCTGAGTATTCTTACATTATTGCGTCTTTCTCTATTTTCCAGGTCATCCATTTTAAGCATAACTTCCTCTTCTCGAAGCTCTATTTCCGTCATCCTTGCATCCAGTCTCATCTCGACCATGTCCGTGTTCAATTGGTTATTCTCAAGGCCTTCAACTTTGCATTCCACTGTGGTCATTCTGCATGTTAAGTCTGTTAGGGAGGCCTGTATGTCCCCCTGAGGGCCTTTATCTCTGCCAGTATGTGTCCTATGTCTTCTTTTGTTGAGAACTTAGACATATCTGTTTCCATAGGCATCTCCTTTTAGTAGCTCCAACTTTCTTTGTCATTATTCCCTGCTCCTCTGGATGGCACATTGCGTCTCTTTCAACTCCTGTGTTTTACACTGCGGGTGTCGGTCTCCTTCAGATTTTCTGTATTTCAGGGTCTACTATGTTTAGTCTCTAGTTCTCTATCCTGCCAATTCTCTGTATTGACTCCCCAGGCAGAGGGTCTTGTTCTGGATTGTTGCCGAGGTGAGTTTCCGGCAGATTTCTATGGCCTCTGTTGCTCCTGGGCGGTATTTCTGTTTACTTGACTTTACTTACCCCTCCACATGGGGTGTAACTTTCCCCCCTGTCTACTATTTCACTTTAGGGGGGCTCTCCACTGCTCTTCCTGCGCTCAATAGGTTTGAGGTTTATATCCTGACTGGCATGCCCCTTTCTGCGCTTTCGTGCTTCCCTTTGTGGTGTGGCTGGGTGCTCGGCAGTCGTCTTTGCCATATCTCCTGAATGTCTCTTCTCTTAGTTTGTACTGTTCAAGCACTTCGCCGGGTTGGTGTTGCCGTGGCAATTGCAACCCTTTCCAGACTATTGGATTACCCAGGGCCAGGGGGCCTGTGTGTTGAAGCCTACCCGCTGTGTCTCCTCTCTATGTCCTCCTCCTGCTATTTGGGCTTGTAGTTCTCTTGCCTATAGGGGCATAAGTCCCATCCACTGTTTCATTGGTAACCTTACCCTCAGTCTGTGTTCTAACTCTGGTGCAACCCTGTTGTGAGCGTCTGCAGGGTTTCCACGGCCTTGGGTGCCTTGCCTCATATGTATTGGTCAGCCCGGCCTGTCCGTGATCTTGTATAACATACGGCCTTTCACAGTGTCTGCCCTTCCTTTCCGGGGTGTTACACTTTCCCTCTACAGTGCTGCATCACACAGCACTGGGTTTCACCCCCAGGTGCTGCACTGCTTGGATAATGGGGTTCCGCCTTGGGTGTACGTTCCTCTTTTATGTTATTTTTGCCCCCATAGCTTACGTGGTCCCCTCTCAGTCTGGCGACTCTAGTGGCTCCTATTATGGCATTGTCCTTCTCCTGCCAGGCACCCTTCACGCCTATGTCTTCACTGGGGGAGCACTCAGTGTGTCCAATGGGGCGTCGGGGGGGGGGGGCAGAACGTCCCCGCAGCTGCAGCCGTGGAGCTCCTCCTCCTCAGCTGTGTTCCTCTCTCTGCCCACTCTTCTCGTTCCCAGCCGTTGGGCTTTGCCTATTCCTCCAGGGCTGAATGTGTGGGCCGCTTCTCTCTTCTGACGCGGCTGGCGGACCCTGCACACCTCCACAGCTCCGGGTACACCCCTCTGCGACAGGGACATAATTTCACCAAAATGCCACACGAGCCTTGACCTCTGATGACATCACAGGACGTGACGTCATTTGACGCCACCCCGAAATGATATCGCAGGAAGCGATGGAACACCCCCTTTGACCTCTTGACAAAACAGGAAGTGGCCTCACATAGCATTGATCCTAAGTACACTACGAAAAATATGGTTACGATATAACTATAATGTGATGTACATTTCACAAGAATGGATCGCCATATGTATTATTAAGATCAGTGTGTATAGGCCCATATTACCAAATTACTGTGAATGCAAGAAGACGCCCATGGCCAAATGATAATGATGTGTTATTTTATAGCGCTTAAGCCCTTAACATAGAACACATATACACCCAATATCACCCAACCTGTGTTGGTACTCTTTTATCAACCTCAGAAGTAAGGTGAGGTGTTTAAGAACAGACTAAATCATTGACTCACTCCCTGAAGTGTGCCTGAAATAAACCTTTAATGAGTCTAGCAATTATTGTATAGCATTCCAGAAAGACACATTATTTGGTATTCCTATTCTTTCTTATTTAGAGTCAGTGCTGAAAGTGTTAGACGTGTGGCACCCCTGTTCTTATTTGTTCTTTTTTTTTAAGAGGCCTGAACAAGAAAGCCAGTCTCTCCAGAAGTAAAGAGCCACATGGTGCTGGCCACAGCCCAGGTGCATGCATTAAAAAAAAAAAATGTTTAAATAAAAGACACATTTTTTTATTTTTGTTTCCAGTGGTCGCAAGAGAGACCTCAGAGGTCGCAAGAGACCTCACAGGTCGCATTTGTGACCTCATGTGACCCCTAAATGACGTCCCTGCGCTGAAAGTCTCCAACGTCCTTCACTCTTCTGGGACTGCACCGCCGTTTCTTCGCGGGCGGGCCCCATCTCGTGGCAACTTCCAAGGGACGCATCTTTCCAGTCTGTCCTCTCTTCTCCGGTGTGCAGTTCCACCAGTTGGCGGCCTGGGCTCTCTCTCTAGGCGTTATGGCAAGGAGCTCTGCCGTTCCCTTGCTCCGGCCTGCTCTTCACTGGGACCATCTCTCGATCCTTTTTCCCACTCAGTTGGCTTCCACTGTCTTCTTTTCTTGATGGATGCCTTTGGGTTCAACTTTCCTGGGTATCTTCACGTAATCTCATCTCCATTTTGCCAGAGGGAGCGGGAGTGGCCATCTTCTCCAGCGCCCCCTAGTGATGTCATCAGTCTGGATCAGACACTCAACTATTAATGTTACTTTAATTAACATGAAGCTATAACACTATAGCCATAACCGGTCTTCCTAAAGTATTTACCAGCCAGTAATGGCCGGGGACCCAAGATAGAGCCTGATCGTGAGATGGACTCAGCCAAGTTTGGAGCAACCTGACTGGCTGACACAACCTCTGAGGGTGCATATACAATGTACACATTGAGCCTCATTACGAGTTTGGAGGTAGCCATGCCGTCATTACCGGCATGGCTACCTCCAAACTCGTGTCCGGGTCCAGGTCCCGAAAAAAGGGAATTACCGGGCCATTCCGACTTTGCGGGCCCGGTAATTCCCATTTTCGGACCCGGACCCGGTACGTCCCCATTCCCATTTGAGCCCTAATAGGGCTCAATGGGAATGTGGAGGATGCTAACAACAAACCCGTTAATGACGTGTCCGTTGTTAGCCTCCTGGTCTGCTTGCGGATGCCGGTATGCACGTCTGGCCAAACCAGACATGCATACAGCCACCCGCAAGCAAACTCGTAATGTGGCGGCCCGGTATGAACGGTGCCGGTACCTTACCGGCACCGTTCATACCGCGGCCGCCAGGGTCATAATGAGGCCCATTATGTCTTTCATGGTTTTTTCATTTGTGGATTTGAACTGCACATGCTTCTGTCTTCTGTGACACGTCTGGAGACTAATGTCTCTTTGTTGCTCATCAGGCTGAATGTTTGGGACAAGGTATATATATCAGAGATTAGAGACTGCATTCTGGGCTTTCTAATTGACTGAGAGGAGGTCTGTAATAGAATCATCCAAGCAATAAGGGGGGCTGAACTGGTTGGTAAAGATCCAGGGCACAAGTTATAGGTCACGTCATAATAATAAAAAATAATATCTAGTGTTTATATAGCGCTAACTCACCAATAGGTACCGGGATTCAAACCTGCATCAGCAGGCTATGCACAGATATCAGAAACAAGCACTCAGCTCGCTGTGCTAGCTGACCGGCTGACCATTCCCAGAACAGGTGCTTATTGCTATTAGCATACTGAGGTCATCTCAAGGAGGCAAGGGCACAACCCGTTTCTCACAAATACTTCCTGACCTAACATGTTCACATGGTCGCCATGGAAGCGGTGGACGTGGCCATGGAGAGGCATGAGGTGAGGAGAGCCACGGTGGCGATGGGGACACAGGAACATCAGGTAAGTAGGGGCCCGGGGATGGTCAGGAGGGCTGGGGAAACTGAAGGAAAGTGACAGGGGGCACAAGGGAAGATGTGCCGTGGGTGCCTCAAGCTCCTGTGACTCTTCCCAGGTTTGGTGCAACCTGATTGGCTGACGCACCCACTGAGGGTGATGCATTTGCTATTACTAACCAATTTAATGTTACTCAGTTTATGGATTTAGGAGGAACTGCTGTCTCGGCCCAGCAAGCTTTCAAATCTGTGATGTGATGGTCCCAGGGGGATAGCTCAGCGGCAACGTGCTTGCCTTGGAAACAAGACAACACAAAGCAACACAGGTTTGATCCCCGGGTACACGCTTAGAAACCTCTGGGTATTAAGCGCGTTGTAAATACACACCTAAGACATAGGTCTTACCTGGCGGGCTGTGCAGCACCCGCGAGCAGAACTCGTGATTGCACTGGCACCATTATGAATGGAATGGTGCCGATGCAACAATGCTCCCCACCCCCATTCGGCAGAAAGGGGATCGGGAGCCTGGCAATACTGCCACCCACGAATGGGCAATTACCAGCCCACTCATCTCGTAATGGGCCGGTTATTTCCCAATCGCGGGAGGCGGTGCCAGTAGAGAGCATGACGGCACGTCTACCGCCATGCTTGTAATGAGGCCCATATTCCAATAACAGCGTTTCAATGCCCCTGATCTGTGTGAGCACTTTAAAAATTCAAAATATTAAAATGAAATTAAATGGTGGTTGTACACATGAGAGCTTCGCTGATTGAGCTAGCTTGCCAGCAAATGTCGCGTAAAACAATATAATTATCATTAATATTATTTATTATACTTTTTTATTATTAATATAGGGAGTAGTAACATTGCAGAATCAATATTGGCCCTGGTATCATAGCAAAGCGCCTCGCCTCATTGCTCTTGCAAGAAGGGACTTGACAATCCCAGCTCAATAAACCCATCAGACGCTGTCAGGCAGGACACACTAATTTTAGATGACATTTTGGTCCAGATGCGCACACAGATCACCAGGGTCCCCACCTCCGAGGGGGCAGACTAAGAGGACCTGGCTGAACTGGGGAACATTACATATTGTTTTTAGGAACACCTTTGGCCACCTTTCGTGCCAGGGCAGAGGCCAGAGACTGTTTCCAAAGGCTGCAAGTGCCAAGAGAATGGACTTATCAAAGGCACCGGTGGGAACGAACAGTCATCAGAAAAACCACGATGGGAAGTGGGAAAGTGTCCAAGGATTACACATGCTACTCTTTTCGCTATCGATACATCTCTAATGCGAATTCTGTACACAGTCCTGTATCCATCCTTTCACACAGCACCGTCCATCCTTTAGTAGTGCACTGGGTGCCCCCACCATGGTGCAGCATCTGTCCACCAGCATTGTACCGTCCATCCTTTAGTAGTGCACTGTATACCCCCACCACAGTGCAGCATCCGCCCATCCACATTGCACTGTCCATCCTTTAGTAGTGCACTGGCTGCACCCACCACAATGCAGCATCTGTCCATCCACATTGCACCATCCATCCTTTAGTAGCGCACTGGATAGCCGCACCACAGTGCAGCATCTGTCCATTCACATTGCACCATCCATCCTTTAGTAGTGCCCTGGCAGCCCCCACCACAATGCAACATCCGTCCATTCACATTGCACCATCCATCCTTTAGTAGTGCCCTGGCTGCCCACACCACAGTGCAGCATCTGTCGACCAGCATTGCACCGTCCATCTTTAAGTAGTGCCCTGGCTGCCCACACCACAGTGCAGCATCCATCCATCCACATTGCACTGTCCATCCTTTAATAGTGCACTGGTTACCCCCACCACAGTGAAGCATCCGTCCCTACATGTTGCACCATCTTTCCTTCCACATTATGCCATGCATTCTTTCGCAGTTCAAAGGCCATCCTTCTACAGTACCAGGTCTGTCTTTTAGTAGTGCACTGGCTGCTCCCACCACACTGCAGCATCCGTCCATCCACATTGCACCGTCCACCCTTTGGTAGTGCACTGGATACCCCCACCACCGAGCAGCATCCATCCATACACATTACACCATCCATCATTTATTACTGCCCTGGTTGATCCCACCACAGTGCAGCATTCATCCACCTTGCACCATCCATCCTTTAGTAGCACCCTGGCTGCCTGCACCACAGTACAGCATCCATTCATCCACATTGCACAGTCCATCATTCATTAGTGCCCTGCTGACCACAACACAGTGCAGCATCTATCCCTTCAGTTGGTCAGATAGCACAGTGAGCTAAGCACTCCCCCTGATATCTTTTGTGCAGCCTATTGTTTCAGGTTCGAATCCTGGCAGGGTCAACTCAGCCTTTTATCCTACCGAGGTCGATAAATTGAGTACCCCTCTGTGGGATAATACTGACCTCTGTTATTTCAGGCATCTGAGACCTATGGGTGTGTAGCGCTATTATACAAGATATAGCTCATTATTTTTCACATTGTACCATCTATCCTTTAGTGTTACCCTGGCTGCCCTCACCACAGTGCAGCATCCGTCCAGCCACATTGCACCATCCATCCTATAGTAGTGCCCTGGCTGCCCCCACCACAGTGCAGCATCCGTCCATCAAGATTGCACGGGCCGTCCTTTAATAGTGCACAGGCTGGCTTCACCAAAATGCAGCATCCGTACATCAACTTTGCACCAGCCATCGTTTAGTAGTGCACTGGATACACCCACTACAGTGCAGCATCCGTCCATCATCATTGCACTGTCCATCCTTTAGTAGTGCACTGGACACCCGCACCACAGTGCAGCATCCGTCCATTCACATTGTACTGCCCATCTTTTAGTAGTGCCCTGGCTGCCCCTACCACAGTTCAGCATGTATCCATTCACATTGTACCATCCATCCTCTAGTAGTGCCCTGGCTGCCCCCACCACAGTGCAGCATCCGTCCATCAAGATTGCACAGGCCATCCTTTAATAGTGCACTGGCTGCCCCACCACAGTGCAGCATCCATCCATCATCATTGCACTGTCCATCCTTTAGTAGTGCACTGGATACACCCAATACAGTGCAGCATCCGTCCATCAATATTCCACCGTCCATCCTTTAGTAGTGCACTGGCTGCCCCCACCACAATGCAGTATCCGTCCACCCACATTGCAACGTCCATCCTTTAGTAGTGCACTGGATACTCGCACCACAGTGCAGCATCCGTCCATCAACATTGCACCGGTCATCCTTTAATAGTGCACTGGCTGCCCCCACCACAATGCAGTATCCGTACACCCACATTGCACCGTCCATCCTTTAGTAGTGCACTGGACACCCGCACCACAGTGCAGCATCCGTCCATTCACATTGTACTGCCCATCTTTTAGTAGTGCCCTGGCTGCCCCTACCACAGTTCAGCATGTATCCATTCACATTGTACCATCCATCCTCTAGTAGTGCCCTGGCTGCCCCCACCACAGTGCAGCATCCGTCCATCAAGATTGCACAGGCCATCCTTTAATAGTGCACTGGCTGCCCCACCACAGTGCAGCATCCATCCATCATCATTGCACTGTCCATCCTTTAGTAGTGCACTGGATACACCCAATACAGTGCAGCATCCGTCCATTCACATTGTACCGTCTAACCTCTAGTAGTGCCGTGGCTGCTCCTGTTAAGATGGATTTCTGAACTCTGACCTGGGGGTCAGAGGTTCAGAAGGCCAGTCTGGTTTCTTGGAACAGAATAACCTCTGGACAAGCCAGACCAATCAAAGTAGCTATGGCAGGCGGTCAAGACTAAGGGCCTCATTACGACCCTGGTGCTCCCAGAATGAAGGGGGCCGGTACGGGACCAGCCCCCTTCTTTCCGGGAGCGCCAATTACGAGTTTCCCTTTGCGGGACCCGGATCAGACATCTGGTAAAACCAGACGTCTTTTCCGGGTCCCGCGAGGGGAAGAGGGAGGTAACAACGGGACACTTGTAATGTGCCCGTTGTGACCTCCCTCCACATTCCCATTGAGCCCTATGGGGGCAGACCATAGCAAAAGAATCACAGCAGTACTGAGTAAATCAACACACCACTATCAATGCAATGGGCCTCATTACGAGGTTGGAGGCAAAAACCTGGCGTTCAGGAAGGACCCACAAAGGGAACTCATAGTAGGGAGGTAAGGGATTACCGGCACCAGTGCCCTTACTGGTGCCGTTAATCCCTTACCTCCCACCTCGTAATGAGGCCCAATGTATATACAAGACCTTTGGGGTCCAAAGGGTTAAATGCACAAAATATGTCGACAACCTAGATGGGAAGGAAAAATGCAGTGCAGGTTGTTTTTAGGCCCCTTGGACATCACACCTAACTAAGAGGCTGTCCAGGCTCTAAGAAGAGAGGAGCCTTGAGCTCAATAGTACATGCAATGCAAGCGCTCACGGTTGTTCCAATGGGCAAAACAGGGTCTCTTCAGGGGTCTCTAGCAGTTCAGGAAGATGGATGAGGCGATGAAGAATAGGTTCCCACTATTCAGGGAGGACCTCCACCTGAAGACAGAGGCAGAGTGCAGGATGGAGTCGCTAGTTCGCACTAGTAGTGGGAAGGAGAGGGACCCTCAGGGGCCACTCGTGCGTAAAAAAGGGGCTCTGGCACTAGGGGTCACCGGTTAGTGTTGGAAATACTCACTGGTCCCAGGTGCTCTCAGACCCAAACTTTACCAGTTCAGTCCACTTCGCTCGCAGGTTCGAACGTGACAAAAAGGACATCTCTGCAGCTTTCAGTTCCTGAAATACAGTGAGGATTCCCAAACGGGACAGTGGCGATTTCTCCGGTCCGGGTGGATGGATCAACCTGGTTTCACTGCAGCAGGCTTCAGGGGAAAGAGGGTCACAAATGCAGCATACTTGCAAAGGTTGTTGCCGGGGCAGGGCAACACGGTAACCGCATATGCTCCGTTCCTGGCACACTCATCTCACTTCAGACCTGGGAATGCCAAGTGTATGAAATTTGGTGTGAGGGTGCCGTGGACACAGAGCTAGCAGTATACCAAGTTTTGAGGGCCTCCTTGAAACGGTGGTGGTGACAGAGCAAAGCAACTGGGTAAGCTGGTCAGTTCACTGGTTGGCCCAGGGACACTTCCGAGAAAGCTTACTTGCCTGTTTTGATGAAGGTGCCAAGAATAGTTGGTCCCACTATTCCAATGGGTTGAAGCATCTTTGCAGACCTTCTAGGATGACCAGATGCAGAGGTGTCCCACGGGACGACAGCGGGCTCAGGGTGCCAAACCTTCCTGCGGGTCACCAGCGGTTCCTTGACTCGGCTTCTTAGTTTCAGGATACTTGGATCCTATCCTTCGTTCGGTGAGAACTCCAGAGATCGACATTGTATGGGTGTTTTCAGCCTCCTCTTATCCAAAGTTCCCTTTGCGCCAAAACGGAGAGGACCCAATGGGAGATCTTCTCACAAACACACACTCCATACGTGGACAATCATGGACCACAGTGGTCCGAGTCATTCACAGCACTACAGATTCTCTGGCACTCAGGATGTGTATTGGGGAAAGACACCCCAGCCCACATCCTGTAGGAACACACACAAGGCATGCAGAAGCCAGCGAAAGCTTGGCATTTTACGGAAAACTGCATGTCCAAATAAAGACTGTCCTGGGTCGACTCGACCTGGGGAAGGTGAAGGGGCAAGATGGTGAAAGGACAGGACAAAGAACCTTGTAGCAAGGCCATTTTGAAGCCAGGCCACCTATTCGTCCCAAACGCGGTAGTTAACATGGCAGAAAAGGGTGAAAAATAATGCGAAAAGATAGCTGCCACCAGCCCTGTCCATGACACATCTGCACATCTCACAAAAAGTCCATCTGGAGTATCTAGGGCCTTTGGAAAATGACTTCAGACCCAAGTGCACTGTACTGTAAGGTAAATTGGACACTTGTTACATGTTGCAGAAAAGTTGCAAAATGGGAAAAGGACGAGGACGAAGGGAAACAAAGTCTCTCAGCACTGACTGTCTTAAGGGCATGTCAGTTTCCCCATAAAAAGTGAGCGAAAGCCCAGAGGAGTGCATCTGAAGGCTGTGCTTCTCTGGCAAAGTCAGTCTGTGGTGTCTAAACAGTAGCAAAAGGTTTGTGGGTGTACACATGGAGGGAAACTTACATACAATTATGAAATCTTTCCTAACAGCCCTCCGCCCCCCACAGTACAGCATTCGTTCCATTCACCTTGCACCGTCTATCCTTTATTAGGGCACAGGCTGTCACCACAGTACAGCATCTGTCCTTCCACATTGCACGTACATCCTTTAGTACTGCCTCGGCTGCCCCCACCACAATGCAGCATCCGTCCATCCTTTAGTAGTGGACTGGATACCCGCACCACAGTGCAGCATCTGTCCATCAACATTGCACCGTCCCTCATTTAGTGGTGCACTGGATACCCCCACCACAGTGCAGCATCCGTCCATCAACATTGCACCGTCCACCCGTTAGTAGTGCACCGCCTGGCCCCACCACAATGCAGCATCGGTCCATCCACATTGCACCGTCCATCCTTTAGTAATGCACAGGATACCCGCACCATAGTGCAGCATCCATCCATCAATATTGCACCACCCATCCTTTAGTAGTGCACTGGCCGCCCCACCACAGTGCAGCATCCGTCCATCCACATTGCACTGTCCATCCTTTAGTAATGCACTGGATACCCGCACCACAGTGCAGCATCCATCCATCAATATTGCACCACCCATCTTTTAGTAGTGCCCTTGCTGCCCCCTCCACAGTGCAGCCTCTGTCAACCCACATTGCACTGTGTATCATTTAGTAGCATCCCAGCTGCCCCACCACAGTGCAGCATCACTCCATCCAAATTGCACCTTCCATCATTTAGTAGTAGACTGGATACCCCCACCACAGTGCAACTTCAGTCCATCAACATTGCACCGTCCACCTGTTAGTAGTGCACCGGCTGCCCTCACCACAATGCAGCATCCGTCCATCCACATTGCACCGTCCATCCTTTAGTAATGCACAGGATACCCGCACCATAGTGCAGCATCCATCCATCAATATTCACCGCCCATCCTTTAGTAGTGCACTGGCCGCCCCACCACAGTGCAGCATCCGTCCATCCACATTGCACTGTCCATCCTTTAGTAATGCACTGGATGCCCGCACCACAGTGCAGCATCCATCCATCAATATTGCACCACCCATCTTTTAGTAGTGCCCTTGCTGCCCCCTCCACAGTGCAGCCTCTGTCCACCCACATTGCACTGTGTATCATTTAGTAGCATCCCAGCTGCCCCACCACAGTGCAGCATCACGCCATCCAAATTGCACCTTCCATCATTTAGTAGTAGACTGGATACCCCCACCACAGTGCAACTTCAGTCCATCAACATTGCACCGTCCACCCGTTAGTAGTGCACCGGCTGCCCCCACCACAATGCAGCATCCGTCCATCCACATTGCACCGTCCATCCTTTAGTAATGCACAGGATACCCGCACCACAGTGCAGCATCCATCCATCAATATTGCACCACCCATCCTTTAGTAGCGCCCTTGCTGCCCCTCCATAGTGCAGCCTCTGTCCACCCACATTGCACTGTGCATCATTTAGTAGCATCCCAGCTGCCCCACCACAGTGCAGCATCTCTCCACCCAAATTGCACCATCCATCTTTTAGTAGTGCACTGGATACCCGCACCACAGTGAAGCATCTGTCCATCCACATTGCATATCCACCCTTCCACAAGGCAGTGTTTACTGGCTCGCTACCCCTCTGCCAGTATGGCCTCTGCCCATCTGCAGTGCCTTGTCTGTCCCTATGCAGTGCACTGCACAGAAGATTTTTTTTTTAATCTCTGTAATTAGCACCGAGGTGACCAAAGCTCGGTGCTCTTAGATGCAAGAAGTCCCCACCATTCTAATGTGAGTAGTTTGGGTCAGGGTGTAAATGTATCATGGAACTACAGGCGGTCCCAGGCTTCTGTGTTAATGTTCACCCTGTTCTGCGGTGAACGGTGTTTCCTCTCCCCATGTACCAAGCTTGCTGGGGTGTTTACATGGATTCCTAAGAAGCCACAAGGTATAAGCAGGTGCGCAAAGCTGGTGGGTTCCAAGGGATTCGAAAGCACCTCTCGGAGTATCAGAATCAAACGCTGGCGGGAAAGCGTCTGCATTTCCCAGGCAGTGCGGATGCAGGTGGTGGCCTCTGAGGCAACACATGATGGCAGAACACTGCCGCCGCGCCACGTGACTTCATCACACCTGCTGCTGAGAGCTTCTAGACAATAGCCTGGGCGGGAAAGTGGGCACTGACCACATGGCTGCATTCCCCTTCACCACACTGTGCGCAGCTCAGCAATGAGTCACACTGTGTTCTGTAGTCCAGTGTCATTGCCTCTGTGCTGCACCCTGACTCACTACAGTGCAGCATCCTTTCCTGTATGATATATCAGGCTGTGCCCTTCCCCCACCTGACCCACTGCAGTGCAGCATCCTTTCCAGTAGGATACAGCAGGCCGTGCGCTGCCCCCACCTGACCCACAGCAGTGCAGCATCCTTTCCTGTAGGACACAGCAGGACGTGCACTTCCCCCACCTGACCCACTGCAGTGCAGCATCCTTTCCAGTAGGATACAGCAGGCCGTGCGCTACCCCCACCTGACCCACTGCAGTGCAGCATCCTTTCCAGTAGGATACAGCAGGCCGTGCGCTATCCCCACCTGACCCACTGCAGTGCAGCATCCTTTCCAGTATGATATATCAGGCTGTGCCATTCCCCCACCTGACTCACTACAGTGCAGCATCCTTTCCAGTATGATATATCAGGCTGTGCCCTTCCCCCACCTGACTCACTACAGTGCAGCATCCTTTCCTGTATGATATATCAGGCTGTGCCCTTCCCCCACCTGACCCACTGCAGTGCAGCATCCTTTCCAGTAGGATACAGCAGGACGTGTGCTTCCCCCACCTGACCCACTGCAGTGCAGCATCCTTTCCTGTATGATATATATCAGGCTGTGCCCTTCCCCCACCTGACCCACTGCAGTGCAGCATCCTTTCCTGTAGGACACAGCAGGCCGTGCGCTTCCCCCACCTGACCCACTGCAGTGCAGCATCCTTTCCTGTAGGACACAGCAGGCCGTGCGCTTCCCCCACCTGACCCACTGCAGCATCATTTCCTGTACGGTACAGCAGGACGTGCGCTTCCCCCACCTGACCCACTGCAGTGCAGCATCATTTCCTGTACGGTACAGCAGGACGTGTGCTTCCCCCACCTGACCCACTGCAGTGCAGCATCCTTTCCGGTATGATATATATCAGGCTGTGCCCTTCCCCCACCTGACCCACTGCAGTGCAGCATCCTTTCCTGTAGGACACAGCAGGCCGTGCGCTTCCCCCACCTGACCCACTGCAGTGCAGCATCCTTTCATGTAGGACACAGCAGGCCGTGCGCTACCCCCACCTGACCCACTGCAGTGCAGCATCCTTTCCTGTAGGACACAGCAGGCCGTGCGCTACCCCCACCTGACCCACTGCAGTGCAGCATCCTTTCCTGTAGGACACAGCAGGACGTGCGCTTCCCCCACCTGACCCAATGCAGTGCAGCATCATTTCCTGTACGGTACAGCAGGACGTGCGCTTCCCCCACCTGACCCACTGCAGTGCAGCATCCTTTCTGATATGATATATATCAGGCTGTGCCCTTCCCCCACCTGACCCACTGCAGTGCAGCATCCTTTCCTGTAGGACACAGCAGGCCGTGCGCTTCCCCCACCTGACCCACTGCAGCATCCTTTCCTGTAGGACAGAGCACGCCGTGCGCTACCCCCACCTGACCCACTGCAGTGCAGCATCCTTTCCTGTAGGACAGAGCACGCCGTGCGCTACCCCCACCTGACCCACTGCAGTGCAGCATCCTTTCCTGTAGGACACAGCAGGCCGTGCGCTTCCCCCACCTGACCCACTGCAGTGCAGCATCCTTTCCTGTAGGACACAGCAGGCCGTGCGCTTCCCCCACCTGACCCACTGCAGTGCAGCATCCTTTCCTGTAGGACAGAGCACGCCGTGCGCTACCCCCACCTGACCCACTGCAGTGCAGCATCCTTTCCTGTAGGACACAGCAGGATGTGCGCTTCCCCCATCTGACCCACTGCAGTGCAGCATCCTTTCCAGTAGGATACAGCAGGTCGTGCGCTACCCCCACCTGACCCACTGCAGTGCAGCATCCTTTCCTGTAGGACACAGCAGGCTGTGCGCTTCCCCCACCTGACCCACTGCAGTGCAGCATCCTTTCCTGTAGGACACAGCAGGCCGTGCGCTTCCCCCACCTGACCCACTGCAGTGCAGCATCCTTTCCTGTAGGACAGAGCACGCCGTGCGCTTCCCCCACCTGACCCACTGCAGTGCAGCATCCTTTCCTGTAGGACACAGCAGGATGTGCGCTTCCCCCATCTGACCCACTGCAGTGCAGCATCCTTTCCAGTAGGATACAGCAGGCCGTGCGCTACCCCCACCTGACCCACTGCAGTGCAGCATCCTTTCCTGTAGGACACAGCAGGACGTGCGCTTCGCCACCTGACCCACTGCAGTGCAGCATCCTTTCCTGTAGGACACAGCAGGCCGTGCGCTACCCCCACCTGACCCACTGCAGTGCAGCATCCTTTCCTGTAGGACACAGCAGGACGTGTGCTTCCCCCACCTGACTCACTACAGTGCAGCATCCTTTCCTGTATGATATATCAGGCTGTGCCCTTCCCCCACTTGACCCACTGCAGTGCAGCATCCTTTCCAGTAGGATACAGCAGGCTGTGCGCTACCCCCACCTGACCCACTGCAGTGCAGCATCCTTTCATGTAGGACACAGCAGGCCGTGCGCTACCCCCACCTGACCCACTGCAGTGCAGCATCCTTTCCTGTAGGACACAGCAGGCCGTGCGCTACCCCCACCTGACCCACTGCAGTGCAGCATCCTTTCCTGTAGGACACAGCAGGACGTGCGCTTCCCCCACCTGACCCAATGCAGTGCAGCATCATTTCCTGTACGGTACAGCAGGACGTGCGCTTCCCCCACCTGACCCACTGCAGTGCAGCATCCTTTCTGATATGATATATATCAGGCTGTGCCCTTCCCCCACCTGACCCACTGCAGTGCAGCATCCTTTCCTGTAGGACACAGCAGGCCGTGCGCTTCCCCCACCTAACCCACTGCAGCATCCTTTCCTGTAGGACAGAGCACGCCGTGCGCTACCCCCACCTGACCCACTGCAGTGCAGCATCCTTTCCTGTAGGACAGAGCACGCCGTGCGCTACCCCCACCTGACCCACTGCAGTGCAGCATCCTTTCCTGTAGGACACAGCAGGCCGTACGCTTCCCCCACCTGACCCACTGCAGTGCAGCATCCTTTCCTGTAGGACACAGCAGGCCGTGCGCTTCCCCCACCTGACCCACTGCAGTGCAGCATCCTTTCCTGTAGGACAGAGCACGCCGTGCGCTACCCCCACCTGACCCACTGCAGTGCAGCATCCTTTCCTGTAGGACACAGCAGGATGTGTGCTTCCCCCATCTGACCCACTGCAGTGCAGCATCCTTTCCAGTAGGATACAGCAGGTCGTGCGCTACCCCCACCTGACCCACTGCAGTGCAGCATCCTTTCCTGTAGGACACAGCAGGCCGTGCGCTTCCCCCACCTGACACACTGCAGTGCAGCATCCTTTCCTGTAGGACACAGCAGGCCGTGCGCTTCCCCCACCTGACCCACTGCAGTGCAGCATCCTTTCCTGTAGGACAGAGCACGCCGTGCGCTTCCCCCACCTGACCCACTGCAGTGCAGCATCCTTTCCTGTAGGACACAGCAGGATGTGCGCTTCCCCCATCTGACCCACTGCAGTGCAGCATCCTTTCCAGTAGGATACAGCAGGCCGTGCGCTACCCCCACCTGACCCACTGCAGTGCAGCATCCTTTCCTGTAGGACACAGCAGGACGTGCGCTTCGCCACCTGACCCACTGCAGTGCAGCATCCTTTCCTGTAGGACACAGCAGGCCGTGCGCTACCCCCACCTGACCCACTGCAGTGCAGCATCCTTTCCTGTAGGACACAGCAGGACGTGTGCTTCCCCCACCTGACTCACTACAGTGCAGCATCCTTTCCTGTATGATATATCAGGCTGTGCCCTTCCCCCACTTGACCCACTGCAGTGCAGCATCCTTTCCAGTAGGATACAGCAGGCTGTGCGCTACCCCCACCTGACCCACTGCAGTGCAGCATCCTTTCCTGTAGGACAGAGCAGGCCGTGCGCTACCCCCACCTGACCCACTGCAGTGCAGCATCCTTTCCTGTAGGACACAGCAGGACGTGCGCTTCCCCCAACTGACCTACTGCAGTGCAGCATCCTTTTCTGTAGGACACAGCAGGCCGTGCGCTACCCCCACCTGACCCACTGCAGTGCAGCATCCTTTCCTGTAGGACACAGCAGGACGTGCGCTTCCCCCACCTGACCCAATGCAGTGCAGCATCATTTCCTTTACGGTACAGCAGGACGTGCGCTTCCCCCACCTGACCCACTGCAGTGCAGCATCCTTTCTGATATGATATATATCAGGCTGTGCCCTTCCCCCACCTGACCCACTGCAGTGCAGCATCCTTTCCTGTAGGACACAGCAGGCCGTGCGCTTCCCCCACCTGACCCACTGCAGCATCCTTTCCTGTAGGACAGAGCACGCCGTGCGCTTCCCCCACCTGACCCACTGCAGTGCAGCATCCTTTCCTGTAGGACAGAGCACGCCGTGCGCTACCCCCACCTGACCCACTGCAGTGCAGCATCCTTTCCTGTAGGACACAGCAGGCCGTGCGCTTCCCCCACCTGACCCACTGCAGTGCAGCATCCTTTCCTGTAGGACACAGCAGGCCGTGCGCTTCCCCCACCTGACCTACTGCAGTGCAGCATCCTTTCCTGTAGGACAGAGCAGGCCGTGCGCTACCCCCACCTGACCCACTGCAGTGCAGCATTCTTTCCTGTAGGACACAGCAGGATGTGCGCTTCCCCCATCTGACCCACTGCAGTGCAGCATCCTTTCCAGTAGGATACAGCAGGTCGTGCGCTACCCCCACCTGACCCACTGCAGTGCAGCATCCTTTCCTGTAGGACACAGCAGGCTGTGCGCTTCCCCCACCTGACCCACTGCAGTGCAGCATCCTTTCCTGTAGGACACAGCAGGCCGTGTGCTTCCCCCACCTGACCCACTGCAGTGCAGCATCCTTTCCTGTAGGACAGAGCACGCCGTGCGCTTCCCCCACCTGACCCACTGCAGTGCAGCATCCTTTCCTGTAGGACACAGCAGGA